>NC_135810.1:41547159-41915277 GCF_964213995.1 Mustelus asterias
ATTAAAATGTAATTTACTTTCCTAATTGCTTGCTTTACGTGCATTGTGACTTTCTCTAATTC
Source organism: Mustelus asterias (assembly GCF_964213995.1). Classification (NCBI taxonomy): domain Eukaryota; kingdom Metazoa; phylum Chordata; class Chondrichthyes; order Carcharhiniformes; family Triakidae; genus Mustelus; species Mustelus asterias. Next base: position 41,547,222 of record NC_135810.1, read on the forward strand.
ATGTATAACCCAATCCCTCTGAATGCACTTTAACCTCTCAAATAGAGAATGCTAGGGACCAAGGCATTTCTGGATCTCAGAACTTTCTGGATTTTGGAATGCTATTGAAAAAGCCTAGCTACAAATGTGGACCAGATATAAATATGTGTCGGAGACATAAAACAGTGACAGAACATTATTAAACCATAGAACCCTACAGTGCAGAAAGAGGCCATTCGGCCCATCGAGTCTGCACCGACAACAATCCCACCCAGGCCCTATCCCCGTATCCCTACATATTTACCTGCTAATCCCTCTAACCTACGCATCCCGGGACACTAAGGGGCAATTTAGCCTGGCCAATCCACCTAACCCGCACATCTTTGAACTGTGGGAGGAAACGGAGCACCCGGAGGAAACCCACGCAGACACAGGGAGTATGTGCAAACTCTGCACAGACAGTGACCCGAGCCAGGAATCGAACCCAGGTCCCTGGAGCTGTGAAGCAACATTGCTAACCACTATGCTACCGTGGCAACTTTAATAACTTTAATAAACTTTATAACTTTAACTTTATAAACTTTAATAACTTTTATAACTTTAATAAAAATAATTTTATTGTTCCAAAAGTGTGATAAACTGTATAGACTGATTTCAAATGTCAATGCTGTTTGTCCTCAATAAAAATGCCTATCCAATTATTCCCTTTTATATTATCTATTTTTCTTAAATTCAAAGTTATTTCCAAACCTTCTACCCCCTGCTCTCTGGCAAGAGGTAATGTGATTGTTGTAGGTAAAAAGATACCTCTGAGACTGTTAGTGAGTCAAAGTACAGTGGCTTTGTTACAAAAGCTTTTGGGAGAAGCAAGTTACCTAAAAGCAGTCTGCCTGGCTTCTCCCCGAATACAATGAAGTGTGGATATTTATACATTATGGCTCCCAGTACCAGTCACAACGCAAACACTGGTCTGGTCACGAATCACAGTGCATCTGGTAGCCTCTGGTCACGAATCACAGTGCATCTGGTAGCCTCTGGTCACGAATCAGTCTTTGGGCTCACTGTCCTTCCGGCGGCACCAGCAGCTCTTCCCTTGAAGTAACTGGTGCGGTTGCGGCTGTCCCAGTGGGAGTCTTCCTTTCAAACGGCCGTTATCACACTTTACCATCTGCAGCTCTTTCCTCTGTTTAACTAACACACAAGCCTGCAGAAACAGGTAAGACTTGCAATGTCAGCAAAATAACATTTACATTTGACTGTCTGTCTTTTAAAATGAAAGTTAAAGAATGAAAGACATGAACAAGTAAGTAAAACATGAACAAATAATTTGTATTGATGCTAGGAGCAGTATAAGCCTGGGGAAATCGGCCATGAGGAAGGGCTATGTTTGTGATATATTCTAGGTACAAAATTCATTAACCCTTTCCCTTCTTCAGTGATGAAGCTGTATCTCCCTGATTAGACAGCCTCAATGTCCTCCCTTCTACAGCTCTGCACTGGAAACTATGTAAGGTTGCATATATCTCTAGTAACATTCTGGAAAAAGTTAGATATATATAAGTTAAGAATCAGTTATCTTGAAAGCCACAGGCAACTTAATTGCTGTCTTGCTCTGAAGTTGCAATTGTGGCTACAATAGGAGATGCATTTTATTCATAACCTCTTCAGAAAAGACATCTGAACTCAAAGTAAGAACGTTTCTTCCTGAAGGTCCTGTGCAGATATGGCCACTTGCTGAGAGACTTAGCCTTTCTTCCTCTTCCAGCAAATTTCCTGCTCTGTTTGACCTCTCTTCATCCTCCCTATCATGCTGAATGCCGAGAGTGACCCATTTTGGAAGCAACTCATTTCAACATGAGTTTTTAAATGAACATACAAGAACTTTGCAACCAGCCAGAATACTCGGCCTATTGAAACATTAGCCAAAATATAAGGAAGCTCCAAAATGCATTAAATTGCACCAGCAGGCAAGACCAGTTCCACAGAGATCAGGGTGCCATTTATAAAAGGTGCCTCAATCTCAAATTAAAGTTAAAGTCCCCCTTTCCTCCCCCACCTCCTATCCCACCTCCACCCCATGGACATCAGGACCCCTGACAGACAAGATGAACATCCCCAACCCTCGACCACAGAGTGACGACTCCCCCCCCCCACCCCGCCCCCCCCAATACTTAATGTATGGGTCGCTGCACCCCACCTTCTCCCATTGTGTTCGAGGTCATTGCTAGATTCCTCAGGTGCAGGGCATAATCGACTGCATACAAGTGGCTATTATGGCACAGCACATCCAGTGGTTTTCACCCACAGAGAAGGCTTCCACTCATTGAATGTGCTACTGGTTTGTAACATCTTAAATTGGATCCTTCAGATATGTACGCAGTTGTCAGGAAACACCCACAACATCCACATACTTCAGAAGTCCCCTCCCACCAATGTTTTGGTCCCCTGTGCATCTTCTTGGATAGATACTAGGAGACAAGGATAACCCACTGAGGACATGACTAATTACTTTTGTGAGCAGCTCGCTCACTGATGGAGTGGAGTGGTATAACTTCTGCCATGGGACAACCTGAGTCACCATCAAGAAGGGCATAGAACTGCTGAAAAGGCAATTCAGTGCCATGGTCAATCTAGTGAAGCCCTTCAATATGTCCCAGTGAGTGTCTCATGTATCATGTTGTCTATTGTACAACCTTGCATTATAGAGGGGGAGGCATTGTACAATGAAGATCTCATGGATCATGATGCCTCCTCTGAAGATGAGCATGTGGAAAAGGCCACTGAGAAAGTGATGCAAGCTGACGCTCCTCAGGGACCATAGGCAAGGCGCAATGTGATAAGCACTAGGGAGGCTAAGGATTGCTAAAATATAAACATGTTCCATGTCCTTCCTACCCAATAAAGATTTGACTTTCTGCAGCCCTGCTGTCACCTCTTTTATTTTCCACTCCATTGCCCTGTGTTCAAATGCATATCACACAGCATCAAGGCTGAATCATTGACTTCATATAACATGGACTCTCATAACCAGCCCTTTGAGGGGAAACCAAAATCCCAAAGGGCATCAAGAATTCGAAGGAGATGTAATGTGATTTGTAATAACTTTTTATTGAACATTACAATGAATTACGAGGTCTAATGTTTAGATACTCAATTCATCCATGAACACCAGGTTTTAGCTATGTGATCTTCTTAAATTTCTTACACATGCTCCTGTGTGGTGCTCGTCTGTGCTTGCAGCTGATGTGGAGGTAGGCAGTTAATCTTGCAGCCCCATGGCATGGGGTGACCTTGGCAGCTGTCTTCTGACTACCTGAGCTCCAGAAGGCTCCAGCATGGCGAGGAGCTTGTGCACACGTGTGCAGGATCCTCCTCTGTTACTTGGAGTACTGATGTGGAGATGCCGGCGTTGGACTGGGTTAAACACAGTAAGAAGTTTAACAACACCAGGTTAAAGTCCAACGGGTTTATTTGGTAGCAAAAGCCACAAGCTTTCGGAGCCTTAAGCTCCTTCTTCAGGTGAGTAAAGAAGGAGCTTAAGGCTCTGAAAGCTTGTGGCTTTTGCTACCAAATAAACCTGTTGGACTTTAACCTGGTGTTGTTAAACTTGAAGTACTGGCAGAGGGGCTGAAAAGCTACTGTCACATTCGGAGTACCCTGAGATGAACCCGCAGAACCTGAAGTCAGCCGCTCCTCCTCCCTTGGAAGGCACACTTGCACCTCTCTGCTGACCTGAGAAGGATTAACACCTGATGGAAACTCCAGCAGCCTCACACTCCTCTTGTCTACCCTCTGCTCACTTGAGCTCATGAACAAGGTGATGGTATGCAGGGCTGTGTGCATCTCTGGTACCCACTGAATGGTCTGCTGGATTAGACTCTCTATTTGAAATGCCAACCTCTTTGTGGTGGAAGCACCAGAGACATGACAGTGTTCTGGGGCTGGACAGACTCTCCATCATCCACATTTGCTTGTGTGTGGCTTTTGGAAGCTCCACTAGGTGTTCCTTTACCTCCCTCTGTGGCTGATGACCTGCCATTTTGCTGACAGCTCCAGAGGCAGGTCGTCAGCCCAGGAGTCATCATTGGCCTGGCCCTCCAGCATCTGTGATGTTGCTCACCCTAATCTAGGTTTGTGTAAATACACAATAATGGAGAGTGACTGTTTTAATGGAGGATGAGGGTGGATGATCTGATAATGCATCCTCTGAGGACTTTTCCAGTTTTCTGCCTTTTGGCCTGACCCTGCCTTGCCTGGATGAACAACTTTCTTAGCCGCTGTGCTGCCCTGCAAGTTCTAAGGTCTCCTCCCTGGGGATCAGGATGGGTTGTAATGATGCCTCTCCACCTGTCTTGGTCCTTTAGATTGTGAACTATTTTCTCCTTCAACACAAAGATGAACACTGTTTTCCCATGAGACAAAACACAACACCTATCCTGGAGGAGGCCCCGTCTCCATGGTGGTAGGCATATGATCATGTGTATATAATTATTTCCCATTCAGATTATGAATTGATGTAGTACTTTACTCTAATGCAGTCTGATCATATTCAAAATATGTCTTGTAAACATTTCTGTATATTGAACAGAAATGCTAGTTATTCATTGCATCAATATATTCTGTTCTATTTACTGAGCTCATTAATGGAGTTGTTGAATTTTCTAACTTAATAATTAATGTACTTAATTTTGAAATGATTTTGCCTTGGTGCAAAGCCAATGTTGTTATCACATCAGGTCACTTAGCACGCTTTCATTTGGTGTTTTGATTAGCCCAGACTTGTGCCAGTTTCACCAGGCGTGAATGTCAGGAATTCTTCCATGGCAGTTCCCCTCTGCTAAGAAAATAGTGTCCTCAGCAGCACTGAGCTCGAGAACAAACACAGGACTGAAACTATGTTAATCAACTGACTACAGAACACCCAACATCAGGAGCAGAGCACAAGCAGATTAGAGCAATAAATTTACAGAGTAGCGTATGTTTGCTTTGAGATCTTTGAGCCACATCTGAAAGAGATTAGAAGATCTGTTCAGATCAGATGAGGAAAGCAAAGCATTTGGACAGTTTCCACACCTGAAAGTTATTTAGTTTAGGTGTAAAATGTCAAGTGCTAACTTGAATCTGATTGCCAGGATTTATTGAAGTTACATTACCTTCGTCTGTGGCAAACATGCTTCAAAGCGAGAGTTTAAAATAAATTTCACAGTCCATTCTAGCACAAATCTGATTTGACTGCACTGTGTATTTGTGCTCCTTCACTTGCTGTATAGAAAGACCTGGGCTTGTGGTTTTTATATTGAGCTGTACACACGTTTGTATTATTTGTGAGTTTCTCTAAACCTCTTTATCAATGGGACAATAACGCTGCAACAATCCTGCTTGCTTGTTCATACTTACCAGCTGGAAACTCCAGGTTTGCTAAAACACAGAGAGGAAAAAGTAATCTGGCAATAAGCCAAGGAATGGATGAGCTCTGGGTCCAGAGGACATCAGTCATTTGAAGGTGCTCGGGGGAAAAAAAGTGACATGTAACAGAGGCCTTGAAACTTCAATCAGATGAAGTGTTAGGATTAAGGATGGTGGAACATATGAGAACGCAGTAATCTACTTGAATTTAATTACTATTTGTAATGAATTGAGGGCAACTCCATGTGGCTCAAAGCAACAAAGGGTTTATTGCCAACGATAAATAGTTATTTACAAACAAGGGTCTGATAGAACTAACTATACAACTCTCTTCCCTGGATCCAACTGAGGATCCTCCCCAACCTGGGATACACACCCTTGCACTCGATTGGCCCAGTTTCCCTCCTCGACACTCCATAGGGTCCGGCCCAATCACATGGCCATCAGAGATCGTCCCCTTAAAGGGACCATGCTACCATACTCCTCCCCACATCACTCCTGAATTCACCTATGGATGAAACAAAAAGAACATCATTAACATAGGCAAAACAAGTTAGAAAAGACATCAAGAATACCTCAAGTAAACTCATCATAAGTTAAGTTGGTCTGGGGACATCCAGACCTGGGTACAACATCTCAATTTTGCTCCAGGCTTTTCTGGAAATGAAGAATCTGGCCTCCAACCTCACTACCAAATCTGGGAATATCATACCCAGTTGTGTCCATGAGTAGAGTCCCATTAATAGTTTGATTGGCATGACCCCCATGGTTGCATTTGGCGTGAAATTGGATGACAGCAAAAAACTGGCTATGCTTAGAGGTGGGGGCCCATTTGTACAGCATTTGTACAGCTCATTCTACTAACCCATTAGAGGCTGGAAGGTAAGGTGCTAACCTAACATGGTGAATACCATTTGATTTGACAAAGTTTTGAAACTCTCCTGCCATGAATGATGTGCTCTTGTCTGACACCAGAATCTCTGCGATGCCATGGTAAAAACTTTCCTCAATTTATCAATGTGGCAGTGGCCATTGGAGACTTCTTCACTGGACATACAACTTTTTAGAATGGGCATCTACTAATATAGAACATAGAACATAGAACATAGAACATTACAGCGCAGAACAGGCCCTTCGGCCCACGATGTTGCACCGACCAGTTAAAAAAAAACTGTGACCCTCCAACCTAAACCAATTTCTTTTCGTCCATGAACCTATCTACGGATCTCTTAAACGCCCCCAAACTAGGCGCATTTACAACTGATGCTGGCAGGGCATTCCAATCCCTCACCACCCTCTGGGTAAAGAACCTACCCCTGACATCGGTTCTATAACTACCCCCCCTCAATTTAAAGCCATGCCCCCTCGTGCTGGATTTCTCCATCAGAGGAAAAAGGCTATCACTATCCACCCTATCTAAACCTCTAATCATCTTATATGTTTCAATAAGATCCCCTCTTAGCCGCCGCCTTTCCAGCGAAAACAATCCCAAATCCCTCAGCCTCTCCTCATAGGATCTCCCCTCCATACCAGGCAACATCCTGGTAAACCTCCTCTGCACCCTCTCCAAAGCCTCCACATCCTTCCTGTAATGTGGGGACCAGAACTGCACACAGTACTCCAAGTGCGGCCGCACCAGAGTTGTGTACAGTTGCAACATAACGCTACGACTCCTAAATTCAATCCCCCTACCAATAAACGCCAAGACACCATATGCCTTCTTAACAACCTTATCTACTTGATTCCCAACTTTCAGGGATCTATGCACACATACACCTAGATCCCTCTGCTCCTCCACACTATTCAAAGTCCTCCCGTTAGCCCTATACTCAACACATCTGTTATTCCTACCAAAGTGAGTTACCTCACACTTCTCTGTATTAAACTCCATCCGCCACCTCTCGGCCCAACTTTGCAACCTGACTAAGTCTTCCTGCAAACTACGACACCCTTCCTCACTGTCTACCACACCACCGACTTTGGTGTCATCAGCAAATTTGCTAATCCACCCAACTATACCCTCATCCAGATCATTAATAAATATTACAAACAGCAGTGGCCCCAAAACAGATCCCTGAGGTACACCACTTGTAACCGCACTCCATGATGAATATTTACTATCAACCACCACCCTCTGTTTCCTATCCGCTAGCCAATTCCTGATCCAATTTCCTAGATCACCCCCAATCCCATACATCTGCATTTTCTGCAGAAGCCTACCATGGTGAACCTTATCAAACGCCTTACTAAAATCCATATATACCACGTCCACTGCCTTGCCCCCATCCACCTCCTTGGTCACTTTCTCAAAAAACTCAATAAGGTTAGTAAGGCACGACCTACCTGCCACAAAACCATGCTGACTATCACCTATCAATTCATTACTCTCCAAATAACTATAAATCCTATCCCTTATAATTTTTTCCAACATCTTGCCGACAACAGAAGTGAGACTCACCGGTCTATAATTCCCGGGGAAGTCTCTGTTCCCCTTCTTAAACAATGGGACAACATTCGCTAACCTCCAATCTTCTGGTACTATACCAGAGGCCAACGACGACCTGAAGATCAGAGCCAGAAACATATGACCCATAAACGGCCCTGCAAAGTCTATGAGGGAGATTCTCCCAGCCTGCTGTGCTGCTCTAGCCATAACATAAGACATAAATGGAGGTTATGTAGCGGGCTTCCTGCTGGGTGCCACAGCCTCCGCACGTTTACAGCCGCCAGATATCTGGCATTGTCAACTCTGCACCAGAAATCAGCGCAGAGCTGAGTAAATTATTTAATGAGTATTTCTATCTGATTAGCAGGCCTGGAGACTTCAGTCTCTCCCCACCCACCAGGAGTGTTTCACTCCAGCTGGGTATACAACAGCTCCCCACTAACTGGGAATTGGCAGCCTGACCCTACTGGAGTGAAGGGGGGACATTGAGGCCCTCAGGAGGTCTGGAGTAAGGGGGGTTGCCACCTGGACATTGCCAGCCTGGCCCCTGGCATTGCCCAAGAGGCAAGGTGCTAATGCCCAAGGGGCAGTGCCAAAGGGTGGGGCCAGTGGGGGTGGGACCTCGGGGTGATTAGTGGAGGGGTGTCCTGCTGCCACTTTGTACTTTGGATCAGTGACAGCGGGAGGCCAGTAATCAGGGCTGGACATCAGGGTGGGAGTTGGGGGGGTGGGTGGTGGCTGGTACAAACATATCCGAATGGCCAGCATTCTGAGGGTGGGGACATTGTAGGGGCAGTGATGCGGGGTCATGGGGCAATCGGGAGACCGGCAGTGCGGGGCCACTTCACATACGCCGATCTTGGCGCTGACAGATCGGCACATGCGCAATGGCCTGCTCAGCACTATGCTGCCGGCCTCTCCAGCGGGAATAGGCTCCGCCCACAGCTTTTAATTGTGATTCATGTTAGGACACTCTGTGATGCACAGTGTGAGAGTTTCATTTTGAAATTCCTGCTGAAAAAAGCTGCGGGATTTACTCCAGTTTTTACACAAATTCAGCACTTAGAATATTTTTGGGAGAATTCCACGATATATGTATTATTGCTCAGGATCTGCCTGGCGATGCATATTCATTGGGGGTAGCAAGGCCTGTTGGGCTTCACAACTTGGGCATTCACTATCAATGCCCAACCACCAAACATAACTTCTGGTTAGTGCTTTCATCTCGCTTTGTCCTGGATGTGAGTTGCCCAATGCCTGTAATAAAAGCTGTCTGCCTTGAGGTGTGACTATAACCCTAACTCCCCCCAACAACACACTTTCCTCGCATGTTATCCCCATCCTTCTGTAGGGTTTAAACAGCTCTGATTTATCATATTGCCACCCTTGTATCACCATCTTCTAAACTTCTTATAACACTGAGTCTCATTCTGTCCATATCTTTATGTATTTAGCTGAGACTGGCAGTCTCTTTTAGATGCAGCACCAGCACTATTTCTTGCGGGACCAGTCGTGATACTACTGACTGCGACAAGGGCAACCAGCTAAGAGATATTTGTGTCTCTTGACGATGTTGAAACATATAACTGTAAGCTGCTAACAATAGAGCCCATCTCTGCAGCTTTGCAGAGGCAATTGGTGGCACCGGCTTATCTTCTCTGAGCAAACATAACAATGATTTGTGGTCTGAAACTATTGTGAAATGCTGTTGATAAATGTCTTGGTGAAACTTTTTGACTGCATAAATGACCACGAAGCTTTCTTTATCTATTTCTAAATACTTTTTTTCTGCATCTGATAATGTTCTCAACACAAAGGCAATTGGCCTTTCTGCTCCATTAGGCATTCTGTGGAACAAAACTGCTCCCGCTCCATATGGTGATGCATCGCAAGTAACTACCAATGGTTTGGATGGATCAAAGTGCCCCAACAATGCTGCGACTGCAGAGCCAGTGTAATTTTTACAAAGGCTTCTTTTTGGCCTTCTCCCCACCTCCAATATTGATGTTTCTTTATCAGCTGGTGGAGTGGGACAAAGGTGGTAGATACATTGTGTAAAAATCTATTAGAGTAATTCACTATTCCGAGGAATGATTTTAACACTCGTATGTTTTTTGGCTGTGGAAACTCCTTAATGTCTTTAGTTTTATCTTCCACAGGATGTAACCTTTTAATGTTTACCCTGAAACCCAAATATGTAACTTCCGTTGCCTGGAAAGTGAATTTCTCCCATTTTAGCCTGACACCCGCTTAGAACCATAGAACCATCGAACATTACAGCACAGAAACAGGCCTTTTGGCCCTTCTTGGCTGTGCTGAACCATTTTTCTGCCTAGTTCCACTGACCTGCACCTGGGCCATATCCCTCCACACTCCTCTCATCCATGTACCTGTCCAAGTTTTTCTTAAATGTTAAAAGTGAGCCCGCATTCACCACCTCATCCGGCAGCTCATTCCACACTCCCACCACTCTCTGCGTGAAGAAGCCCCCCCTAATATTCCCTTTAAACTTTTCCCCCCTCACCCTTAACCCATGTCCTCTAGTTATTTTCTCCCATAGCCTCAGTGGAAAAAGCCTGCTTGCATTCACTCTATCTCTACCCATCATAATTTTATACACCTCTATCAAATCTCCCCTCATTCTTCTACGCTCCAGGGAATAAAGTCCTAACCTATTCAACCTTTCTCTGTAACTCAGTTTCTCAAGTCCCAGCAACATCCTTGTAAATCTTCTCTGCACTCTTTCAACCTTATTAATATCCTTCCTGTAATTAGGTGACCAAAACTGCACACAATACTCTAAATTCGGCCTCACCAATGTCTTATACAACCTCACCATAACATTCCAACTCTTATACTCAATACGTTGATTTATAAAGGCCAATGTACCAAAAACACTCTTTACGACCCTATCTACCTGTGACGCCACTTTTAGGGAATTATGTATCTGTATTCCCAGATCCCTCTGTTCTACTGCACTTTTCAGTGTCCTATCATTTACCTTGTATGTTCTACCTTGGTTTGTCCTTCCAAAGTGCAATACCTCACACTTGTCTGCATTAAACTCCATCTGCCATTTTTCAGCCCATTTTTCTAGTTGGTCCAAATCCCTCTGCAAGCTTTGAAAACCTTCCTCACTGTCCACTACACCTCCAATCTTTGTATCACCAGCAAATTTGCTGATCCAATTTACCACATTATCATCCAGATCATTGATATAGATGACAAACAACAATGGACCCAGCACTGATCCCTGTGGCACACCACTAGTCACAGGCCTCCACTCAGAGAAGCAATCCTCCACTACCACTCTCTGGCTTCTTCCATTGAGCCAATGTCTAATCCAATTTACTACCTCTCCATGTATACCTAGCGACTGAACCTTCCTGACTAACCTCCCATGCGGGACCTTGCCAGAGGTCTTACTGAAGTCCATGTAGACAACATCCACTGCCTTCCCTTCATCCACTTTCCTGGTAACCTCCTCGAAAAACTCTAATAGATTGGTTAAACATGATCTACCATGCACAAAGCCATGTTGACTCTCCCTAATAAGTCCCTGTCTATCCAAATATTTGTAGATCCTATCTCTTACTACTCCTTCCAATAATTTACCTACTACTGACGTCAAACTTACCAGCCTATAATTTCCCGCATTACTTTTTGAGTCTTTTTTAAACAACGGAACAACATGAGCTATCCTCCAATCATCCGGCACCTCACCCGTGGATACCGACATTTTAAATATATCTGCCAGGGCCCCTGCAATTTCAACACTAGTCTCCTTCAAGGTCCGAGGGAATACCCTGTCCGGTCCTGGGGATTTATCTACTCTGATTTGCCTCAAGACAGCAAGCACTTCCTCCCCTTTAATCTGTATAGGTTCTATGACCTCCCTACTTGTTTGCCTTATTTCCATAGACTCCATGCCAGTTTCCTTAGTAAATACGGATGTAAAAAACCCATTTAATATCTCCCCCATTTCTTTTGGTTCCATACATAGCCGACCACTCTGATCTTCAAGAGGACCAATTTTATCCCTTACTATCCTTTTGCTCTTAATATACCTGTAGAAGCTGTTAGGATTATCCTTCACCTTGTCTGCCAAAGCAACCTCATGTCTTCTTTTAGCCCTCCTGATTTCTTTCTTAAGTAGTTTCTTGCACTTTTTATACTCCTCAAGCATCTTATTTGCTCCCTGTTGCCTATACGTGTCATATATCTCTCTTTTCTTCTTGATCAGAGTTCCAATATCCCTCGAGAACCAAGGTTCCTTATTCTTATTCACTTTGCCTTTAATCCTGACAGGAACATACAAACTCTGCACTCTCAAAATTTCTCCTTTGAAGGCCTCCCACTTACCAATCACATCCTTGCCAGAGAACAGCCTGTCCCAATCCACGCTTTTTAGATCCTTTCTCATTTCTTCAAATTTGGCCTTTTTCCAGTTTAGAACCTCAACCCGAGGACCAGATCTATCTTTATCCATGATCAAGTTGAAACTAATGGCGTTATGATCACTGGAACCAAAGTGTTCCCCTACACACACTTCCGTCACTTGTCCTAACTCGTTTCCTAATAGGAGATCTAATATTGCATCCTGTCTAGTTTGTACCTCTATATATTGATTTAGAAAATTTTCCTGAACGCATTTTACAAACTCTAACCCGTCTAGACCTTTAACAGTATGGGAGTCCCAATGTATATGTGGAAAATTAAAATCCCCTACTATCACAACTTTATGTTTCCTGCAGTTGTCTGCTATCTCTCTGCAGATTTGCTCCTCCAATTCTCGCTGACTATTGGGTGGTCTATAATACAACCCCATTAATGTGGTCATATCTTTCCTGTTTCTTAGCTCCACCCATATGGCCTCAGTAGACAAGCCCTCTAATCTGTCCTGCCTGAGCACTGCTGTAACATTTTCCCTGACCAACAATGCCAACCCCCCACCCTTCATCCCTCTGCCTCTATCACGTCTGAAACCTCTTTCAATCTTCTTTCAATCTTCTGAAAACTTTCTCTCAGTTTGATCTGTGTTCTCCTGGTGAGGGTCCTATATTAGAACATCATCAAGATGAACCACCACATGAGGGATGTCTTGTAATAAACCTTCCATCCTATGTTGGAAAATGGCAAAGGCTGATGAGACTCCAAAAGGTTATACTGGTATAACCCCTTGTGGGTGTTGATAGTAACCAATCCCTATGAGTTTTCAGCCAACTCAGACTGCTGATAGGCAAGACTGAGATCTAACATGGAGTATTTTAAACCTCCAACTGATTTGGCGTAAAGGTCCTCAATTCTAGTAATGAGGTATTTGTTTATCTGAGCTCCTCTATTGGCTGTTAATTCATAATCCCCACAGGTTCTTACTGTATGATCCGGTTTGAGGATAGGGACTATGGGTGCAGTCCATTCAGAGAATTGTACGGGGTTTTATAATATTTAAATATTCCAGTTTTCCGAGCTAGACTTCAAGCTTATGATGCAGTGCATAAGGCACTGGGCGGGGCTGGAAAAATATAGGTGTTGCATCCGGATTCAGATATACACCTTAGTTAATTTTGGATGACCTAGGAGCATTTGCACAGCAGCTCCTGGAAACCTCCATCTTGCAGGTTTAATATTTCCAACCAATTTAATTTTATCTGCTTGAGTCAACGGCAGCCATTAAGCAAGGTCTATGACCTTGAAGCACCAATGATGTGAAGATGCTGGCGTTGGACTGGGGTGGGCACAGTAAGAAGTCCAACAGGTTTATTTGGATCATAAGCTTTTGGAGCGCTGCTCCTTTATCAGCCTGTGCCATTTTCCAGTAGAGGATGGAAAGTTTATTACAAGGCATCCCTACTCACCTGATAAAGGAGCAGCGTTCTGAAAGCACATGATTCCTAATAAACCTGTTGGACTTTAACCTGGTGTTGTGAGACTTCTTACTTTAAGTACCAAAACAGATAGTTGTGCCATCTGATTCTAATAGGACACGACAATTGCTGCTACCCCTAAAGTCTGCAATGTTTCTCCTGATGTGCTCAATCTCAATGGTTAGGGGCCTTTTTGAAGATAATGAAATGCCTGCTCTCTTATGACTGTAGCCACAGCCCCTTGTTGACTTCCATTTTAAGAGATCTGCCACTTGCAATCAAGCCTATCTCTTTTGGGGACACTTCACTTAGTTGGACCTGGTTTAGGGTAACCAACTCAGACCTCTTGTCGAGCTCCTCATCCAGTATTTCTTAAAGGAGTTAAACTAACCATTGTGGCTTTTCTTTGCACATTTTGTCCTGATTACTTCATTCTGCAGCATACTTGCAAATGACCCTTCCTATTGCACCTGTAACACAGATAATTCCTGAATCGGCAAACATCTCCTTCACATCGAAAACAAGCTCTGCCCTTTTTCTAGCTCTGTTCACATCAGCTATTTCCTGCCACAAATGGTTTACCTCCTTTGGCACACCTTGCAACTTGCTTGTGCCCTAATTAGTGTATTCAGTCACCTAGGCCAACTTCACAGTTTTTTCTAAAGAGATTTTGGTCTCAACCTGTAACTTCTGTATAATGAGGCTGTTTATACCACAGACCAAACAGTCCCTTAACTTTTCTCCTAAAGCTGGGCCAAATTTGCAATGCTCTGCTAACGCTCTCAATCTGGCCACGAAGCCTGAAACTGTATCCCCTGGCTCCCGGAATGCTGAATGAAATTTGTATTTCAACATAATGATCGAGGGTCCGGGGTTGAAACGAATTTTTTACCAATTAAACTATCTTGTCAAATGACTTTGTGCCTGGAACATCAGGCGATATTAAACTTCTTAACACACTAAGTCTGTGGATCACAGACTGTTTGGAGAATAATCTTTCACTTTTCTTCAGCTGTTATTTCATTTGCTACAATGAAGTAATGCAGCCTTTCAATATCCAAAAGAGAAAACGCTGGAAAATCTCAGCAGGTCTGGCAGCATCTGTAAGGAGAGAAAAGAACTGATGTTTCATGTCCAGATGACCCTTTGTCAAAGCTTTGTCAAAATCTCAGACCTGCTGAGATTTTCCAGCATTTTCTCTTTTGGTTTCAGATTCCAGCATCCGCAGTAATTTGCCTTTATCCAGCCTTTCAATATGCTGTCCCAAGTTTTCACATCTGGGTCAAATGGTAAACTTCAGCCCATGGAGTAGAATTTCTTGCGGTTGACCAAAGCTACCGGAAGGTGATTTGATTTAGTTGTGTAGTCGATGACTCCCTGGAGCAGTGGGAAACCTGCCAGAGCTCCAAAGCTGAGTGAGCGTTCATCCTGACTAGCCTCCTGATCATGTTTCCAGCGCTCTGAAGTTAATGGTGAAAGTTGGCAGGTTGCTGCTGTCAATCTAATCTGCTGACAAGCTGCCCACTCCACAACTCTCTCACTTGATCAGGTTAAAATTTTTGTCAGCAATGTGGTTGCTACAGGGTTGTTTTTGCATTGAAATAGCTGGTGCTATTGCCATCATAAAAGGCTGCAATTTTGTCTCCAAGAATAGGTAATGACTGAACACCCAGTACACGGGGACCTGTAGTACTGGGCAGTTCCAGGAAAAACCAATACAGTTGGTCACCGCAGGTAGAGTATGACCCCCTAACTGTTCTTGCATTGGACCACCCAAACTGCAGGCATGTGGCTATCTTTATAGGGGTTGGCCACCAGTGCTAATAAGGGCACTTTAGTGATTTCAGTTCTCATTCCAGCTTTGTAAGCTGAAGTAGACCACAGTTGGCCCGACCTGAGGTATCCCCAAACCTTTCTCAAGCTGAAGATAAAAATGAAATTTAAGTCTTTGGGCACAATCTTACCAGCCTTGCTCCCGCTGCAGCAAAGTTAGAGAATTTGGCGTCCAACCAAATCTCTGTTCATTGCAGCAGGATGGGAAAATCCCACCAGCATGAAGGGCTGTTTGGTTATAAAAGTAAACATTTTACCTTCAGGTAGAATGTATTTGATCCTGTCAGAGATCAGTTGCCTTAGTCTGGGGAACATTTCAACAAACTATCATCTGGCATAATCCCACTGAACTCCCATAGAAACACAGGCGCTTTCTCCTGCTATTCCTGCTTGTAAGGAAAAGGTTCACAGACTTGCTATGAGTTCAGAACAGTGTTTGCTATCTGGAAGCAGAATGGATGCAATACTTGCTAATTGCGTCAATACATGTTATGGCAGTGTGACTGCTGAATTGAACACAATAGAACATAGAGAACATAGAACAGTACAGCACAGAACAGGCCCTTCAGCCCACGATGTTGTGCCGAGCTTCATCTGAAACCAAGATCAAGCTATCCCACTCCCTATCATCCTAGTGTGCTCCATGTGCCTATCCAATAACCGCTTAAATGTTCCTAAAGTGTCTGACTCCACTATCACTGCAGGCAGTCCATTCCACACCCCAACCACTCTCTGTGTAAAGAACCTACCTCTGATATCCTTCCTATATCTCCCACCATGAACCCTATAGTTATGCCCCCTTGTAATAGCTCCATCCACCCGAGGAAATAGACTTTGAACGTTCACTCTATCTATCCCCTTCATCATTTTATACACCTCTATTAAGTCTCCCCTCAGCCTCCTCCGCTCCAGAGAGAATAGCCCTAGCTCCCTCAACCTTTCCTCATAAGACCTACCCTCCAAACCAGGCAGCATCCTGGTAAATCTCCTCTGCACTCTTTCCAGCGCTTCCACATCCTTCTTATAGTGAGGTGACCAGAACTGCACACAATATTCCAAATGTGGTCTCACCAAGGTCCTGTACAGTTGCAGCATAACCCCACGGCTCTTAAGCTCCAACCCCCTGTTAATAAAAGCCAACACACTATAGGCCTTCTTCACAGCTCTATCCACTTGAGTGGCAACCTTTAGAGATCTGTGGATATGGACCCCAAGATCTCTCTGTTCCTCCACAGTCTTCAGAACCCTACCTTTGACCCTGTAATCCACATTTAAATTTGTCCTACCAAAATGAATCACCTCACATTTATCAGGGTTAAACTCCATTTGCCATTTTTCAGCCCAGCTTTGCATCCTATCTATGTGATCAAGAAGGCAAATGGGATGTTGGCCTATATTGCGAGGGGGATAGAATATAAAAGCAGGGATGTCTTGATGCTCCTGTACAGGGCATTGGTGAGGCCGCAGCTGGAATACTGTGTGCAGTATTGGTCCCCTTATATGAGGAAGGATATATTGGCATTGGAGGGAGTGCAGAGAAGGTTCACCAGGTTGATACCGGAGATGAGGGGTTTGGATTATGAGGAGAGGCTGAGGAGAATGGGTTTGTACTCGTTGGAGTTTAGAAGGATGAGGGGGGATCTTATGGAGACTTATAAGATAATGCGGGGGCTGGATAGGGTGGAGGCGGAGAGATTCTTTCCACTTAGTAAGGAAGTTAAAACTAGAGGACACCGCCTCAAAATAAAGGGGGGTCGGTTTAAGACAGAGTTGAGGAGGAACTTCTCCCAGAGGGTGGTGAATCTCTGGAATTCTCTGCCCACTGAGGTGGTGGAGGCTACCTCGCTGAATATGTTTAAAGCGCGGATGGATGGATTCCTGATCGGTAAGGGAATTAAGGGTTATGGGGATCAGGCGGGTAAGTGGTACTGATCCACGTCAGATCAGCCATGATCTTATTGAATGGCGGGGCAGGCTCGAGGGGCTAGATGGCCTACTCCTGCTCCTATTTCTTATGTTCTTATGTTCTTATGTCTCTTTGCAGCCTACAACAGCCCTCCACCTCATCCACTACTCCACCAATCTTGGTGTCATCAGCAAATTTACTGATCCACCCTTCAGCCCCCTCCTCTAAGTCATTAATAAAAATCACAAAGAGCAGAGGACCAAGCACTGATCCCTGTGGCACTCCGCTAGCAACCTGCCTCCAATCCGAAAATTTTCCATCCACCACCACCCTCTGTCTTCGATCAGACAGCCAGTTACCTATCCAATCGGCCAACTTTCCCTCTATCCCACACCTCCTCACTTTCATCATAAGCCGACCATGGGGGACCTTATCAAACGCCTTACTAAAATCATAATAATTTGAATTATATAGAACTGCCAATTGCAGCAAACCTGTTGAAATCAGCAAAGGCTGAATGAAAGCTGACAGGTGATCACAGTGGTACAGGAAGAAGTCCTTACATGGCTAAGCCAAGGAAAGACAACTTAGGAATCAGCTAGCCAACCAACAGACAACCAGGTTCCCAAATCACCAATCTGGTATCAGAAGAAGACTCTGCATGAGCACCTTCAAACACTATACACTGTATGTAAACTTCTGAAAAAATCCACACAGCAGCAGTCAAGAAAGAAGATAAAAGATACCTTTTGATAAGAATCTGGTGAACCAAGCAGGAAAAAGAGCAATGTACAGTCACCTCTGATTGTTTTTGTCCATTCATGGACAATGAATGTCACTGACTTGCGAGCATTTATTGCCCATCCCTAGTTGCCCTTGAGAAGGTGGTGGTGAGCTGCTGCCTTGAACCGCTGTAGTCCAGATTCTGTGGAATGACCCACAGGAATGCTTTTGGGGAGGGAATTCCAGGATTTTGACTCAGCGACTGCGAAGCAACGACGATATATTTCCAAGTCAGAATGGTAAGTGTCTTGCAGGTGGTGGTGTTCCCATTTATCTGCTGTCCTTGTCCTTCTAGATGGAAGTGGACGTGGGTTTGGAAGGATCTTTGGTGAATTTCTGCAGTGCATTTTGTGATAGTATACACTGTTGCTAATGAGCATTTTAATTTAATTATCAACTCCATATGTATTGAATTAAGAATTCTGGTAAACTGAGCAGGAAGATCTCGATCAATCTGCATGATTTTCTTGAAACTGTTTTGTTTAAAATGCTCAGTATAGGTGTTGGATTTCATGTGGGATTGTATAATTTGTAATTCTTCTTCTTCAAACTTAACAACAAGGTCAAATCACTTACACATTTTATGTATATGGCACCGACAGAAGATTTACCCACTGTATCACTGCAAAATTATTGACAGGGTTTATACAATTCAATTATGTTACCAATAATCAAAAGACTAATCTAGTGACCTTGAGTTCAAATCACTAATGGTAGTTGAAGAATTTGAAAGGAGGTTTTGAAAATCTGGCATAAAGAATAGGAATTAGTAAAAATGAACACAAAGCTGTCAGTTTGGCACAAAAAGCAGTTGATTCATTAATATGAGAGAAGAAAACCTATTGTCCTTACCTGGTCTGTCCTATATGTAATAAAAACACAAAATGCTGGAAAAACACGGCAGGTCTGGTAATCTCTGTGGAGAGAAAAACAAAGTTAATGGCCGCGATTTCCCCATTCCACTGTGCTAATGCTTCAGTTAGAGTTTTAACAACACCAGGTTAAAGTCCAACAGGTTTATTTGGTAGCAACTACCATTAGCTTTCGGAGCGCTGCTCCTTCGTCAGATGGAGTGGATATCTGCTCTCAAACAGGGCACAGAGACACAAAATCAAGTTACGGAATACTGATTAGAATGCGAATCTCTGCAGCCAACCAGATCTTAAAGATACAGACAATGTGAGTGGAGGGAGCATTAAACACAGGTTAAAGAGATGTGTATTGTCTCCAGACAGGACAGCCAGTGAGATTCTGCAAGTCCAGAAGGCAAGCTGTGGGGGTTACTGATCGTGTGACATAAACCCAACATCCCGGTTTAGGCCGTCCTCATGTGTGCGGAACTTGGCTATCAGTTTCTGCTCAGCGACTCTGCGCTGTCGTGTGTCGTGAAGGCCGCCTTGGAGAACGCTTACCCGAAGATCAGAAGCTGAATGCCCGTGACCACTGAAGTGCTCCCCCACAGGAAGAGAACAGTCTCGCCTGGTGATTGTTCAGAATCCCATGGCGGCCAATTTGTGGGGTTTGTGTGAGCGTTCACGCCCCGCTTGCATCTCCCAGTGCTGGATTTCTGGTGGTGTCTTCTCCGTGCCGGAAATTGGCAGAGAGACGCACAGACACTTAAAATAAGCAGCACGCAGGCTCTCTCAGCATGACCTGGAGATCCTGTTGCAGCAGGTGGAGGCTCATGGGAATATCCTGTCTCCTTTAAGGCCCACATTGTTCCAGTGTCACCAAGCAATCTTTGCTGAAGATAGGGGAGTTGGTCAGCACCTCAGGACAACACCAGCAGAGCTGGATACAGTGTTAAAAGCATTTCAGTCACCTTCTGCTCCATGATAAGATGAGTGCGGTCAATACGAACAGCTTTTATTTATTCATGGGAATTCATCCATGTACCTGGGGGTGGGCAGGCATGGGGTAGGAGGGGGAGGGATGTATGAGGAGTTGGTCGGAACATTCATGGCAGTCCAGATTCCCTAAAGATGAATGAATCATGGCTACTGCCAGGGTACAAGTGCACACATTCAGGACCTCCTGTAATCACAGAGGAGTTGGACATTTGGGAAGTGGGATCCATTTTGATTTTTGTGTTGGTCTACATTCAGCTGTAAGATAGCACCTGTGCCTCCATGTAGTGGAATGGTCTGATGCCACATCCATGATAAAGGACTGTGAGGCTGCAATGGGGATCTGCTGCTTCAGGTCTGCAGCTGAATTCTGTGTGGCCTCTAGCAAGTCCCACTGCGCTAGCAGAGAATCCCCTGGCTGACAGGTATATCAGAGTTTGAAAGGTTGAAGAAAATGCTCCAACAAAGTTTCTCCAAAGCAATTCTGCATTCTTCCTGAACTGGCTGAAGTGGTCACGATTCAGTTGAGGAGACGTGTGGGTAATGGTGAGTTGCTTTCTTAAACCACTGCAGTCTATGTGATGTAGGTATACCTACAGTGCTGTTAGGAAGGTATTTCTAGACGTTTGACCCATCAACGGCAAAGAAATGGTGATATATTTCCAAGTCAGGATGGTGAGTGTCTTGGAGGGGAACTTGCAGATAGTGGTGTTCCCATGTACCTGCTGTCCTTGTCCTGGTAGAAGTTATGGATTTGGAAGGTGCATCTTAAGGAACCTTGGTAAATTCCTGCAGTGCATCTTGTAGATGGTACACATTGCTGCCAGTGTTCATCATTAGTGGAAGGATTGAATGTTTGTGGAAGGGGAAGTAACCAAGTGGGAGTTGCTTTATCCTGAGTGGTGCTGGGCTTCTTGAGTGTTGTTGGAGTTGCACCCATCCAGGCAAGTGAAGAGTATTCCGTTACACTCCTGACTTGTGCGTTTTTGGAAATCCAAGTATATTATATCTACTGGCTCCCCTTTATCTATGCTGCCTGTTACCACCTCAAAGAATTCTAATCAATTTGTCAAGCATGATTTCCCCTTCATGAAGCCATGTTGTTTGTTAATATTAATGTATTTCTAAATGCTCTACAATTACATCCTCTGCAATGGGCTCTAACATTTTCCTATTTTCCCAATGGAGAAGGGGAAGGCATGAGATTGATAGTGGGGCTAGGGAGGGTGCCATGAGATTGATGGTCGGGGTAGGGAGGGTGCCATGGGATTGATGGTAGACAGGCTTTGGAGAGTCAGGGGGTGAATTACTTGCCACAGGATCTGTTCTGGTAGCCACAGTATTTATATAGCTGGTCCAGTTCAGGTTCTGGGCAATGGTGACCCCCAGGATGTTGATCATGGGGAATTGGTCAGGATAATTCCATTGAATGAAAAACAACTTTGCTGCACCATTTATCATGGCCTCAACCAGAAGACGAAAAGCTGACCATGAGAGTCCATAAGATTCTGGACGGAATTTTATATCCTTCCCGCCAGTGGGATCTTTCACTCCCACCAAAATCAATGGAGTTTTGAACAGCTCGCCACATTTTCCAGCTTTGGTTCAGTCACAACGGGGCTGTAAAATTTTGCCTTGGGTTGATAAACTAACAGAACTGCCATTGACTTTGTTAAGCTATCCTACAACCAATTGATCAAATTAAAGTTGTGCAGTCCTGTCTGGTCCTATTGTGAACGGTGATGGAGAATTAAGCAACTAATATGAAGAAGGGACTAAAAGACGTTTCTCATCCTCTGATGGCAGAGCCTGACACGTGAGCGCAAAAGACAAGGTTGTATTGTTTGCTAATTCCTTCCTGAGGCCCTTACCATCATTGATGCTAGTTTTCAGCTAATTTGCTTCAGTTTGTGTGACAGCTAGAAGCAGTTGAGTGAAATGGACTCAGAAAAAGCAATGGGTCCTGACAACATCATGGCTACAATGTTCAAGATTAACCACTTTTCTACCCAGGTTTCCAGTACAGTTGCAGCTACAACCTGACTAATATTCAACAATGTGGATTTTCCAGGTAGGTCCTGTCCACAAAAAACAGAATAATTCCAACCCCATTTTACCATCCGGTTACCCCATCTTAGCGGGGTTACTATGTGGGGTTACAGGGATAGGGCCTGAGTGGGATGCCCTGTTGGAGAGTCAGTGCAGACTCGATAGGCCAAATGGCCTCCTTCTGCACTGAAGGGATTCTATGATGATTCTGCCAATTTTGTATCATCAGCAAACCTGGAAATATTATATTTGATTCCCTGATCCAAATCATTGACACATGTTGTGAATAGCTGTGGTCCAAGTACAGGTCCCTGTGATATCCCCTTCCACTCTGAAAATGATCCATTTATTCCTACTCGCTGTTTCCTGTTGCCAATCAATTCTCAATCCATGCCAGTAAGTTATCCCCAATCCCATGCACTTAAATTTTGTACACTCATCTCATTAGTGGGACTTGACCAAAACCTTTCTGAAAATCCAAATGCACCACATCCAATGGTAAATGGATAATAATGGTGAAATGGATGCTTAAAAGTTCAGCACAAGTAAAGCTTGATGTATGACGCTGACTGAGCAGTAGTATCAAAGCATAATACAGGGACTTAACATCTACAATTATGAAGAAGACCCTGGAACTGACGCATACCGATCACTTTGCCTACCCGTAGGTTACGATCTTAGCCTAAATTACTGAGTGCACAAGAGGAACAACCATCGGAAACCAATGGGATCGTTCTTATGCTATGCAGATTGGGCTCTGATGACATCAGCAAGGTTGATAGCCATTTTACCCAGTCGCTTACAAAGGCAGTTATTATTGCTTCCAATCCTCCACCCAACTCCCCAGGGGTCATCCTTGTAGGTCGAAATACTGGTGCCAGAGAGGCCCAAAAGAGAAAGTGGCTCTATATTCTTTTAGTTACTAGCAGAAATATTTCTTCTGCACCCTCCACACACCGCCCCCCCCCCACCCCCCCCCCCCCACCCCCCATCCCCAAACCAAGTGGATCCCCTTCTCTCAAGATTTTCTCCCCTTTCCTGAACCACTTATGCTGGGGCATCATTGTTTTTTTCCCATGGCAGCCTCCCACTGCTTAACATGGTGTCACTGCTCAAAGCTCAGTTCACCCTTTTCACCATGTTTGGGAATAAAATCTTCATGCATTGTCCTTCATGTAATGTTGCCTTGACCTCTCCTGACTGACTCCCAACCCAAGTTAAAATAGGCATTTCAGTCTCTAGAGTCCATTTCTAATTCCCCTAAAGGACATGGTTAAAACATATTCCTAACTCTTTATTTTAATGATTGGAAATAAAATGGGGGTAGAAAATACTGAAACGTATTTGCTTTATGCATTTAGTAACGGTAGCTGGGAAGAGATTAGTGAAAGAATGTTTTGCCCATAAAACAAGAAATGCATGTTCGTTTCATTTCTTCCATAAAGTCAAGTACAATTTATACCATGGTACGGTTTGTCCAATTTATTTGCCCTCCTATGAGAGATTAACTACAGGTGGCACATCCAAAAAGAACACACTCTATGAGAGGACTGAAAGTGTTCCCAACATATCAATCAACAAGTACAATTTAATATTATCTAAAACAGACCAGTAGCATTCCCTAATGGTAAGAGGTGAGATCTGTCAATGTTGTAAGTTAGGGCTAATGGTGTAGCTATTAGCCTGTGGGGCATCCATTGATATGGAGCCAGTATTAGAGGATTTTGACTGAAGGCTTTATGTACATTAAAACAATCCTGTTAGAACATTTGAAGCAGGCTGATGCCCTGTTGCTTGACCTGAGAAGGGGTATTTTCCAATTAAAAAGACATCTGACCAACATCTGTTTCTACCTACTCTATGTGTACAGTTCAACATTTCCATATGCTGCCATATGTTTTTTGTAGAACAGTTCATTTTATTGAGATAAAGTCATGTTCCGTGGTCCCTAGGAGAAAATCCAGTGAGTAAATATCGGATATTGCTTAATAGTTCTGTCATCTTTCATTTACAGTGTAAATATGAGACTAAAAAGCTCATTGTGAAGAGACTCCAACTTGTTTAAAGGCTTTTACATAGCTAATTCCTACTTGCTTTGAATTTTGATCTGTCTGCTGTATTAACCAAAGCATGTCCAAAGAAACTGAGCCCACAGCAGCCATTTCATGAATGTCGACACATGTGCATATCAACATAAGTGGTATCAGTATCAGGATATTTTCATTTCCGTTTTAATCCCAGTGTCAAGCTGTATTGCTTTGCCACACATTCCAAATTAAAGTTTAATTGTCTAAAATAGTTTGGCCAGTTCCAGGAGCAATATTAACAAATGACATCATCCAGGCATAAGAAAACAGAAGCGAAAATTAAATAAACAGCAGTTAACATAGATCTCAAAAGAGTAGGTAATGCTTGACCAATAGAGTCATAAAGATATACAGCATGGAAACAGGCCCTTTGGCCCAACTCGTCCATGCCGACGAGTTTCCTAAACTGAACTAGTCCCGTTTGCCTCTAAACCTTCCTATTCATTTACCTGTCCAAATGTGTTTTAAATGTAATTGTACCCACCTCTACCACCTCCTCTGGCAGAATTTCCATATATGCACCACCCTCTGGGTGAAAAATTTGCCTCTTAGGTCCCTTTCAAATCTTTCCCCTG
Source organism: Mustelus asterias (assembly GCF_964213995.1). Classification (NCBI taxonomy): domain Eukaryota; kingdom Metazoa; phylum Chordata; class Chondrichthyes; order Carcharhiniformes; family Triakidae; genus Mustelus; species Mustelus asterias. The sequence goes on from NC_135810.1 coordinate 41,572,000, forward strand.
TAACCTTAAACCTATGCCATCTAGTTTTGGACTCCCCTATCCTGGGGAAAAGACCTTGGCTATTCACATTACCTATGCCCCTCATGATTTTATAAATCTCTATAAGGTAACCTCTCATCCTCCTAAGCTCCAGGGGAAAGAAGTCCCAGACTATCCAGCCTCTCTTTATAATTCAAACCTTCCAATTCCAATAACATTCTTGTGAATTCTTTGAAGAAGTAACAAAGTGTAAACTAGAGTAATGATGATATAATGTACTTTGGTTGTCAAAAGGCCCTTTGATAAGATGATATCTGAAAAGGTATATAATAAACCCACGACAGGTTAAACGTGTGGGGTTGTGGGGATAAAGCCTGGATGGGATACTCTATTGGAGGGTCGGCACAGACGCGATGGGTCAAATGGCCGCCTCCTTCACTGTAGGGATTCTTTGATTCTAGATCATGTGGAATCAGAGGATTGGTAACAAGAAAAATGAATAGCAATGGATAGCCAATGGATAGTTGGCTACAAAACAGAGAAGAACGAATACGATAGTTAAAGGTAGTTACTCATACTGTCAAAGGGTGGGAAGTAGCATTCCGCAAGTTACTGTGCTGGAGCTACTGTTGTTTATAAGTTGCATTTCACAATTCATAATTTACCCCTTGACTTAACCATAAAAATCCAAGCCAATACTCCCATATAGTACTGAGGGAGTGCAGCACTGTTGGAGGTGCTGGTTTTTGGATGAAGTATTAAACCAGGGTCCTGTCTGCCTGCTCAGGTGCATGAAAAAGAAACCATGGCAGTTTTCACTCTGTGTCCTGCTGAATAGCTATCCCTCAAAAAGAAAGCAGTTAATCTGGTCATTATCACATAGCTGATTATAGGAGCTTGCTGTGTGCAAATTGACTGCTGCATTTAAGTTACAACAGTGACTACAGGTCAGAATTACTTGATTAGCAGTAAAGTGCTTTGAGATGTTTGGTTTTGAAAGGAGCTATATCAATGCAAGTCTTTTTATAGGGCGACATGGTGGCAAAGTGGTTAGCACTGCTGCCTCACAGCGCCAGGGACCCAGGTTCAATTCCAGCCTTGGGTGACTGTGCTGAATCTGTACATTTTCTCTGTGTCTGCGTGGGTTTCATCTGGGTGCTCCAGTTACCTCCCACACTCCAAAGATGTGCGGGTTAAGTTGATTGGCATGCTAAATTGCCCCTTAAGTATCATGAGGACAAGCAGGGTAAATATGTGGCGTTACATGTTTAGGGCCTGGGTGGTATTGTGGTCAGTGCCACTCGATGGACCAAATGGCCTCTTTTTGCATTGTAGGGATTCTATGATTCTATTTCATTGATTTGGCCTGAGGAATCAGAAGTACAATTTCAAATTTTGTTGACAACAGTAAATACAATGCAAAAATAGAAAATGCTGGAAAATCTCAACAGGTCTGATAGCATCTGTGAAAAGAGAATAGAGCTAATGTTTCAAGTCAGAATGATCCATCAGAGGAAATAAAAGGTATTGTTAATGCACAGGAAGAGTGCAGCAAAACGCAGAAAGGCATTCATAGAATTCAGAGAATGAACATGTTGGGAAATAAATTTCAAAAGTTAAAACTAAGTTGGTGCATTTGGTAGGAAGAATAAGGTGATTATGGGTCGGTTCTGGTCACCTCATTACAGGAAGGATGTGGAAATGATTGGGAGGGTGCAGAGGAGATTTACAGGGATGTTGCCTGGATTGAGTGGCGTGCCTTATGAGGATAGGCTGAGGGGGCTCGGTCTTTTCTCCTTGGAGATACGTAGGATGAGAGGAGACCTAATAGAGGTATATAAGCTGTTGAGAGGCATAGATTGGGTGCACTCTCAGAGGCTTTTTACCAGGGTGGAAATGGCTGCTACGAGAGGACACAGGTTTAAGGTGCTGGGGGATAGGTACAGGGGAAATGTTAGGGGGAAGTTTTTCACACAGAGGGTGGTGGGCGAGTGGAATCGGCTGCCGTCAGTGGTGGTAGAGGCAAACTCAAAGGGACTTTTAAGAGACTCCTGGATGAGTACGTGGGACTTAATAGGATGGAGGGTTATAGGTAGGCCTAAAAGGTAGGGATATGTTCGGCACAACTTGTGGGGCCGAAGGGCCTGTTTGTGCTGTAGTTTTTCTATGTTTCTATGATAAGATCTAACTGGTGTAGAGGAAAAAGGGATCTCTGAGTACATTTACACAAATTAGTTAACGGAATGACACATAAGGTTGTAATGAAAGCAAGCCAAGCTCTTGAGTTCATTCCTGGAAGGATAAAAGAGAAGTTATGATAAAGTTGTATAGAATCTTATTTTAGAAAAGGCTTGAAGGAGTTCTTATCTCCAAATTATTAAAAAAAGATGTAAAGACATTGGTGGAAGTTCAAACAAGACTCGCAAGGATGATACCAGAACTAAGAGAATACCTATCAAAAAAGACTGACATTCTTTTTGCTCGACAAGAGAAAGCTGAATGACCTAATACCCATTTAGGTAATGAAAGGGCTTGATTAGCAAATTAAAGGAATATTTCCACTTATTGGAGTGCCCTGAACTACAGACCATAAATATAAGTCTAATCGGAAATTCAGGAGAAGCATTATTACCCAACGAGTCAGATGAATATGAAATGTGCTGCTACAAGGAGTTTAAGCAAGTATTACAGATAATATTTGGCTTTTGAAAATTAACCAGTCTGATTGATATCTAGCTTTCCATAGTCAAGTGACTATGCCATGAGGCTGCCTCTGAAGGTAGACATCTTAGGTCAGTTCAATAAAGACCTCTCATTGAATACACACTGAAGAAGATTGCTGTCCTGCAACAAAAAAGCTGCTGAAAGGAACAAAGCAAAACAGGCAAAGGCTGCAGATGAGATTCAGCTGAGAAAGGCACACGGAAAATTACAAAACTGAAAAAAAAGCTGCTAAAAGGACAAAAGAAAATAACACACAACTTGCAGGTGAAATTACTGGCTGCAGAGAAAAGGACCAATGAAATGCAGACACAAAAGGACCTCAAACAAAGGTTACAAGAAAATTGATTGAGTGAATAAAATGGCTGCAGTAAATTTTCCAATACCATCTCCAGTAAAGTTGGATGTTTGTAAGTCGGAAAATTGGCAGTTTTCACTGCCTGAAAGGGTAGTGGAGGCAAAGATCCACCCTCATAATATTTAGTAAGTATTTTAATGTGCACTTGCTAGGCCAAGGCATACAAGGCTGTGGGCCAGGTGCTGGAATCGTAAGATTCCTACAATGCAGCAGGAGACCATTCAGCCCATTGGGTCTGCATCGACCACAATCCCTGGCTCTATCCCCATAACCCTATGCATTTACCCGACCAAGTCCCCTGATGCTAAGGGTCAATTTAGCATGGCCAATCCACCTAACCCACACATCTTTGGACTGTGGGAGAAAACCGGAGCACCCGGAGGAAACCCATGCAGACACGGGGAGAATGTGCAAACTCCACACAGACAGTGACCCAAGCCAGGAATCGAACCCGGGTCTCTGGCACTGTGAGGCAGCAGTACGAACCACTCTGCCATCGTGCTGCCTGGAAAATGGGATTCAAATGGTTGGGTTGTTTTTCTCTGACTTGCGCAGATGCAATGTGCTGTATATCTCCATGACTCCAAGATATACAGGTGCAACTCCAGGCATATATGTCCAACTCACAAAGCTGCTGCTTCACTGAAATAAGGTGGTCAAGGAGATAGGTTCTCACCAATTTTACTGGATACAAAACTACCATCAATTCCAAGTCACCAAGGCATTGAAGGCCATGGGAATGACACTCTGCTAACAAGGAACATCACCCAAATAAACACAAATGTCAATGCACACACATTCCTTTCAGAGACCTGCATGCTTTAAAGTCTATTTGCAATCCACACTTGTTGATGCATGTGAATAATGGGTGTTTAGTGGATAACAGCATTGTGCATGCAAATATCTGTTTGTTTGCCAGACAAAAGCGGATGTTTGTATCTTTAGTTCAGTTTGACAGGGGAGATGTTTGGGTTTTGAAATGTAAGCAATCTGATTGACACCTTTAGCTTTCCATAGTCAAGTGCTGATCAGCCACTCTAACCACAGTGGAAGCCTCGCTTATGTGTATATGCAGACCATGATCTTCTGCCAACATTGCTGGAATGGAATGGGGTGGATCAATCCTGCCTTGAGGGAATTCGCAGGATTCATATCCTTGTGTTATCTTAGGCCATTTTAAAAAGGAAATCTGAAAAGTCCATGTTTTGGTAGGAGAGATGTTTACCCATGATGCCTGCTGCTGTGTGTCAATATATTTATCCAGTAAAAATGAGAACACAATGTGGTCAATGTGCATTAGTGAATCAAATAGATTTGAAACATCATGCTGTGCTGACAACACTAATTTGAGAAAGTAACATCGTTGATTCACTGGGGTTTAATTCACTCTGTGGGATATTTTTAGCACACTGCTTATTATGTTTGCATTTAATTCCTGTCTGCACTATTTTAAGGCAGTCATTAACACGTTTAAAATGATGAAGGGTTTTGATCGGGAGAATAAGGAAATGTTATTTCCTCTGGTTGAGTAGTTGGTGATGAAGGAATCATTAAAGCAGAGAAGATCGCATCTTTTAAGGGATAGATCAACATTTGAAAGGGTAGAAGACATCAGACTATGGGGCGGGATCCAGGCTGTCAACTTAATTTTGGGATTACAAAAGCAAATTACTGCAGATGCTGAAATCTACTTTAGCCTACATAAATAAAATGGACTAAGTGATCTCCTATTATACTGCAAAAACTTCTAAGTTAAAATGGTTTAGATGGATTTAACACAAGCCAAAATTAACATTATAAAACATGCAAAATTTTAACCTTTAAAGATGAAATTGATTAGAAAATAATAAATATAAAAGTCAAAAGCCTTGTGGGTAGTAGAAGTTGTGGTGAACCATCGTTGGTTCCCACTGTGGGATTGTTCTAATGTTGTTATTGGGCTAGGGTGGGATTGATACACCTGTGGTTGTTACTGTTGTGGCACATCCCAGTCGGGCTCCGCCTCCTGGGAGAGGTATAAGACCCCCTGCTCGGGCGGGACCTCTTCAGTCTGGGATAGTGTGTTAAAGTTCTGTTAGTTCCATTGTTAGTTAATAAAAGCCTTCTTTTACCGAAGCTTCGTGCCTCGTGTCCAATTGATGCGTATCAATTTTATTAACTAACATAAAACTCTCGACGGAAGAAAAAGAAAGGAGAGTATGGAGCAAATCCTAAAGCCAGAACGTCTGACGCTAGATCCACGTGCGGTGGGCGCTTCTAACACCTTCGACCACTGGCTGAAGTGTTTTGAAGATTACCTAGCAGCCTCCGCAGCGGTCACCACAGATGATGACAGACTCCGGGTCCTCCATGCGAGGGTAAGCGACACAGTCTACCTTGCGATCCGTGCGGCCACCACTTACCCGAGGGCCCTCGAGCTTTTAAAAAAGCGCTATACGAAACCTCCCAACGAGATCCACGCTCGTTACCTCCTCGCTACACGACGTCGGCAGTCGGGCGAAACCATGGAGGATTACGCCAATGAGCTCTTGCAGCTTGCCAGGGGCTGTGACTGCAAAGCTGTGTCAGCTGAGCAGTACATGTATGACCTCGCCCGAGATGCGTTTGTGGCCGGGGTCGGGTCTTCATACATCCGTCTTAAGCTGCTAGAAAAGGGGAATCTCAACCTGACCCAAGCTATGGAATTAGCTGAAATGCTTGAGGCGGCTTCGAAGAGCTTGGTCCTGTATCTGGAGGACCATGTGGAGACAACGTGGCAGGAGCAGTCGCAAATCCCTCCTGGCCCCACGGGCTCGAAGTGCAGTGTTATGGCGTGCTCCCATGTGGACCAGACGACGGCTGCAGCCCCATGCGGCCCGCGGTGCTACTTCTGCGGAGGAGCCAAGCATCCACGACAAAAGTGTCCCGCTAAAGCGGTAGTCTGTAAACTATGCGGTAAAAAGGGGCATTATGCTAAGGTGTGCAGATCGAAGCCCAGGAACGGCAGTGCGGCCTGTGACCCTTCAGAACGGGGATCATCACCATCGTCGTCGAAGTACTCACGGGGTTCGTCCACGTGCGAGTCCAGGACGACGCCATTGTGGTCGACAGAGTCGGAGGAGGATGACCACCAGGAGTCGCTACGTTTGGCGCCCTCACCCATGTGCGATTCATGGGGGCGGCCATTTTGGTCGACGATGACCATGAGCGACCAGCAGGGGTCCTCAGCATCAACCTCAGCTGCCTGCAGTGACGTTCACGGACCAACGGTGGCGTCGATCACCCTGGACCAGGCTAAGCATCAGAGGCTTGATTGTTCGATGATGGATATACAGGTAAATGGTCGTGCAGTTTATTGTCTGTTTGACAGCGGGAGCACTGAGAGCTTTATCCACCCTGACACTGTGAAGAGGTGTGGACTCCAGATTCAACCTGCCAAACAGACAATCTCTATGGCATCAAGGTCCCGGTCTGTCGCTGTGCTAGGACGTTGTATGGTAACTTTGAAAGTGCAAGGCACAATTTACGAGCGATTCAGGCTCCTTGTGTTGCCGCATCTTTGCGCACCAATTCTCCTCGGACTAAACTTTATGGTCCACATGAAGAGTGTGATCCTACAGTACGGCGGGCCACTCCCATCGCTGACAGTGGGGGAACAGATGCAGTCTCCAAATTGTCCAAAGCGCCCCGCCTGCAATCTTTCTACATTAAAGATCACCACACCCTCTTTATTTCAGAATCTGGTACCAGGCTGCAAGCCCATCGCTACTAAAAGTAGGCGTTACAGCACTGAGGATCGGATCTTCATCAGATCTGAGGTTCAGCGACTCCTCAAAGAAGGGATCATACAGCCCAGTGTTAGTCCGTGGAGAGTAGTCCGTGGAGAGCACAGGTTGTGGTGGTCAAGAGCGGGAACAAACCCCGGATTGTCATTGATTACAGTCAGACCATTAATCGATATACGCAGCTGGATGCGTATCCCCTCCCGCGCATATCTGATATGGTCAATCAGATTGCGCAGTACCGGGTGTTCTCCACCATCGACCTTAAGTCCGCCTACCACCAACTCCCCATTCGCACAGAGGACCGAAAATACATGGCCTTTGAGGCGGATGGTCGTCTGTATCAGTTACTTAGGGTTCCATTTGGTGTCACCAATGGGGTCTCGGTCTTCCAGCGTGCTATGGACCGAATGGAGGACCAGAACAGGCTGCGGGCTACCTTCCCGTACCTGGATAATGTCACCATCTGCGGCCGTGATCAGCAGGACCATGACACAAATCTCCAGAACTTTTTACGCACTGCATCTCGCCTGAGTTTGACCTACAACAGGGAGAAGTGTGTATTCCGTACGCGCCGGTTAGCCATCCTGGGATACGTGGTGGAAAACGGGGTCATTGGCCCTGATCTAGACCGTATGCGCCCCCTTGCTGAACTTCCCTTGCCCGCTAGCGCAAAAGCACTGAGGAGATGCCTAGGCTTCTTCTCCTATTATGCGCAGTGGGTCCCCAACTACGCGGACAAAGCCCGTCCGCTTATTAAGTCCACGACTTTTCCACTCACGCCAGAGGCCCAATTGGCCTTCAAGGAATTGAAACACGACATCGCGAAAGCCACGATGCACGCGGTAGACGAATCCATCCCTTTTCAGGTGGAAAGCGATGCATCTGATTTCGCCCTGGCCGCCACACTAAACCAGGCGGGCAGGCCCGTCGCGTTTTTGTCCCGCACCCTCCAAGGCCCCGAAATTCGGCATTCAGCGGTGGAAAAGGAGGCCCAGGCCATTGTGGAGGCCGTCAGACACTGGCGCCATTACCTGGCGGGAAAGCGGTTCACCCTGATCACGGACCAGCGGTCCGTGGCGTTCATGTTCAACAACACGCAGAGGGGCAAGATCAAGAATGATAAGATCTTGCGGTGGAGAATTGAACTCTCCACCTATAGCTACGATATCATGTATCGTCCAGGGAAACTCAATGAGCCCTCGGATGCCCTCTCGCGCGGAACATGCGCTACTACGCAGGAGGATCGCTTGAACGCCCTCCATAATGACCTGTGCCATCCTGGGGTCACTCGGCTCTACCACTTTGTCAAAGTCTGCAACCTGCCTTACTCGGTGGAGGACGTCAGGTCGGTGACAAGGAGCTGTCGGATTTGCGCGGAATGCAAACCGCACTTTTACCGACCTGACCGGGCACATTTGGTCAAGGCCACTCGCCCCTTCGAGAGGCTGAGTGTGGATTTTAAGGGCCCCCTTCCTTCAACAGATCGGAACATGTACTTTCTGAACATAATAGATGAGTACTCCCGGTTCCTGTTTGTTGTCCCCTGCGCGGACACGTTGACTGCCACGGTGATCAAGGCATTCCGTGATCTTTTTACCCTGTTCGGGTACCCCAGCTATATCCATAGTGACAGGGGCTCGTCGTTCATGAGCAATGACTTGAGGCAATTCCTGCTCTCATACGGGATTGCCTCTAGTAGGACCACGAGTTACAACCCTAGGGGTAATGGACAGGTGGAAAGAGAGAATGCTACAGTCTGGAAGGCTGTCCTATTGGCGCTGAAGTCCAAAGGCCTTCCAGTCTCCCGTTGGCAGGCGGTCCTCCCTGATGCGCTTCACTCCATTCGCTCCCTCCTGTGTACGGCAACCAAAGCTACTCCCCACGAGAGGATGTTCTCATTCCCTCGGAAGTCGTCCTCGGGGATATCTTTACCAGCCTGGTTGACGTACCCAGGACCCGTCCTTCTGCGGCGACATGTAAGGGCCCGCAAGTCCGACCCCTTGGTCGAACAGGTCCACCTCCTCCACGCCAACCCTCAGTATGCCTATGTGGCATATCCTGACAGGCGAGAGGACACAGTCTCGATCCGAGACCTGGCGCCCGCAGGGGACGTAGCAACTCCTGTCGCTCCCATACCCCCAGTGACGAATCCCATATCCCTTATTTCTCCCCCGGACATGGCGCGGACAGCACCGGGACCAGTGCTTAACAGTTTTACTCCAATGCACAGCTTGCCTGAGCCCCGAAGATCGGCGCCATCGCAGAATGTATCGGGATCCCCTGCACTACCGCTTCATCAGGGTCAACGGCCTGTGAGTCCGTGGGAGAACAGCTGGACGCTGTTTTGGGGAGAACGCCACCGCAAGCACCTACTCCGGTGTCACCGCCGGTATTGAGGAGGTCACAACGATGGTGCGGTCCTCCAGACCGTCTGAACTTATAATCTGTTGACATTTTAGTCTGTTTTCGTACCCCGCCGGCCTTTGTTCTCAAAGGAGGGGTGAATGTGGTGAACCATCGTTGGTTCCCACTGTGGGATTGTTCTAATGTTGTTGTTGGATTGTTCTAATGTTGTTGTTGGGCTAGGGTGGGATTGATACACCTGTGGTTGTTACTGTTGTGGCACATCCCAGTCGGGCTCCGCCTCCTGGGAGAGGTATAAGACCCCCTTGCTCGGGCGGGACCTCTTCAGTCTGGGATAGTGTGTTAAAGTTCTGTTAGTTCCATTGTTAGTTAATAAAAGCCTTCTTTTACCGAAGCTTCGTGCCTCGTGTCCAATTGATGCGCATCAGAAGTGAAACACCATTGCGGTTTAGTTGTGATGCGCGATTAATCCACTCGGGAGGCTAGATCGTACCCGGGAATAAAGGCTTTTATTCGCAACAAGAATAGAGCATACTGCTTAACAATACAATCCCAGACTAAAGGGTCACTAGGAAGTGCAGTGACCTTTATACTCCTATAGGAAGGCGGAGCCAACCGGAGTGTACCACAGAACAATGCCAACAGGTGGAACACCCCAACCCTAACCCCAACAGTAACAAGAGTAACATATGTACAAGTCCCCATAGTGATAACCATCTATGGTTCAGTACCCATAGTGGTAACCATCTATGGTTCACCACATTCACCCCTCCTTTAAAAACAAAGGCCGGTGGGGCAAAAAAACAGTACGAACTGTCCATATATTCACAAGTTCAGTCGTATCGGAGGTCCGCACCATCTCTGCGACCTCCGCAGCACTGGCGGTAACGCCGGTTCTGGTGACCGTGGTGTCCCTCTCTCCAAGGTGGTGTCCAGTGACTCCTCCAGTTCCTCACGCACGGGTGGACCTCGAGGTGGCGACAATCTCCTGGACTCAGACAAGCTGTACACGGGAGTAAGAGGATTAAGTGGAGGTCCCGATACTGCCCGCGCCGTGTCAGGAGGGGAGAGAATGGGCAAAGGAACCCTAACCAGGGGTGCGGGAGCGACGGGGGTTTCCAGGTCCCCTGCAGGCGCCAGATCTCGGATAGAGACCGTGTCCTCTCGCCCGTCAGGATATGCTACATAGGCATATTGAGGGTTGGCGTGGAGGAGATGGACCTGTTCAACCAAAGGGTCAGACTTGCAGGTCCTAACATGCCGCCGCAGGAGGACCGGTCCTGAGTACGTCAACCAAGACGGCAGTGAGGTCCCAGAGGAAGACTTCCTAGGGAAGGTAAATATCCGCTCATGTGGGGTAGCATTGCTTGCCGTACACAGGAGGGACCGGATTGAATGATGCGCATCAGAAAGTACCTCTTGCCTACGGGAGACTGGAAGACCCCTAGACCTTAACGCCAGTAAGACAGCCTTCCAGACTGTAGCGTTTTCTCTTTCGACCTGCCAGTTACCCCTGGGGTTGTAACTCGTAGTCCTACTTGAGGCAATTCCTTTAGAGAGCAGGTATTGCCTCAAGTCGTCGCTCATAAAGGATGGACCCCTATCACTGTGGATATAACTGGGGTAGCCGAACAGGGTAAAAAGACTCCGCAGAGCTTTGATGACCGTGGCAGCGGACATGTCAGAACAGGGAATGGCAAAAGGGAATCGGGAGTACACGTCAACCACGTTGAAGAAATACACATTCCGATCTGTCGAAGGAAGGGGGCCCTTGAAATCAACACTCAGTCGTTCAAAAGGGCGAGTGGCCTTAATGAGGTGTGCCCTGTCAGGTCGGTAGAAGTGCGGCTTGCATTCAGCACATACCTGGCAGCTTCGAGTTATCGACCTGACATCCTCTATGGAGTAGGGCAGATTCCGGGCCTTTACAAAATGGAAGAGCCGAGTGATCCCCGGATGGCAGAGATCATTGTGGAGGGCCTGTAACCGATCCTCCTGCACACTGGCACATGTTCCACGCGACAAGGCATCTGAGGGCTCATTGAGCTTCCCCGGACGGTACATGATATCATAGTTGTAGGTGGAGAGTTCGATTCTCCACCTCAAGATTTTATCATTCTTAATTTTTCCCCTTCACGTGTTGTTGAACATGAATGCCACGGACCGCTGGTCCGTGAGCAGGGTAAATCATTTTCCAGCCAAATAATGGCGCCAGTGCCGTACGGCCTCCACAATGGCCTGAGCCTCTTTTTCCACAGAGGAGTGCCGAATTTCAGGGCCTTGGAGGGTGCGAGAGAAAAAGGCGACGGGCCTGCCCGCCTGGTTAAGTGTGGCGGCCAGGGCGAAATCAGATGCATCACTCTCCACCTGGAAGGGGATGGACTCATCGTCAGTGTGCATCGTGGCTTTCACGATGCCAGCTTTTATCCCTTCAAAGGCTAAGCGAGCCTCTGCTGCCAGGGGAAAAGAGGTAGATTTTATGAGCGGACGGGCTTTGTCCGCGTAATTGGGAACCCACTGTGCATAGTATGGGGCGGCACGGTAGCACAGTGGTCAGCACTGCTGCTTCACAGCTCCAGGGACCTGGGTTCGATTCCCGGCTTGGGTCACTGTCAGTGTGGAGTTTGCACATTCTCCTCGTGTCTGCGTGGGTTTCCTCCGGGTACTCCGGTTTCCTCCCACAATCCAAAGATGTGCGGGTTAGGTTGATTGGCCTTGCTAAAATTGCCCCTTAGTGTCCTGAGATGTGTAAGTTAGCGGGATTAGCAGGTAAATATGTAGGGATAAGGGGGTAGGGCTGGGGTGGGATTGTTGTCTGTGCAAACTCGATGGGCCAAATGGCCTCTTTCTGCACTGTAGGGCTTCTATGATTCTATGATAGTACGAGAAGAAGCCTAAGCATCTTCTCAGTGCTTTGATGATAGTGGGTAGGGGAAGTTCAAGGAGGGGATGCATACGGTCTGGATCGGGGCCGATGACCCCGTTTTCCACCACGTATCCGAGGATTGCTAGGCGGTGCTTGCTGAATACACACTTCTCCCTGTTATAGGTCAGATTCAGGCGAGACGCAGTGCGTAAAAACTTCAGGAGGTTGGCGTTGTGGTCCTGCTGGTCATGGCCGCAGATAGTGACGTTGTCCAGGTACAGGAAGGGAGCCCGTAGCCCGTTTTGGTCCACCATTCGGTCCATCTCATGCTGGAAGAGCGAGATCCCATTTGTGATGCCAAAAGGGACCCTTAAGAAGTGGTAGAGACGGCCATCCGCCTCAAAGGCCGTGTATTTTCGGTCCTCTGGGCGAATGGGGAGCTGGTGGTAGGCTGACGTCAAGTCGATGGTGGAGAACACCTGGTACTGCGCAATCTGGTTGACCATGTCAGATATGCGTGGGAGAGGGTACGCGTCCAGCTGCGTGTACCTATTAATGGTCTGACTATAGTCTATGACCATCCGGGGCTTGTCTCCAGTCTTGACCACCACGACTTGTGCTCTCCATGGGCGAGTGCTAGGTTGAATGACCCCTTCCCTGAGGAGCCGCTGAACCTCAGATCGAATAAAGATCCGCTCCTCAGCGCTGTAACGCCTGCTCTTAGTTGCGATGGGCTTGCAGCCTGGCACGAGATTTTCAAATAAAGAAGGCGGGGTAATTTTGAATGTCGAGAGACTGCACGTGGAGCGCGCTGGGCAATTTGGAGGCTGCTGTTCTCCCACTGAAAGTGGAGGGAGTGGCCCATCGTACTGCAGGGTCACACTCCTCAGGTGGACCATAAAGTCTAGCCCCAGGAGTACCGGAGCGCAAAGGTGCGGTAACACGAGGAGCCTGAAGTTCTCATAAACTGTGCCCCGCACCGTTAGAGTTACCACGCAGCTCCCAAGAACGGTAACAGATCGGGACTTCGACGCCATAGAGATTGTCTGCCTGACAGTTTGTACGCGGAGAGTGCACCGTTTCACGGTATCCGGATGAATGAAACTCTCCGTGCTCCCACTGTCAAACAGACAATGTATCAGGCGTCTATTTACCTCTATGTCCATCATGGACTTGTCGAGTCTGTGAGGCTTGGCCTGGACCAGGATGATTGACGCCACTGTTGGATCCCGAGTGCAACTGCAGGCAGCTGAGATGGTCGATGATGAGGACCCCTGCTGGTCGTCTGCGGCCGGTGTCGACCAAAATGGCTGCGCCCATGGATCGCACGTGGTCGATGGCGTTGAAAGTGGTGGCACCCGCAGGTCGCACGTGTCTTGCGTCGTCGTCATCAGGAATGGCGGCGCCCGTGAATCGCACGTGGTTGAAGACCTCGACGATGCTGGAGACGAGGAGACGGATCCTGGGGAGTCACACGCAGCACTGCTTGGCTTCGAAGGGGGCTTCGCTCGGCACACTTCAGCATAGTGCCCTTTCTTTCCACAAGCAGAGCAAAATACCGTCCTGGCCAGACATCTCTGGCGAGGGTGCTTTGCCAATCCACAGAAATAGCACCGTGGTCCTCCTGGAGCTGCCACAGCCATCAGGTCCGAGGTTGAAAGCACGATCGCGCAGTTCCTAGGAGCCGCTGGGTAGAGTTGAGTCGGTGGCTGTACTTGCCACGATGTTCCCACGTGGTTGGTGGGGTAAGTTTCAAGACTTCTGGAGGCCGTTTCCATCGCATCAGCCAATTCTACCATCTTAGCTAGGTCCAAGTTACCTTGCTCTAGCAGTCGCAGGCGAATATAGGATGTGCCAATTCCCGCCATGAACGCATCTCGGATCAGATCGTTAGTGTATTGAGTAGCCGACACTGGCTTGCAATTGCAGGCTCTGGCTAGCTGCTGACGTTCGCGCAGGTACTGTCCCGTCGTTTCGCCGGGCTGCCGCCGTCGAGTGGCTAGTAGGTGACGAGCATGAATCTCGTTTGGCGGTTTATGGTACAGCTTCTTGAGTAATTCAATGGCCTCTTTGTAGTCTTGGGAATCACGGATTGTTGCATACACAGTGTCGCTTACCTTTGCATGGAGGACCCGCAATCTGTCGGCGTCGTTTTGGACTGCTGTTGAGGCGTCGCTATAATCCTGGAAACACTTCAACCAATGGTCGAAAGTGTTCGATGCTCCAGCGGCACGCGGATCTAAGGTTAGCCGATCAGGTTTCAGCATCTGCTCCATTTCTTTCTCTCAGAACAAAATTTGTTGCGAATAAAATTGATGCGTGATTAATCCACTCGGGAGGCTAGATCGTACCCGGGAATAAAGGCTTTTATTCGCAACAAGAATAGAGCATACTGCTTAACAATACAATCCCAGACTAAAGGGTCACTAGGAAGTGCAGTGACCTTTATACTCCTACAGGAAGGCGGAGCCAACCGGAGTGTACCACAGAACAATGCTAACAGGTGGAACACCCCAACCCTAACCCCAACAGTACCAATTGGTAACATATGTACAAGTACCCATAGTGATAACCACCTATGGTTCAGTACCCATAGTGGTAACCATCCATGGTTCACCACAAGTTGTTTTACAGCCTTCTCAAGTAGCAACTCAAAGAAGTCAGAAACAGGCTGATGTTTGTGACCATCTACAGTGCGATTAATACTGCCAATCCTCCCCGTTTCTGCCAGAAGCTGTGATAATATTCAGTTTGACTATACACAGTGTAAACATGTGGATTGACAGTCAATGAAACAGTGTAAAGACACTGCGAATTTCATTTCTGTTGATTGGAGAAATAGAAGAAATTTATCAAATAGTTTGGGCAAACAGTGTTAGATTTGCTGTTCCTCAAATATCATTGCGATGTATGTCACAAATATTTCCACTTGGAAGGAGAACACAGTGAGGTGCACAATCTGCTGGTGCAAAAGTTTGAGCATTTACCCACTAAGCAGATGAGCATGAGGGTGAATTTCATGTTGTCTGTCACAGCAGCACTGTTCAACTCAGTTTTTGCCAGTCTCAACTAGACTGTTAAATGGCGTGAGCATTGGTAGGAAGTGTTTTTAATGTTAAGGCAAAGAGAGGAGAAAGGAATTGCATTGCTTGACTTGTCTTGGGTTGGTTGAATTTGACTTTTCATGGAAACTAGGCCAAGATTGTAGGCCTTCCATTTGTGATTAGCTCTAAACCATATGAAGCAACATTCTGTATTTGGATTAAATTTTGGCTTTTGGATCACCACTGTTTGAAACACACCTTCAGATGATCTTTATTAATTGGCAACACTGGTGGAAAGGTCTGCAAGCTAGATTGATCTGGGATTCACGGCAAGGGAGAGGACATGATGATGAGTAGTGTGTAAAGGGAGAAATATTTATTTTCTGTAAAGGTATTCAACAGCAAATCAAAAGAATTAAATCAGGTTTTGTAAAATACTATCTTAGAGTGACAATAGTGTCAGTGCTTGTTTGAAGTTTTCTGATAGAGATAAACTAGAAGTTTATTCAATTGTAAATAAACTGTTCAACTTTGGCCTATTTTTACATAGACTTGTTCTCATACTGTCAAATGTTAGATATATCAACCAGAAATGCAGCACTTCCTAATTAAAATGTAAAGTTTATGTAAATTAACTTACAACAAGTACTGTCTACTGTCATGTGTTTGTCTCAATGTGTAAATGGGACAGATTAATCGGCAGTTTTTCCTGTATATTCATGTAAATAAACCTCAGTCACCTTCAACAGTGTTAATTAATAATAGCAGGTACCCAAATGTGAATCCAGTTTACATATTAATTTGCTGTAGTTTTCACTCATATAGTATAATGATATGGTCAGCTTCAAAAGAATGATTTGTGCGAAGTCCTTATGTGTTAATTCAAAGGATATCAAAGTGATTGAAGTGGCCAGTTTCTGGAATGGTAAATATATTGTGTTTAATTTTTTAATGGATTCTGTTGAAGAATGAAATTGAAAAATCCAAACAGTTGCCACTGTTCATTATTTGATGATATCACAGAGAAATTTTAGGTGTTTCCTTTTTATTTGTCAGTGATCAATTTATTTGCATGTGGATTTCGGTAGTGATTGAGTCAACTTTAATAACCCAGCAGCAAGGTTTTGTGTATTTAAAAATGTTAATGGTTATTTTATTTCTCTCATGCTTGCCCTAGAGGTTAACAACAACATGGCATCTGGTTTACTCAATTCACCCACTCGATCACAAAGTAGATAAAAGATGAAGATAAAAAAATATGAAAATGGAATTTAACTCGGTCTCAGACCTGATGTTTCTTAGTTGAGTTGACACTTTGGTTGGAACAAAGGTCTTGAGCAAACAAAGATTTCTCAGCATCTGTAAAGGTTCCTGTAGTTGATCTCCCAGCGGTAGATTTCTCAGGTGACCTGACAGGTGGAACATGTTAGAGGAAAGAGAATCCTTTTTTCTCTTTTAAGATATCGAAGTTAGTTACTTGGCTGCTTAGCTGGATGCAGCTGTCTGATTGCTTTACTTAAAAGACTCTTTCTCTTTGATGGAATTCAGCCTGGAAGTTAGTTTGAATTGAATTGTGGCTATACCTTTTAGCAAGGAACAAAGGTGCCACTGTATCATGTGACCTTGCATGAAGTGTCGTGTCATGGTCAATTTTTTGTAGCTTTGTGTTCTGTGCTGTGATCTGTGTCCTTTTTACCTATACTTGTATCAAGAAATATAACTCTTTTGTCCTTTTATTATCCATGCGGTTGTGTATGCGCATGTCTATATTACTTTTCAGGCTATCAAAATTCTTAGTACATAGGTTTGTTTTTATCTAAATATTATGTTTTGAGAAACTCTGTAATTTCTGTTTCCACATCATTAATTGCCACAATGATTCCTTTCTGTTCACAAGACATTTTTACTTGGGTCAGCATGGTGAACCTGAGATCAGCTGTATCTGTCACAACCCAATAATGCAATATTTCCTGAACAGAAATACAGTGTGTTACAAAAAGATTTTGAAAGCTTCCATCAAAATGAATAGGTCTTTTGTGTTATTAATATTTCATATGTTCTTGTAATGCATACAGATTTCCTGCATGCTCAAGTTCAGAAATCAAAAATCTACCATTGCATGGTCCATCTCTTGCTCTCTTACTCCTCATTTTACAGCTCCACCTCCCAAACACCCCAGATTTTGAGGAAAACCAGCCATTTGTTATTTGGATGCACTTTATATCCGTGTGAAACCATGATCATGAGGTGGTTTGCCTAGGACAAGGTTGGCCCATTGCACTCTGGGTGTGCTGGCGCCTGCAATGTCCCCAAATGCGGGGTGTGCAACTGCAAAATTTGTCCGACTGAATACACATTTTGTATTTTGATGAAGGATTAGAAGATTTGTGACATCACATTGCACTGTCAACTTGTACATTGGTTTCTTCATAATCATCTTTCAAGCTATGGCAGCTTATACCATGTTCCTCACATATCTTTAAAAAGTGATTTGTGAGTTAAAAATGCTACTTTAAACTTCTATTGAACATTCACAATCCAGTTGAGCTGTTTTCATAGTGACTTGGTTGATTAAGTTCCTTATAATTTACTGTCATTTATCTGTTACCTTTGTATGTAACCTCACTGAAAGTCATTTTACTCTATTGGTGCAATGACAAGGGGAAACTGCTTGAACTGTTGTACTTCCAGAACACAGGAAGAATCTAAATTGCAGTCAATCATTTAAGTGATACATGTCCACAAGGGAATTTTAAAATAACCATCAACAATTTGGGTGGCATAGTGGTTAGCACTGCTGCCTAAGTGTCAGGGATTCAGGTTCAATTCCCGGCTTGGATCACTGTCTGTGTGGAGTTTGCACATTCTCCCTGTGTCTGCATGGGTACCCTCCGGATGCTCCGGTTTCCTCCCACAGTCCAAAGATGTGCGGGTTAGGTGGATTGGCCATGCTAAATTGCCCCTTAGTGTCAGGGCAACTAGTTAGGGTAAATACATGGGGTTATGGGGATTGGGCCTGGGTGGGATTGTGGTCGGTGCAGACTCAATGGGCCAAATGGCCTCCTTCTGCACAGTAGGAGTCTATGATTCTATGATAATTAGCAGTCTGGATTCTCCACCCAGCTGTAGTTTTCAATTAACTAGAGGCCTTTGTTTTTCCCCTGATATAACATGCAGGGACATAGAATCAAATGTATTTTTGTCCTATTGACAGATAAAACAATTCAATCCACAAAACATTTGATAGTCTTTGGAAGGTATCCTGAGTTTCAATCCTTTAAAAATATAGCTTTTTAAAAAATATATAGTTCTTAAAGATTCACAATATTGTCATGGCAGTACTGACGTGACAATATGCTATGCTTGCTTGCTAAGAAATCAAATATGGTGTTGCAATGTATAAACAGTGTGAGTACCATCAATGAAATGGGGAACAGTTGGCAACAAGTTCTATGACATCTAGTACCAACAGGCAAATTCAGAATGAAATAATAAAAACTTTTACCACAGTGTCCTTTTTACTGTTTAAAGCTTAAATCTTTGTGAAGCTAGTTATTCTGGAATGATCTACTATTAGACTTTGTTGACTGTTTGCTGTTGAAGTTTAACTTCTGTGGTTCATGACACCATCTGATGCTTCAGTGAAGTAAGTGTATTGTAATTGCTCTGAACCAAAATAGCATGGTTTTTCAATAATCAATCTTCCAGCAGATTAGAATAGAACTTTTAAAAAGAATCAGTGAAGAGAATTTTAACCTCGGGCAATGGTGTAGTTGGATGAGATAGAATTAGCTCCCTATCCACTTGACCTTTTCAAGGATGTCAATAGAAGGCAAGATTGGGTGGGTCATACATTTCTCCCATTATCTTTTGCTGAAACCATAGGGACATAGACAGTTCTGTACTTGTGCCTGTACATCCACACATACATATTTTCACACACTCACAAAATAAATGATTTGATCATCATGCCCAATTCATTATCATTGAATGCCTGTTGCATTTCCAACTCTAAAATATAATTCTTCTTCAGAGGGTAATATTAATGATGAGGAAAATATAATTGAATAGATTTTGAGCCTTCTGTCCTTGATTCCTAAAACTGGATTTCAGTGGAAATGGAAATAAGGTAGCTTCGATATGTGTGGCTGATACACAATGTTAGATTAACGCCTAGGGTTGGGAAGGGGGGTGAAAATCTACTTCACTCTGTCCAATTGAGAAAGTCTTTGAAGTTTTGTAAAAGCCAGTGGATTTAGTGAATCATATTTCTATTTCTTAAATATGCATTTGCAACTATTAAATACGTAATAAGATTTACCGCACCTTTAAATCTTGTAGCTTCTTTGATTTAGTCCATATTTTCTATATGTAAAAAAGGTCTTATAGAATTTCATAAAACTGCATGAAATTGCACAAAATCTAGAGAGTAACAGGCCATTCAGGCCAAACACTCCATACTGTTGTTTATCTCAATCCATGTAACCTTTGACAGTATTTATCTCTTCCTCATAAACTTATTTTGATTCCTCTTAACTGCAACTGTGTTATGAGCTTCAACATCTCCCTGTCATAATGAGTTCCCCATTCTTATCAATCTCTGGATCAATAGATTTCTTGTGATTTCCCTCTTTGACTTTTTTGGTGACAATCTTATATTGATGGCTGCTGGTTTTGCTCTTCCCCACAAGTAAACATGGCCAGAATGTTATTGGACCCAAGAAGTGGCAAGGTAGATGAGAGAGCAAGTAAAATCACAGGCAAAGGGTCTGCTTTGACAAAGAGTCATCTGGACTTGAAACATCAGCTCTTTTCTCTCCTTACAGATGCTACCAGACCTGCTGAGATTTTACATCATTTTCTGTTTTGGTCACAGGCAGCCATGTTGGATCAGCTCCCCGATCCCATGCCCTGCCAACAGGGAATAGGAGGGGTGGGCTTCCTCCCCAAAGTGATGAGCAGCCTATTTTAATTTGCTAAGGTCTTATTTAGAATCATGTTAATCCCAGGCCATCAATGGTGTATGTAATGTTTGTCTCTTTAAGACAATACAGCGGAAGTGAGTCACTTGACTTGGAACAAAAAGAACAAAGAACAATACAGCACAGGAACAGGCCCTTCGGCCCTCCAAGCCCGCGCCGTTCCCTGGTCCAAACTAGACCATTCTTTTGTATCCCTCCATTCCCACTCTGTTCAGGTGGCTATCTAGATACGTCTTAAACATTCCCAGTGTGTCTGCCTCCACCACCTTGCCCGACAGCGCATTCCAGGCCCCCACACCCTCTGTGTAAAAAACGTCCTTCTGATATCCATGTTAAACCTCCCCCCCCCCCCCTCACCTTGAACCTATGACCCCTCGTGAACGTCACCACCGACCTGGGAAAAAGCTTCCCACCGTTCACCCTATCTATGCCTTTCATAATTTTATACACCTCTATTAGGTCACCCCTCATCCTCCGTCTTTCCAGTGAGAACAACCCCAGTTTACCCAATCTCTCCTCATAACTAAGCCCCTCCATACCAGGAAACATCCTGGTAAACCTCCTCTGCACTCTATAAAGCCTCCACGTCCTTCTGGTAGTGTGGTGACCAGAACTGGGCGCAGTATTCCAAATGCGGCCGAACCAACGTTCTATACAACTGCAACATCAGACCCCAACTTTTATACTCTATGCCCCGTCCTATAAAGGCAAGCAAGCCATATGCCTTCTTCACTACCTTCTCCACCTGTGCCGTCACCTTCAAGGATCTGTGGACTTGCACACCCAGGTCCCTCTGTGTATCTACACCCTTTATAGTTCTGCCATTTATCGTATAGCTCCCCCCTACGTTAGTTCTACCAAAATGCATCACTTCGCATTTATCTGGATTGAACTCCATCTGCCATTTCTTTGCCCAAATTTCCAGCCTATCTATATCCTTTTGTAGCCTCTGACAATGTTCCTCACTATCTGCAAGTCCAGCCATTTTCGTGTCGTCCGCAAACTTACTGATCACCCCAGTTACAACACCTTCCAGATCGTTTATATAAATCACAAACAGCAGAGGTCCCAATACAGAGCCCTGCGGAACACCACTAGTCACAGGCATCCAGCCGGAAAAAGACCCTTCCACTACCACCCTCTGTCTTCTGTGACCAAGCCAGTTCTCCACCCATCTAGCCACCTCCCCCTTTATCCCATGAGATCCAATCTTTTGCACCAACCTACCATGAGGGACTTTGTCAAACGCTTTACTAAAGTCCATATACACGACATCCACGGCCCTTCCCTCGTCAACCATTCTAGTCACTTCTTCAAAAATCTCCACCAGGTTAGTGAGGCATGACCTCCCTCTCACAAAACCATGCTGACTATCGTTAATGAGTTTATTCCTTTCTAAATGCGCATACATCCTATCTCTAAGAATCCCCTCCAACAACTTCTCGACCACGGACGTCAAGCTCACCGACCTATAATTTCCTGGGTTATCCTTCCTACCCTCCTTAAATAACGGGACCACATTAGCTATCCTCCAATCCTCTGGGACCTCACCTGTGTTCAGTGACGAGACAAAGATTTGCGTCAGAGGCCCAACGATTTCATCTCTTGTCTCCCTGAGCAGCCTTGGATAGATTCCATCAGGCCCTGGGGTTTGTCAGTCTTTATATTCCCTAAAAAACCTAACACTTCCTCCCTTGTAATGGAGATTTTCTCTAACGGGTCAACACTCCCCTCCAAGACACTCCCAGTCAACACATCCCTCTCCTTTGTGAATACCGATGCAAAGTATTCATTTAGGATCTCCCCTACTTCTTTGGGCTCTAAGCATAATTCCCCACTTTTGTCCCTGAGAGGTCCGATTTTTTCCCTGACAACCCTTTTGCTCCTAACGTATGAATAAAATGCCTTGGGATTCTCCTTAATCCTGTCTGCCAAGGACATTTCGTGACCCCTTTTGCCCTTCTAATTCCTCGTTTGAGTTCTTTCCTACTTTCTTTGTATTCCTCCAGAGCTCCCTCTGTTTTTAGCTGTCTGGACCTACCATACGCCACTCTTATCTTTATGACCAATCGCTCAATTTCCCTGGTTATCCACGGTTCTCGAATCCTACCCTTCCTATCCTTCTTTTTTACAGGCACATGCCTATCCTGCAGCCCTAACAACTGTTCCTTAAAAGACTCCCACATGCCAGATGTGGATTTACCCTCAAACAGCCTCTCCCAATCAACAGCTGCCAAATTCTGCCTAATCCCACTAAAGTTAGCCTTCCCCCAATCCAACACCTTACCCTTGGGACACCACTCATCCTTTTCCATCACTATCCTAAAGCTGACAGA
Source organism: Mustelus asterias (assembly GCF_964213995.1). Lineage (NCBI taxonomy): Eukaryota > Metazoa > Chordata > Chondrichthyes > Carcharhiniformes > Triakidae > Mustelus > Mustelus asterias. The sequence continues at coordinate 41,594,414 of NC_135810.1, forward strand.
ATTGTGGTCACTATTTGCCACATGTCCCCCTACCGAAACTTTGAAGACCTGACCGGGCTCATTCCCCAGTACCAGGTCCAGTATAGCCCCCTCTCTAGTCGGGCTATCTACATATTGTTCCAAAGAACCTTCCTGTACGCATTTTACAAATGCCTCCCCATTCAGACTCCCAGCCCTACGCGATTTCCAGTCTATACCAGGGAAATTGAAGTCTCCCACTACAACAACCCTATTTTTCCTGCACCTATCCATTATCTCCTGACATATCCGTTCTTCCACTTCCCTTGGGCTGTTGGGGGGCCTGTAGTATACCCCCAACATAGTGACTGCGCCCTTCCTGTTTCTGAGCTCCACCCACAGCGACTCGTTACATGACCCCTCTGAATTGTCCTCCCTCTGCACCGCTGTAATATGCTCTCTAATTAATACTGCTACTCCCCCACCTCTTTTGGCCCCTCCTCTGTCTCGCCTAAAACACTTGTACCCCGGAATATTCAGCTGCCAGTCCTGTCCCTCTTTCAACCAAGTCTCTGTCACCGCAACCACGTCCAAATTCCTCGTGAGCATTAAGGCCCTAAGTTCGTCTGTCTTATCTGCTGCGCTCTTTGCATTGAAGTAGATGCACTCCAGACCTCCAGGCCCAGTGGGGTCATCCTCCCCCAGAGTGCTCTTCTTCTTTGCCAGCCTTGTCCTGGCCCCAAGCTCGTCCCCAGCCTCTACACTTGTAGACATAATTTTTTGATCCCCACCCCCCTGCCATATTAGTTTAAACCCACCCGAACTGCACTAGCAAAACTCCCAGCCAGGATATTCGTGACCTTCCAATTTAGTTGTGACCCGTCCTTGTACAGGTGCCCTCCTCTCTTGAAAACTTCCCAGTGATCCAGGAATATGAAGCCCTCCCTCCTGGACCAGTCCTTTAGCCAAGCGTTCAATTGTACTATCTCCCTATTCCTAGCCTCACTGGTCCTAGGCATTGGGAGCAGCCCAGAGATTGCCACTCTGGAGGCCCTACTTTTTAGCCTATTTCCCAACTCTCTGAATTGCTCTCGTAGGATCCCCCTGCTCTTTCTATGTACGTCATTCGCACCAATGTGTACAATGACATCCGTTTCTTTATCCTCCCCTTTTAATATGCCTCCTATCCGCTCGAAGACATCCAGTACCCCAGCCCCAGGTAGGCAGACTACCATCCTGGAGTCCTGTTTGCACCCACAGAATCGCCTGTCCGTGCCTCTAACTGACGCGTCCCCCACCACTATTGCTCTCCTAATCCCTCTCTTTCCTTTCCGGACCACAGACCCTGACTGTGTGCCAGTGACCTGGTCACTGTGGCTTACCCGTGGAGCGTCATCCTCCTCCACACTATCCAAAACAATATACCTGTTTTGGAGGGGGACAACCACAGGTGACCCCACCACTAATTGATCACATCCCTCCCCCCTCACACCTGTCGCCGAGCCCTGGACAGCCACTGGAGTACTCTCTGGTATGTTACCCTTATGACCTTTACTCCTCCTAACTGTAACCCACGTGTCTTCCCCCTGAGGCCCCGGTGTAACGACATGCCTATAACTCATGTCTATTTGTCTCTCATTCTCTCTGACTAGACTAAGGTCATCAAGCCGCTGCTCCAGTTTCCTGACGCGGTCCCTCAGGAGCTGCAGTTCCATGCACCTGGCGCAAATGTGAACCTCCGGGCGGCTAGGTGTTTCCAGGAACTCCCACATCCCACACCGAAAGCAACAAACTGGCCTATCACTCATAGCTACCCTTTTCATATCGGAATGGAGAAGAAAAAGAAAAAAAAAGTACCCCGCTTCGCCCTTTCCCCCGAAGCCCTGTGAGCCAAGGCCCTTACAACTCACACTCTACTCCCTGCTCACTCTGCTGCCTGCTCCCGACGCTGCCCACTCAAAAGTGTGGCCTGCTTTTAAGCCCTCCAAAAGCCTTCCCAGGCTTCTCCTGGGCCTACTTCCTGTTTTGGATAAAAAGAACCTCCGATTCTTTACACAAATTTAACTGAAAAATAAATAAATATTTGAGGGACCAATGGAAACTAAGAGTGAGTGATCACACTGGAGGGTGGAGTCTTTTCTCAGGAAGAATACATCTAGAAACCACGTTGTAAGCAGGTAAGAACTGGAACTATTGCTCCAGGGCAGCCAACGGCTGCAACTCCTGTACCAAATTTCTCTCATCAGTAAATACCTTTTGTTCCTAACAAATCTATCCATTTTCAAAGATGTTTTAGAAATCTATATTATTTGATATCTATAACAAGTGCATGATCAGTCAACATTTGATGTAAGCAGCATTGTCCTTCCTTCACAATAAAATAAAGCTGCTACTTTAGTACAGTAAGCTTATTAGTTTCTAGCATTTCAGAGAGCAAAACAGCCCCCAGCCCTATTATGGACTGAGCTAAACTGTTCTGCATTCCAATTGTATTTTAACATTTTGACAACCATAAATCTCCTGTAGCAAGTAACTTCCATCCTTCAGTCATCCGTTTGTTCATCTAATTATCCTGCATCCATCCATATAGCCTCCTCCCTCTATTTATCCTTCCACTTCTCTATCCATACATCCTCCCATACTATTATCCATCAAGCCATATATCACACTGCCCCTAAGTATCCATGTTTGTATCCATTCTTATATCCCCCATTTATTCAGATACATCTTTCCTCCATTTAACAATATATTCCTTCATTAATCCATGTATACCTCATCCATCATCATATGCATCTATTTACACATTTTCATTTACCACAATAAAAAGTAAGGTGTATCTCCCCAAAAATATGAACTTGCCATAAAGTAATATTGTAATGTTGAAATTGTTCTCACTGGTTAAAGAATTAAACTTGATTTTCTTCCCATTTTTAAGCACAATCTAAAGCAGCAAATAAACTTATTCGTCGTATTTTTAAGAAGATTGCAATATGCCATTGCTAACTCTCAACTCACAACTACACCTGCAGGATTGATACAGAGACACTTAATATCTAATTTCACAGCCAGTAAGCAAAAATGAATGGTTGTCAAAGGGTCATTTCAGATGTGCAATTTGTCAGTTATGTCAAAGAGGGTAAATGCAAAACGCGCAAAGCTGCTTCACTGAAGAAACCCCAAATTTTGGTTGACAGAATATGCGCCTGAAAATATTCTCCATTTAAAGTGGAGGATCATTCCAAGAAAATAAACAGAGGGTATAATGGAGATAGAAGGTAATCCAGTGGATAATTAACAGGATACTTGTAAGAAAATCAATGAAAAAAATTCTAGATAAAGAAAAGTATAAAGATGAAAAATAGGAATGAATACTTGGAGTTGCAATAAATGAATACCTAAGTACTCAGCAAATATGAAATACTCTTATCCTTAGATTAGTTTTATGAATAGTATGGTTAACTTGAATTTATCCACTAACTTGTTGGGAATTATAACACTAAAATGAGCTCATGAAGACAGTTGAGAAATATTGGAGTAGACCAAAAGAAAATAAATATAGAAAACTGCAGCTTTAAAAAAAAATCAATGATCCTGTTATTTTGCACAGAACAGACAATGTCAATGATTTGGTCAGCTTTTCAAATTACTACTCATAAGTACTTTAAAGTGTATTAAACTATGTATAAAATATTCAGTCAATGCTGTAGCCTGAAATAACTAGATATAATATCAGCTTATTCAATGCAGATTGCTGTTCTCTTCACAGAGTTACATTCAACATGAAACAGGAGTGAGGGATTCAGATACCTGGACAATTGGGGCTCATTCTGGGGTAGGTGAGACCTCTACAAACAGGATAGTCTACACCTGAACCAGAGAGGTACCAATATCCTGGGAGGGAAATTTGCTAATGCTCTTCGGGAGGGTTTAAACTAATTCAGCAGGGGGATGGGAACCTGAATTGTAGATCCAATGTACCGGAGGTTGAGAGTAGTGAGGTCATAGATAAGGTTTCAGCGTCGCAGGAGTGTACTGGCAGGCAGGAAGGTGGTTTGAAGTGTGTATACTTCAATGCCAGGAGCATCCAGAATAAGGTGGGTGAACTTGCAGCATGGGTTGGTACCTGGGATTTTGATGTTGTGGCCATCTCAGAGACATGGATAGAGCAGGAACAGGAATGGTTGTTGCAGGTTCCAGGGTTTAGATGTGTCAGTAAGAGCAGGGAAGGTGGTAAAAGAGGTGGAGGTGTGGCATTGTTAGTCAAGGACAGAATTACGGTGGCAGAAAGGACGTTTGATGAGGACTCGTCTACTGAGGTAGTATGGGCTGAGGTTAGAAACAGGAAAGGAGAGGTCATCCTGTTGGGAATTTTCTATAAGCCTCCGAAAAGTTCCAGGGATGTAGAGGAAAGGATTGCAAAGATGATTCTGGATAGAAGCAAAAGTCATGATGTGTAGATGCCGGACTGAGGTAAATACAGTAAGAAGTTTAACAACTACTTCAAGGAACAGCTACTGGGTGTCCTTGATAAGTACGTACCTGTCAGGCAGGGAGGAAGTGGCCGAGTGAGGGAACCGTGGTTTTACCTTTAATCTGGTGTTGTTAAACTTCTAACGGAGCAAAAGTAACAGGGTAGTTGTTATGGGGGACTTTAACTTTGCAAATATTGACCGGAAAAGCTATAGTTCGAGTACTTTAGATGGGTCAGTTTTTGTCCAATGTATGCAGGAGGGTTTCCTGACACAGTATGTAGATAGGCCAACAAGAGGCAAGGCCACATTGGATTTGGTACTGGGTAATGAACCAGACCACATGTTAGATTTGGAGGTAGGTGAGCAGTTTGGTGATAGTGACCACAATTCAGTTACGTTTACTTTAGCGATGGAAAGGAATAGGTATATACCGAAGGGCAAGAGTTATAGCTGGGCGAAAGGAAATTATGATGCGATTAGGCGAGATTTAGGATGCATAGGTTGGGGAAGGAAACTGCAGGGGATGGGCACAATTGAAATGTGGAGCTTGTTCAAGGAACAGCTACTGGGTGTCCTTGATAAGTATGTACCTGTCAGGCAGGGAGGAAGTGGTTGAGTGAGGGAACCGTGGTTTACTAAAGAAGTTGAATCTCTTGTGAAGAGGAAGAAGGAGACTTATGTAAAGATGAGACGTGAAGACACAGTTAGGGCGCTTGAGAGTTACAAGTTAGCCAGGAAGGACCTAAAGAGAGAGTTAAGAAGAGCCAGGAGGGGACATGAGAAGTCTTTGGCAGGTAGGATCAGGGAAAACCTTAAAGCTTTCTATAGGTATGTCAGGAAAAGAAGAATGACTAGGGTAAGATTAGGGCCAGTCAAGAACAGTAGTGGGAAGTTGTGCGTGGAGCCTGAAGAGATAGGAGAAGCGCAAAATGAATATTTTTCGTCAGTATTCACACAGGAAAAAGACAATGTTGTCAAGGAGAATACTGAGATGCAGGCTATTGGACTAGACAGGATTGAGGTTAATAAGGAGGAGGTGTTAGCAATTCAGGAAAGTGTGAAAATAGATAAGTCCCCTGGGCCGAATGGGATTTATCCCAGGATTCTCTGGGAGGCTAGGGAGGAGATTGCAGAGCCTTTGGCTTTGATCTTTATGTCGTCATTGTCTACAGGAATAGTGCCAGAAGACTTGAGGATAGCAAATGTTGTCCCCTTGTTCAAGAAGGGGAGTAGAGACAACCCTGGTAATTATAGACCAGTGAGCCTTACTTCTGTTGTGGGCAAAGTATTGGAAAGGATTATAAGAGATGGGATTTCTCATCTAGAAAGGAACAATTTGATTAGGGATTGTCAATACGGTTTTGTGAAGGGTAGGTTGTGCCTCACAAATCTTATTGAGTTCTTTGAGAAGGTGCCCAAAGAGGTGGATGAGGGTCAAGCAGTTCATGTGGTGTATATGGATTTCAGTAAAGCGTTTGATAAGGTTCCCCACAGTAAGCTATTGCAGATGATACGGAGGCATGGGATTGAGGGTGATTTAGCGGTTTGGATCAGAAATTGGCGAGCTGTAAGAAGACAGAGGGTGGTGGTTGATGGGAAATGTTCATCCTGGAGTTCAGTTACTAGTGGTGTACCGCAAGGATCTGTTTTGGGGCCACTGCTGTTTGTCATTTTTATAAATGACCTGGATGAGGGCGTGGAAGGATGGGTTAGTGTAAATTTGTGGATGACACTAAAGTCGGTGGAGTTGTGGACAGTGCGGAAGATTGTTGCAGGTTACAGAGGGGCATAGATAAGCTGCAGTGCTGGGCTGAGAGGTGGCAAATGGAGTTCAATGCAGAAAAGTGTGAAGTGATTCACTTTGGAAGGAGTAACAGGATTACAGAGTACTGGGCTAATGGTAAGATACTTGGTAGTGTGGATGAACAGAGAGATCTTGGTGTCCGTGTGCATAGATCCCTGAAAGTTAGCACCCAGGTTGATAGGGTTGTTAAGAAGGCGTATGGAGTGTTAGCTTTTATTGGGAGAGGGATTGAGTTTCGGAGCCATGAGGTCATGTTGCAGCTGTACAAAACTCTGTTGCGGCTGCACTTGGAGTATTGCGTACAGTTCTGGCCACCCCGCATTATAGGAAGGACGTGGAAGCATTGGAAAGGGTGCAGAGGAGATTTACTAGGATGTTGCCTGGTACGGTGGGAAGGTCTTATGAGGAAAGGCTGAGGGACTTGAGGCTGTTTTCGTTAGAGAGAAGAAGGTTAAGAGGTGACTTAATAGAGGTTTACAAGATGATCAGAGGATTAGACAGGGTGGATAGTGAGAGCCTTTTTCCTCGGATGGTGATAGCTAGCACGAGGGGACATAGCTTTAAATTGAGGGGTGATGGATATAGGACAGATGTCAGAGGTAGGTTCTTCATTCAGCGAGTAGTAAGGGCATGGAATGCCCTGCCTGCAGCAGTAGTGGACTCGCCAACATTAAGGGCATTTAAATGGTCATTGGATAAACATATGGATGATATTGAAATAGTGTAGGTTAGATGGGCTTTAGATTGGTTTCACTGGTCGGCGCAACATCGAGGGCCGAAGAGTCTGTACTGCGCTGTAATGTTCTATGTTCTATGAAATGGGCAATAGCATATATCACCAGAAAGTGCTTTACTGTTTAAAGTTTATTTATTAGTTACAAGTAGGCTTACATTAATGCTGCAATGAAGTTACTGTGAAAATCCCCTAGTCGCCATACTCCAGCACCTGTTCAGGTACACTGAGGGAGAATTTAGCATGACCAATACGCCTAACCAGCACGTCTTTCAGACTGTGGGGCACTCGGAGGAAACCCACTCAGACACAGAAAGAACGTGCAACCCAAGCCGGGAATTGAACCCAGGTCCTTGGTGCTGTGAAGAAGCAGTGCTAACCACTGTGCCACCATGCTGCCCATAAGGAGCCACTGCCATGAGACAATAATGAAGATCAATGGAGGCCAAGTTGGGCTTTATGGTGGTCATTTGTATGCACTACATGGAAACAGAATACTCAAAAATGGGGCAAAGTTTCACAGAGTTTGGAAACAGGATTTAGATTTGTTCTATGGGTTAGAAACTTTCTCCTCCCTCCTCCAATGATAAGCTGTTTTTCATGTGCCCTTAATTGATATGAAGATGGGTTCTCAGTCTAGTTGGAGCCAGTGAGGGTAGGAACAGAGTGGAGTCAGATGAAGTTGCGACTGATTTAAGCACCATGACATTCTTCATTGAGGCTGCTGTTGTCCTGAAGAGGAAATCTGCAGTTTGAGCCACTGCCCTCCATAATACCAGAAGGAAACAAGATCTTGGAGGAGAGATAGGAGCCTGGAACCTGTGACATGGCTGCTTCTTGCTTCATTTATTCAGAGATTGACCAAATGTTGGAGATCGTGAAGGGAAGAAGTGAAGGCCTCTTCCCAGATGCTGACACAAAGGTGAATCCAAATTCACTCGCGTCAAGTTTGCTGTCACTGTCAGAAGCTGAAGTGAGACGAAAGGAACCTGGATCCAGTGTTGTACAAGGTTCACAACCTCATACAGTCTGGTAAGGTGAGAGCAGCCCCAACACCTCAGAAAGATCCAGCAGGTACACCACCTGAGTTGCCTCCAGGAACATACTGTTCATGAGCGTTGGATGGGTGTGTGCCCAGACCACTTACTGACCCCATGAAATAGCATACAGGCATTGTGCTGCTGAGGACCTGTCACTACCAAGACTTGTAGCTCCTATCAGGAAGGGGCAAATGATCTTGCTCCCTTTTGTTCATATAGGAGATACCGGCACACAGGATTACCATGTACCGCTCACTCTTCAGTTGATGAATCAGTACTTCCCTTTGATAAGCATCACTTAGATGAAGTACTGAGGGTGGCAAGGGAGGAAAATGTACTTTGGTGGGGGACTTAAAATTTCATCATCAAGAGTCTATTGGGTAGTACCACCAAAGACCAAGCTGGCTGAGTCCTAAAGAATATAGCTGCCAGAATGGGACTGTGGCAGATGATCAGGGAACAAACAAGAGATAAAAACTAAATTGACCTCATCCTCACTAGCCTGCCTACCGCAGACGCATCTATCCATGCCAGTATTCGTAGGAATGATCCCTGCAAAATTCTTGTGAAATTAAGTCCCGGCTTCACACTGAGGATACCCCCATGGTGTTGTGTGGCACTACCATCTTATCAAAGTGGATACACTTTGAACAGATCTAGCAAGTCCAGACTAGATATCCCTGAGGCACTGTGGGCCATCACAGAACTGTACTCAACCACAGTTTGGAACCTCATGCCCAGGATGTTCCCCACTTTACCATTACTACAAAGCCAGAGGGTCAACCTTGGTTGAACAAAGAGTCCAGGAGGGCATGTCAGGAGCAGGCATACCTGAAAATAAGATGTCAACCTGGTGAAACTACAACATAGGGCTACTTGCATGCCAAACAACATAAGCAGCAAGTGATAGAACAAAGATATTCTATATTAAATAAATCAGATCTAAGCTCTGAAGTCCTGCTACATCCAGCCGTGAATGATGGTAAGCAACTAAATGAGTCACTGGAGGAGGAGGCTCCACAAAATCCCCATCCTCAATGATCCCTATCCAGCTCATAAGTGCAAAAGATAAGGCTGAAGCATTCGCAACAATCTCGGCCAGACGTGCCAAGTGGATGATCCAACCTGAGCACCTCCAGACTTCCAGGGTCAAAGACAGCCAGATTCCAGATTGGCATATTAAACTAAAGAGTAATTGATGTCCTCATGATTGACTTTCTTATTGGCTGTGTATAATGATTAATGGTGCATAGTACTGTGACTAGAGTATTATTGATCCTAAGTATAACATCATAGTAACTTGTTGTCATGACCACAGAAGAGGAAGGGTTGCAATATATTTAAAAAAGGGTGTATGTTGCTTTAAGAGCTGATCACATGATTTGTGTGCTTAGGCTGCTGTTTTACTTTCAGTTTTGTATTTTGCAGTGCAGAGAACAACTCATCAATAAAACCTTTTATGTGTTTGTTTGAATCCATGTGTGAAAACCATGTTCTTTTGTTTATGTTAAGCCACAGTTAGGACATTACAGAAATCAAATGCTCAGTTTAGTTCTGCCAGGATCATTCAGCTTCTTACCTCATTATAGTTCAAACATGGACAAAAGCGTTGAACGCCAGAAGTGAGGTGAGAATGACCACCCGAACAAAACTGGAGCCAATAGGAATTGGAGGAAACTCCCTACTGGTTGGAGTCATACCTAGCACAAAGGAAGGTGTTTGTGGTGATTGAAAGTTCCAGGATATCACTGCAGGGGGTCCACAGCGGAGTGTTCTAGGCCCAACATCTTCAGCTGCTTCATCAATGATCTTCCTTCTATCATAACGTCAGAAATGGAGATGTTAACTGATAATTGCACAATATTCAGCACCCCCATCCATGGGTCCTCATATATGCAGTAGTCCATCTCCAGATGCAGCATGACCTGGACAATATCTGTGCTGAGGCTGAAAAATCACAAGTAACACCACACAAGTGCCAGGCAATGACAGTGTCCAAAGCTCATCACCTTTTGACTTTCAAATGCATTACCAACACCTCAGGGTTTACCATTGACCAGAAACAGAAGGGAACTAGCAATATAAAGATTGTGGCTACAAAAGCAGGTCACAGGCTAGGAATCCTGAGGTGAGTAACTCCTCCTGACTCCCCAAAGCCTGCCCACCATCTACAATGCACAGATCAGGAATGTGATGGGATACTGTCCACTTGTCTCGATGAATGCAGCTCCAACAATACTTAAGAAGCTTGACGCCATCCAAGATAAAGCAAGCTGCTTGATAGGCAACCTTTGCACAAACAATCACTCCCTCAAGCACCAATGAATAGTGGCAGCTATGTGTACCACCTGCAAGATGCATTGCAGGAACTTACCTTGGGCAGCACCTTCCAAACCCATGACTGCTACCTCTAGAAGGACAGGGGCAGCAGATAACTGAGAACATCACCGTTTGGAAGTTCCCCTCCAAGCCACTCACTGTTTTGATATATTGCCATCCCTTCACTGTTGTTGGGTCAAGATCATGGAACTCCCTTTCCAACAGCATTGTGGGTGTACCACAGGGAATGCAGCAGTTCAAGAAAACAGCTCATCACCACCATCTCAAGGGCAATTAAGGATGGACATTAAATGCTGGTCTAGCCAGTGACAGCCACATCCTGTAAAGCAATTTTAAAAAGCAATAGGGAGAGGGCTCAGCTGGGAGGAGGGGTGCCATTCCTCAACTGAATAAACCCAAAGAAGTAGGTAGCAATGGAGGTAGCCAGAATTGTAGAAGTGGAGGAAATCAGGCCTGGAAAGATGAAATTCTGTGGTGGACCTGATACTTACAAAGGGAAATGTGGTAATTAAGAGAGTGCAGTGCATGCCACCCAATCTGATGGCATGTCACACACTGAGTTACACTGGGTTCCCTCAGCACTCCAGTGCTGACTATTCTCCTAGACTGTCTTGCATCATCTTTTCTTGTGATTCTCGCAGGAACAGGTGTCAAAATTATGAATCCTTTCTCTCCCACACATTGAGCCCAGGGCAGCCTGAAAGAGAAGAAAAAGCCCATCATATCTTTGAGTTCATCATCCCACAGTGAGTCTTTGTGTGTCCATGTGTGTGTGTGTGTGTGTGTGTGTGTGCGCATGCGTAGTGGCACAGGTTGATGATCATGGCACCTAATGAAAGAGGAGGCTCCAGAAGAGGAGGTCCTGGAGGCACAAGAATGTAACCAGCTTTCCTCAGAGGAAGTAGGACAAACACAGCCCTGGGGAAAGATACAGGGCCTCAGGAGTTACTGGAAAGGATGTTGTACTTTTTCAGTGGTGGTCCTAGTGAGAAGATGGCTCTGCTAATTATCTCTGCACTTTTCTCTAGTGCTCTGGTAGATAGGTAAGTAGCTATGTCATTAGGTGATAGTCCAGACCCTTAGTTTCCATCCACAGACTTTGTAGCTTGGAACATTATTCTGAGGCAACATGGACTGGCAGAGCATCAAAGACTTAGGCCAGCTGTCCAGAAAGTAGGTGTACATGTGGTGGAAGCTCTTGTTATGGTCACAGAGAGGGTGGAATCGTCTCCTTGGCCATTTGGTTCGTCACTTGGTTCTTTGATGGTTACACTGGAGCAATCAATGTTGCTCTAAACCTTGAAATATCCAGCAATGGTGGCAAAAGATAATGCCCTCATTTCCTGTGAGTCAGCGTCTGTTGATAAATATCCTGCTCTGGCAAAAAGAGCATCAATTACCTGCAAGATGCAGTGGTGTGCTGCTGTTTGTGAGGTGCCAGTATGGTCAACAACTGATCTTTGGAAGGAGTGAGCTGCAAATAAGTTCAAGGCCACAGTGACTTTGACTACTGGCAGGGCATGGTAACTAAGGCTGCAACGTGAAAAGTCCCTGCTGAAGTCATGGATGTCTGTGACCATCTGTCTGAAGAGTCACATTGTCCTGCAGCGTTGGGTCTCAGTCATCTTATGTTCATCTTCAGCAGCAGATCTAGTGATGTGAATATGGTTTCTGTGTCCTTCCTGCTCTTCTTTGCTCTCCAATACCATCCTGCTGCTTGGGCTTCTGCCTTTCCTATGGAGGCTGTTTGCCTTCTTCGCCACTGGGTGCATAATCTGACTGTCATACCTCCACTGCAAGCACTCGCTAGCTTTTTTTTTTGACAGATAGCTATTTAATGTGATTGGCAGCCACGCCCGTGTGCTTCTACTCCTGTAATGCCAAATGGCTGGTGACTCTGTTCACTAGCTGAATATTGAGTGTGCATTTTTCCCATCACCTATCCAGTGCCATGGGCTTCTCCTTTCCAAATGCTAAGTCCCCTTTGCCCAGTGGATCCTCTAATGGGGTTCGGATAATTCTTTGGCCAACTATAATTGGCTTCCTACTCTGTACCCACCTCTTTTCTGCTGATTAGCCCACTCTAGACCATATGAAACCCAATCAAAATTCTAATTGACCTTAATTGGGAGGTAGACAGAACCACCAGGTGAATGGTATCTTGAACGTTACATGCAAGCCATGGATATTTTTGGTTCCTCTCTCTCACCCCCCCACCCCCATTCCATTCCCATCCTCAGATGGGGCTCTTGAAAATTGAGCCAAGTTCTGATAGGAAGTTTGCAGAACATCATCGAGGTAAAGGGGTTGTGTGCATGAGGTTAACAACAGTCGACAGCACTGTGAGATGTTGGTGTGAATGAGTATGCAACATGGATTTAAAACTTGTGCATTTTCCAACTTAACCCTGGTCCAGAGGTGTCACCTTAAATTAGTGCTGATCACCTGCAATGTCCAGCTCGCTGTTATTTTTTGCAACCAATGGGCCTAAATAGCACTGATTGCACACAGTAATCATTTAAAACAGCTTCCTATACAAATTTACCACGTTGCCTGCAATACAATAAATGATGTGGAGATGCCGGCGTTGGACTGGGGTAAGCACAGTAAGAAGTCTCACAACACCAGGTTAAAGTCCAACAGATTTATTTGGTAGACAAGCCACAAGCTTTCAGAGCTCCTTCATCAGGTGAGTGGGAGTTTTGTTCACAAACAAGGCACATAAAAACACAAACTCAATTTACAAAATAATGGTTGGAATGCGAGTCTTTACAGGTAATCAAGTCTTAAAGATACAGACAATGTGAGTGAAGAGTGAACAAAGAACAAAGAACAAGACAGCACAGGAACAGGCCCTTCGGCCCTCCAAGCCCGTGCCGCTCCCTGGTCCAAACTAGACCATTCTTTTGTATCCCTCCATTCCCACTCCGTTCATATGGCTATCTAGATAAGTCTTAAACGTTCCCAGTGTGTCCGTCTCCACCACCTTGCCTGGCAGCGCATTCCAGGCCCCCACCACCCTCTGTGTAAAATATGTCCTTCTGATACCTGTGTTAAACCTCCCCCCCTTCACCTTGAACCTATGACCCCTCGTGAACGTCACCACCGACCTGGGGAAAAGCTTCCCACTGTTCACCCTATCTATGCCTTTCATAATTTTATACACCTCTATTAAGTCTCCCCTCATCCTCCGTCTTTCCAGGGAGAACAACCCTAGTTTACCCAATCTCTCCTCATAACTAAGCCCCTCCATACCAGGCAACATCCTGGTAAACCTCCTCTGTATTCTCTCCAAAGCCTCCACGAGCTTCTGGTAGTGTGGCGACCAGAACTGGGCGCAGTATTCCAAATGCGGCCGAACCAACGTTCTATACATCTGCAACATCAGACCCCAACTTTTATACTCTATGCCCCGTCCTATAAAGACAAGCATGCCATATGCCTTCTTCACCACCTTCTCCAACTGTGACGTCACCTTCAAGGATCTGTGGACTTGCACACCCAGGTCCCTCTGCGTATCTACACCCTATATGGTTCTTCCATTTATCGTATAGCTCCTCCCTACATTATTTCTGGGTTAAGTGGGTTAAGCACAGGTTAAGGAGATGTGTATTGTCTCCAGCCAGGATCGTTCATGAGATTTTGCAAACCCAGGCAAGTCGTAGGGGTTACAGATAGTTTGACATGAACCCAAGATCCCAGTTGAGGCTGTCCTTATGTGTGCAGAACTTGGCTATCAGTTTCTGCTCAGCGATTCTGCGTTGTCGTGAGTCGTGAAGGCCGCCTTGGAGAATGCTTACCCGTAGATCAGAGGCTTAATGCCCATGACTGATTAAGTGTTCCCCAACAGGAAGAGAACACTCCTGCCTGGTGATTGTCGAGCGGTGTTAATTAATCCGTTGTCATAGCGTCTGCATGGGAGACCATGCGGACGCTACGACAACAGATGAATGAACACCGTTCGACAATCACCAGGCAGGAATGTTCTCTTCCTGTTGGGGAATAGCAGAAACTGATAGCCAAGTTCTGCACACATGAGGATGGCCTCAACCGGGATCTTGGGTTCATGTCACACTATCTGTAACCCCCACGACTTGCCTGGGCTTGCAAACTCTCACTAACTGTCCTGGCTGGAGACAATACACAACTCCTTAACCTGTGCTTAACCCTCTCTCCACTCACATTGTCTGTACATTTAAGACTTGATTACCTGTAAAGACTCACATTCCAACCATTATTTTGTAAATTGAGTTTGTGTCTTTATATGCCCTGTTTGTGAACAGAACTCCCACTCACCTGATGAAAGAGCAGCGCTCTGAAAGCTTGTGACTTGTGCTACCAAATAAACCTGTTGGACTTTAACCTGGTGTTGTGAGACTTCTTACTATACAATAAATGGACAGAGTTAATCATGTCTTGCAATCTCCGCACTCATTTTTAGGGTAAATCCATTTAAATTTCAGTACCTCAGTTAGTACTCTTCCCTCGGATGATTGTGGACTGAAATCTTGCTCCAGGATTTGAGAACTACAAGTAAAGCTGATGCGCTAATGTACTAGTCTGGGATTGCTGCATTGTTGGAGATGCTGTCTTTTGGATGAGATGTTAAACTGAGATCCCAGCTGCTCTCTCAGGTAGTGACACTATGTGTAGAAGTAGGAGTTTATCTCTGGTGTCCTGGCCAATTGGCATAATCAAAACAGGTTATTTGATCTGTATCGCATTTCTGTTTGTGGGAACTTGCTGTGTCCAAATTGTTTAATACAGTACAAAAGTAACTACACTTCAAAAGCACTTAATTGGCTGTCAAGTGCTTTGGGATATCCTATCATCATAAAAGGTGCAATATAAATTGTATTTGGTTCCTTAATCCAGGAGCCAATAATGATGCACAGGTTGGAAGACATGAGGTTAATCGAATTGGTTTGTATAATTATTTTAACTTTGTGATGCTAATCAATATGAGTTCTCAGAGGTGTAAAGCAGTGATTGTCATTGTGTTAAATAACCTGTACTTTCAGTATCACAACCAGATGCCTAATTCTATGCATAACTTTATCATCTGTTTCACAGTAGAGCAAAATTCAGCACTGTCCTTTTTTTAACTAGAAACCATGATACAGGTACAAGTGATTTTTGGGAGAGGCATAATTGTGAGAAGGCGATTTTCTGAGGGAAGGGCAGGATGGAGTCCCCTAGGGGTCAATATTAAAATCATTGCTTTTCTTGTTTTCCAAAACAAAACTTATTGCCCAACAGGCGGGAAAATGGGAGTATTTCCTGCTCGTTTTTCGGGCGTACTTGCCAGAACTAATCTCTGACATTCTGAGCAATGCAGAGTGCCTCAGCATGATTCCCTCTGGAAAGCAAGGGGCGGTGTCTATTTCCGCCAGCGAGGCCAGCAGCACAGCGCTGAGAGGGCCACTGGGCATGCACTGATCTGTCAGTGAGGAGATTGGCACATGTGCACTGGCCCCCTCATCACCAGCCTCCCGCTGATCTCTGGCCTGGCACAGATCACTGGCCTACCCGACAACCCCCCTGATAGATGGCCTTCCAGAATCACCCCCCCCCCCCGATTGCTGGCCTACCAGACCTCCCCAGACCATCCCTGATCTCCGGCCAGCCCCAATTTTCCCCTGCCGCCCTGATCACCTCCTTCCTCCCACTCCCATCCCAATTGTAGATTGGCAGCGGGTACCCCCCTTGCACTGCCCAGTGCCCGGTGGGCAGTGCTAGTTTGCATTTTGGGTGGTGCCAGGCTGGCTCAGCCAGGTTGGCACTGCCCAAGGGGCACCCCTCCACCCCCCATTACCGTCGGTCCCCCCCCAGGAGGCCTCAATTGGGGGGGAGGGGTGGAGGAGATGCTAGAGGGACTGGAGAATACTGTCCTGGACCCGCTAATCATATTGAAATTCAAATTTCAATATGATAATCAGGTCCTTGCTGATTTCCAGTGCAGAGCTTATTGAGCTTAAAAAAAACAGCGCTTGGGAGACTCGAGACCTGCGTTAACCTTGCTAAAGGCCCCCCACTGGTGTCTCCTGGTTGGGAGAATCCTGGCCATGCTTTTTCAGAGAAACAACATGAGAAGTGCAGAAAAACCAAAGCACCTGAGAGTTAATATTCTTTGTAGATACTAATCCTTGTTGGTGGCAGGGAAAGTTGATAGGGCAGTTAAGAAAACATAAACATACTGGATATACAGCTTTTTAAATAAAATGAATATGAAAGCAGGAAAGTCATGTTAAATATTTATAAATCATTGATTAGGTCTCTACTGGAATATTGTATACAATTCTGAGCATCACACTTTAGGAATGATGCCAAGCCTAAGAGAGGATAGAGAAGAGGTTTTATGAGGAAGATACCAGGGATGTAAGTAATGTGAGGAGATCATCAAATTGTGAGTGTCCTCCTTCGAACAGAGAAAGTTAAGGAGTGACATAAAGTAGGCCATTTGGCCTACTAGAGCCTGTCTATCAATCACCTCATCACTATTTTCCTGCACTATCCCCATAGTCCTTTGTATCTTTGACATTTAGAAATCTGTAGATCTCTGTCTTGAACACACAGTCCTCTGTGGATAGAGAATTCCAAAGATTCATCGTCCTCTGAATGAAGAAATTCTTTCTAAACTCTGTCCAGAATTGCCTTCCACTACTCTGAGAGTGCGTCAACCAGGGGAATCATCCTTTCTGCACCGACCCTGTCGAGCCCTGTAAGAATTTTATCTGCTTCAATGAGATCAATATTCTCTTCTAGACTTAATAGAGATAATCAAAATTATGAAATGCATTGATAAAACATGTAAGGAGAAATTATTTCCTCTGGTATTTTTTCAGTAACCAACGGTTCTGGATTTAAAAATAACCGGTCAAAGAAATAGAGGCAAATTTAGGAGAGATTTCTTTATAAACAGACAGTTGTTAATATATCTGAAATGGTGATGGAATCAGATTCCCCAGTAACTTTCAAAAGGGATTTTATTTGAAGAGGATTTAGAGTTATGAGGAAAAAATGGGTTTTGACATTAAATTGGATTGCCCTTTTAGAAGAACCAACATGGGGGAGATGAGCTCAGTTGCTATACTGTAAGATTCTATATGTTACTGGAAAGTTAAATCAGGCTGGGTAGAAAAGGACTGGATAATCCAATCTCATCAGTTTCCTACTGGGCAGGTTAGGTTAAAAATTACCTGATAGTTTCTGCTCTTCAGGCTGCCTTTACTCAGCAACCAATAACAGTGGCATCTGCAGGGGGCACCTTAGCACAGATGGCAGGCACAGCAGGTTTCTCCTTCTGATGAAACCAAGTCATTAAGTCTCACATTCGAAGATGTGACAATCACAAAGGAGCCATTCAGAAACCTCGTGATTTGTGCTAACAGAGAATAATGGCTGACGTCACAACTTTGCTTCTGAAAGCACTATAAATGCAGGAGAATATGAACCAACAGCTTGCTCTTTAGTCTCTCAGTCTCTTGCCAATACACGTCTCAAGGCAAAAAGATAGCATTTCAAGTCTACAGGCCCCCCCGCCCACATCCAGAAATGAACAGGTTACTTCTGACACACTGGCAGGCAGTTGTCAGTTTGTATCATCTAGACTGAGGCATTTAGAGCCATTGAAAGTGGGCCCTGAGAAGGCCATTACCATTTTTGCTCTTTCCACTGAGGTAATTTAGTAGAGCCAAGCATCTTTATAGACTATTAGGGTTTTTTCATTTATTTATTTTATGGGACATGGGCTTCCTTGGCTAGACCAGTAATTATTGCCCATTGTTAGTTGCCCTTGAGAGGGGTAACATGAATGGAAACTTTTGTGGCATATCATGTTAACAGAGTTTTTTTAAAGTTCTCTTAACGAGGGAGCACAGGTTTAAGGTGCGAGGGGCAAGGTTTAAAGGAGATGTACGAGAGAGATTTTTGACACAGAGTAGTGGGTGCCTGGAACTCATTGTCGGGGGAGGTAGTGGAAGCGGATACAGTAGTGACTTTTAAGGGGCGTCTTGACAAATACATGAATGGGATGGGAATAGAGGGATATGGTCCCCAGAAGGGTAGGGGGTTTTAGTTCAGCCATGCAACATGGTCGGTGCAGGCTTGGGGGGCTGAAGGGCCTGTTCCTGTGCTGTAATTTTCTTTGTTCTTTGAAGACAAAAACCTCGCTACTGGGCAGAATAGCACCTACCTTTCAAAATTATGATGAACAAGAGGCATACTTTTAACTGAAATGGGAGGTAGACCCAAAATAAAGGGCACGATAGCTGCTTGAGATTCCCACTCTAACCTTGGTTTATTCTGAGGAAGCCAGCACCATTGTGGGCTGCACTCAGAAACCTGTTCTATTGAACAGCAGTAAAATGAAGGAAAGCAACTTGACCAAATATGGAGCAGGGAGGAGTAGGAGTGCTCTTCCCAACCCTACATATAAAGATTCTACCAATTGGCATTGCTCCCATCAGTCCCCAATAGTGAGAGCCCCAAACTTCAACTTTCTACTCTCCTGCTCCACCTGACCTCGATGATGACTGTAGCGGGTCTGTTTCCTTTACTCCACGCACAGGCTGGTATCGGTGTACAGCTATACCTGTGGGGTCTCTTTCCAGTGGGCTCTGAAACTTCAAAGCCGAGGAACGCCGCACTGGGGCAGTTTCCGCCGGAAAGAGCGCTGGGCCAGGCTCGCTGTTTATACCTAACCAGTGACCTGGACCTTATTCCACACCAGGTATCCTGACCACCACCAGCGCCTGGGTGATTCTCTCTCTCTCGTTGGTGGAGCAAACGGCCACCCTGTAACCACCTCACTCAGGTAGTTTCCACGAGAGAGAGAAAGAGGGAAACTGCACTGTCTATCCCTGACCAGTCGTTTCTCCCGAGTGAGCGTTTTCAAGGCGCTCAGATCACCCCTGGTTCTAGACTCCGGATTTACGGTGAGAGCTCTTGAAATTGTGACCCCGCCAGAGTACACGGGTGAGAGAACAGAAAAGCAAGATGAACTCCAAACGTGTTTCAAAGTTACAATAATTTATTCAAACAGCAAATCAACCTTCCCAACACCACACCATACAATAATAAAGCTTATACCTTAAACTATTTTCTACAGGAGGAAACACTATCGGCACAACGTAAATTCTTACTTTTACACAGTCTTATCACACTTAACTTCACTAAACACCACCCCCTTTCAACCCTCGTCCTCTACCTTATATCGGGAACTTTAGCCGGCGGAGGTACTTACAACTTTGAGAGCAGCTTTACTTGTCTTGATGCAGGTCCAGCTGGCGGGCAGGAGCGGGGACACGTGGTGCGAGAGCTGAAGAGCCAAGTGCCAGGAGGAAGAGGCGAAAAGCTAAGAGAGAGAGCGGGCACACATTGAGAGCAAGAGAGAGAGAGAGAGCGCACATCGAGAGCGAAAGAGAACGCACGAGCCGTTGCTCGCTTGTCCTTTTTAAACCTCCCCGGTGATTCACTCGCATAAAGCAATTTTTAATCACTGGTAGTTTTGATCGACTGGAACAAAGGGCCGGAACTGTCGGGGCCGCCCTTAATCGATATTTTAATTTCTTTTAAAATGTTTTCTGAATCGGTCTGATTGGTATCCCATCAGCGAGATGGGTCTTAATGTTTTCAGTGGATGGGCTGATCTCTGTTTTCATTGTCTTGCTGCTGGGCTATTTACCCCTCGTCTGCTGGCCATGGTTTCTCCTTTGTTTCCTGTTGATTAGATCATCCCTGTCTCGACATTCTCGTTATTCCCAGCCTCTTGCATATTCATGTGGTTGTAAAGGTCCACCAATAGGTTTGCGCTTGGGAGTTTTGACAGCCAGCAGGCCATTTTAACAAATTGTCCATTCTCCTTATTCCTGGGTTCTTTAATCATGGAGGATTTGCCCTAAAACTTACATGACCTAAGGACTATTGCTCCTCATTTGGCCTTCATAGCCAGAGGATTTGAGTGCAGGGATATCTTACTGCAATTATATAGGGCTTTGGTGAGGCCACATCTGGAATATTGTGTGCAGTTTTGGTCTCCTTATCTGAGGAAGGATGTTTTTGCTCTGGAGGGAGTGCAGAGAAGGTTTACCAGAGTAATTCCTGGGATGGCAGGACTGATATATGAGGAGAGATTGAGTCGGGTTTGATTGTTTTCGCTGGAGGTCAAAAGAATGAAGGGTGAATCTCATAGAAACCGATAAAATTCTAACAGGACTAGACGGGGTAGATGCAAGAAGGATGTTCCCGATAGTAGGGATGTTCCCGATAGTAGGGATGTCCAGAAACAGGAATCACAGTCTGAGGATACAGGGTAGACCTTTTAGAGATGAGGATAAATTTCTTCACCCGGAGAGTGGTGAGCCTGTGGAATTCATTACCATAGAAAAACAGTTGAGGCCAAAACATTGTGCATTTTCAAGAAGCAGTTAGATGTAGCACTTGGGGTGAAGGGAATCGAAGGATATGAGGGGGGTGGGGGGAGGGGGGGGGGGAGATGGGATCAGGCTATTGAGTTGGTTGATCAGCCATGATCATAATGAATGGTGGAGCAGGCCTGAAAGGTCAAATGACCATCTCCTGCTTCTTTCTTTCTATGTTTCTATGACTCTAGCTCACTACTACTTCTTCCCCAATTCCCATGGACACTGCATTGTCTCACCACCCCATCTCCAACTGGACCTAATTACCTGTGGACCACTACAAAACTCAAAAGGCTCAATCTTTAAGCAGTCTTTTCCACGGGATGTTGGCAATAATCTGATAATAGGGCTGAGACCTTCTATTGAGGTGCCTCGAATTCCACCATTCTGAACCAGCATGACTGATACATATTTCCATCCTAACTGGTGGAGACGGCATTGGGGTTTGCAGCTCTGACTGTAATGTATGATGGCGTGGATTACACATATAGCCAGCAAGGCACACAACAGCCAACCAACTGTCTTCCTGAACTAATTGCAAGGGATTCCACTTCATTGATGTTTGTCTCATTGACAACTATAAGAAGAGCTTCATGTTAGTATGCACACAATGCCCAAGGACCTGCTATGATACCTTCATCCTATATCTGTCTAATATACAAATAACAAAAATAACAACACGTAGCATCTCAGCATTAATTTCCTAAGATTAAGTTTCCGTTTTTTTGATGTGCCCATCCTTTATTCTGAACAAGCTGGTTTTGGTTATCTCAATTGTTCTCCGGGTCTTACAATCACATCCCCATCATCTGTGATAATCTGCGCAAAGTATGTGAACCTTTTCACTTGTCCCAGGACTTGCCAATTGACTTTAATTTTCACTTCTGGGCTAGATCTCTGTTTATTCACAGTGACTTGGTCTTCTTCACAATTGTTCCTGATCCATGCTCCTCACTCCTGACTTTCACTTGATTTACAATTTCCTGTAGTACCTCTTCTGACTCTGCAATCAATGCAGTGTCATCTGCATATCTCAAGTTGTTGATGTTTAACCTCTCAAAATAGCAACCTGCTAGATCTTCTGCATCTCTCAAGACAGCTCCAGTGTACAGATTGAACAGTTTTCAGGCTATAATACATCCCTGACACATTCTTCCTTTGATTGGGAAGCTGTCTGACAAACCATTACCAAGTCTCAAAATTGCTGATAGATTCCAGTATTGATTCTAAATTATTCTTTTACCATTTCTGTCAATTTCTAGTTTGCCTAAGCAGAGCATTATTTTCTGATGACAGACACTATCAAATACCATCTCAGTCTATAAAGCATACATACACAGGATTTCGCACTTCCAGATATCTCTCAATGATTACTCTCAAGTTAAAGATGTAATTTCTTATTTATTTCTTTGACTATCATCCATCTCTGTTTCTATGGACTAGATAAATCCTTTCCAAAATGAATGTTAGAATAATTTTTTTTACATGACTCATGAGGCTTATTGTCCTGTACTCTGAACACAATGGAAGCTTAATAAACACTTTCTGCATAAGATCCTTGGGTAAAAATCCTGTTATGTAAATTTTGTTACAGAGGTCTGTCAGTATTCCAGTGTTAACATCATTCACAATTTTCAGGCATTCTCACTGATTCTAGATGCATTCCATGCTTTCTTTTTGATGTCTACCATCTTCTCTCAAACCCAAAAAATAACATTATGAACTTGGAATGTGAGGACATTCAACTAGAGCAGAAATTTAGATGTTTGCCTGAAAGAGACGTTAAGAGTTAACATTATCATTTTAGGATTGACAGAGGTTAGATGGACGGATTAGATATGTTATATGCAGTGAACATAAGAATGGAGTCAGAATAATGATGACAAAACAAGAACCATGCAGGGATACTGGCTGATATCAGCAAAATTTGAAGAGAACATAGCACATACAGTTGTCAACATGCTAACACAGGGTTGGAATGATGAAGAAATCAAATAGAAGAACAGCATCAAAAATGCCTTCATTTACCCAGGTGTCGACATCAATTCAAATAATTGCGTGCTCATAATGAAGATGAAGAGCAAACTGAAAATACCAAAATGAAATCCCACGAAAGATCGGACAAACATAGACAGAATGAGAGAGGAAGATGGGATGACAATGTATGCTGTGTAGGTTACTAACATTTTCTGAAGTAAAGCTTCATGCTTAACAGATCAAGATTTTAGTGAGGAGGAAACTATAAGATAGCAGTGGGAGAGGTTCAAGCATGAAATATGCAGTAACTGAGGCAGTCCTTAAAAATAGAAGAGAAAATATCAAGAATCAATGCCTGATGAAATTACAGATATGACGGAGGAGACATGACAAGAACAATAAAGAATATGACAAAATAGAAAAGCAGATAAACAAAAGCATCAGGAGTAGTAGGAAAAGTGTTATGAAGACACTTGCGAGGAAATAGAAGAACTGCAGAAAAAGGCATAGCATGAGAGCATTGCATAATAAATTAGTACATTAACAGGAAGAAAAAAATAATGACCAATAGTAGCTGCATAGGAAGCAAGAAAGGAGGGCTTCAGTTTGCAAAAGAATGTGTAGAGAAGCAAAAGGGGTGGAGAGAGCTACATGAAAATGATATTGGTACCATCAGAAAAGATGAACCAGAGATAATTGAGGCTGCTTGTGTTTTATGCCAAATTTGGCTACCATTATAAACCTATTATGAGAAGCAACAACTAAAGCTGCCACCTTCAAGTAGTATGCTTGATTCCATCTTAATTTGGGTCAAATAATTATCGAATCATACAACAGTTGTTTATTGTGATAGCATTAGGCAATAGACATTACTGCTGATAATTCTTGTCAGTCTAGGAGCCAGCCTTACTTAAAAGATGACTTGCCAGTTGTTCATTCATTTCTATTACAGCCATCCCGAATGGCAGTGTCGATATACCGATATCAGATGAACTGCTGTGATTCAAAGGAGCTTTGACTTAAGGGCAATTAATGGTAGGTAATAAATGTCGGCCTTGCCAGGCAGTCTCATCCCATAGATGCAAAACGAAAAACTACAGCTATTTTGAGTGCAATTATTTAATCTGTGTATCTATGTTTGCAAATCAGAAACTTTTGATCTCCAAGCTAAAGTTTAGTATCTAGGAGAGACTGTTGAAAGTCCAGTTGAATGATAAGTATCATTAATTACTCTCCTAGAGTTAATAATCAAAGTTACATATCATGACACCAAGATCTGGAACTGGTAACAGGTCATTATTTAAGGAGAACAAAGGATTCCATTAATTAGTAATTCAACATTCTACATACAAGATAATCACTCTAGCTGATAACAAGCAAGCTACGCAGAAGGTTCTTACACTAACCACAGCTGTATTGTGTTTGCACAAAAATCAATGGGACAATTTGGAAACCCGCTACCAAGGGTATACTTGGTATGTTATTACTGAGAATTATGTCACTGTATTGAGTGATCAAGTAGTTTCCTAAGGGAGCGCACAGATTCAAGTGATATCTATCCACCATATTTACCAATTAGAAATCGACAAAACCAGAGCCTACTGAAACCAAGAGGAGTTTCCAGGTACTAACTAGGGTGGAAAAATCTATTAAAAGATAACTCAACTATCAGGCAACAGTTGCTTAACACAGATCAGTACCACGCAGCATATTAAATACAACGCAAGGGCGATTCTGAAATCATTTCCCTTCAATTGTGAATGGTGGCATGAGAAAGGAGGTGTGGGTAATAAGGAGGGACAATATCTAATATTGAAACTTGCCAGCACAACAAATTTAAGGCAGAATTAGTTGGTCAGGATATAAGATCTGCCTGATTATCTGCGGCAGGAATTCTGTTCTTTTAGATGAACCTTTTCTATCAAGAGAGTGTACCAATTGCTGTGTCATCATTATGTTACTGAAGGTCTCCTTCAGAGCCCATGGTCCCAGGGATAAGGTCATTAATAACATTATAGAAGTATAGCAAGGGGTGTCTACCAGGTGGAACAAGTAGAATAATGGATCAGGGGAAAGAAGGAATACTAATAATAGTGATTATTCCAATTTTGTCTCTATGCTGATGCTAAATCATGGATGCAACTTTCCAACAGGCTGGCATCAGACTGCTGAGGGACCAGTGTGCATGCAACGATCCCCCAGTATATTGGGGGATCAGTTGACATGGCCTCCCCGCCCTGGCCTCCAAGCATCGGCCCCACCTCCAGCTGCACTCCAGTCGCGATTCCCGTTTTTGGCCTCCCGCTGACATTCCCCAGCCTGCTACGCTACTCGGGCAGTGCAGTGGGATGGGAAAATTGCACTCCATATGTCAGTTGATCTCTCTGGGTTTGGAGAGTGTATTTTTCAGCATCAACTTTGGACGTCTTTGGAAAACTATGCTACAGCTATTTCCACCGCAGATATGGTGTTCTGCCTTATGGGGAAATAACCAACTGAACCCTGGTGATCTCCCTAATGGGTTCAAATGCCAGGGAGGGGCATTAGGGGATTCTGTCTCAAGGACTAACATCCCAATGGCAATGATCACTCATGGAATGCTGTCTGCCTTCACCAACCACACCCCACCATTCACTAGGGCCTGCCTGACTAGGGTTCTGTCCTGTCCATCCATGGCATGTTCCTTCAATCGCAACAATTGGTAAACCCTCCCTCCCCGCCCCCCCCCCCCCCTTCTCCCCCCCCCCCCCCTGTGATGCTGGGCTGTTGACCCTTCAATTGCTGCAGAATGTGGCGGCAGGCAGCTATCCTTAATAGCGATGGCTTCTCCAGTAGCTGAGATGTAGTCTGAGTCCCACAGACTACTGAAGCTGGGTGGCCTTAACAGCACCACCCCCATTTCCTGCTTTCTGACCCATCAGAGGGATCTCTGCTGGAATGACAGAACTAATCCCAAATTCAGAACTTGGTTTCTTAATAACCACTAATAACGCAAACATCAATATTCAGAAAATTGCAATCTCCCTTTCAGGACATACATTGTACTTGAAGGGTTGTTTTGAGATAAAATATGCATGTTATGCTTTAGCAAATCTGGTTATTTCTTGTTCTTGAAAAAAATGTGCTTTTGGCCTATCCTTAAAGAAGACAAGGATATTGGATTGGGATTGGGGAGTTTACTACTGCTATAAGGCCAATGCAATAATTGTAATACTTGTAACAATTAAAGGTCTTTAAATTATTTATTGGTGTTGATAAAAACAAAATGCATAGGATGTTACACCAGTATTTGTTGATTGCTGTGGAAGCTTACGTAAGTAATTAGCCATAATCTGCAAAGTACCAAAGGTATCTCCTTACATTAGAGAGAGACAACTGTTTATATATAGGCTTAGGGGCACCACTCCACAAAGGCTGGGGCAAAGCCAGGGTAAGGAATGTAACTGTTGAGGAACTATGTCTGCACCTCCAGCTAATGTAACAAACTCCTATCAGATTAATGTGCACAGCAGCAACATGCCATAACAGCATCTTTGACTTCAATAGTGTAGAAGTTAGCTTCAAACTGCCTTACTACCTTTGTTGATTTTTGATTGCAAGTTTGATATCAGTGTATTGTACAGTGTTTCAATCCTGCCCTAACAAGTAGGTATAGCGTCATTCCCTGGTGAGCTTGAGATAACTCTGCCTCCAGAATGGGCAGTATTTGGTCCTCCTCTGATAACTCTGTTCTCTTGTTCTCCTCTCTAATGCTGCAGCTCCTACAAGGTGTTCAGCATGCTGAGGCCTGGTGTTGTGTCCATGCCACTGTGCAGACTGTTAGTATTTCTCATTCCACTCTACACTCAACCTCTGCCAGCTGCTATATACATATATTGTTAACAAAATATGGAATTGAAGTCAAGCTTGCACAAATCAAGTTCAGTTCTGTTTGTGGAACTTATACAACAGTGACTCTCTGAGTAAGGTTGACCAATTCCAGCCAGAGAGAAACTGATGAGATTAGATTGGCTGACTCTATCCTTTCATTTCATTGTTACAAAGAAAGAAATATCTTAAATTAATATGATGCTTTTCATAATCTCGGGATAACTCAAAGAGCCAGTTAAGTACTCCTGAAATATAGTCACTGTTGTAATGAAGAGATGTGACAGTTTGCGTGCAAACAACAAGAATGTGACAATGACCAGGTCATCAGTTTGATAGTGAAGGTTGGCCAAGCTGAGTCAATCAGTTCCTGCCAGGGAATTTAGGTTAAAATGATCCCCAGTGGGTTTTTTTTTGTCATTTCCTAGTTTCCTTGTTAATTGGATGGCCTGTTAAGGTGGAAATTGAGTCATGTGCAGTTGGACCAGGGGAATTCATTTCTCTAAAAGAAAGTGAGAATTTAATAAACCAGTTGTGTTCAGTGGAAGTCCACCGGCTTTCAAGTACTCTAATAAAGTGCCCATCATGCATTAGGTTCTGGAAAGAGTTAACCAGCATCATGCTGATTTACTCTTCAGCAATTTTAGAAGTGTAGATAAATGTTAGCTACTGCTCCACTAACACACATAATTATTATATTTATTGGTTGCTCTGGTTTAGATGTTAATTAAGGCCAACAAAGTATATTGAGTTACCAGACTTACCATTTTTTTCAAAGACATGTTAAAATGCATTAATTTCAAGGGCAAAGACACAGATCCATTATGACTTTATCTGTGAGATAGATTTAACATGAAGCAATTTCTAGCCAATGGATTTTTGCGCTCCAGGGTAACAAACTATTCAACTTGAAAAACTGAAACAACCAGTGATATTTGCATGAAGTTTTAAATATATGTTGCTTTCGAGTTCTGACTGTAGGTGATTTTATCTTTTTAAGTTTGGAGATTGAGAATTACCATTGACAATCTCGCTTGAAATCCAAAACCCTTTAATTTTGAATTTTAAACAAAACAGTTTCAATTAAATCATACAGTTACCTCTTAGTTAATCGATATGAGATGATGATAGGTCATTGAGGAGTGATCTTTGGCTGAGATTTTCCTGCTTGGTTCATTGTTCATTGGGTTGTCATGTCCTATAATAACATGTCATATTCATAACTTTAAAACATCGATTGTACTCAGTGTGCAATCTTTCTTTCTTATAATATGGGCAATACAAAGGATAGTCAACAAGGGTCATCTGACTTGGTCTGTGGATTCAAAATGACCACATTGTCTCAAAATGACATGCTAGACTATAGTTGTCGCTAGCCATCTCCTGAGTCCATCCAAATGGTATTTCCTGACTTGAGTAGATGTCACGGGATCTTGATCAATTGGGCCAGTGGGCTGATGAATGGCAGATGGAGTTTAATTTAGACAAATGCGAGGTGATGCATTTTGGTAGATTGAACCAGGGCAGGACTTACTCAGTTAATGGTAGGGCATTGGGGAGAGTTACAGAACAAAGAGATCTAGGGGTACATGTTCACAGCTCCTTGAAAGTGGAGTTACAGGTGGACAGAGTGGTGAAGAAGGCATTCGGCATGCTGGTTTCATCGGTCAGAACATTGAATACAGGAGTTGGGACGTCATGTTAAAGTTGTACAAGACATTGGTAAGGCCACACTTGGAATACTGTGTGCAATTCTGGTCACCCTATTATAGAAAGAATATTATTAAACTAGAAAGAGTGCAGAAGAGATTTACTAGGATGCTACCGGGACTTGATGGATTGAGTTATAAGGAGAGGCTGAATAGACTGGGACTTTTTTCTCTGGAGTGTAGGAGGCTGAGGGGTGACCTTATAGAGGTCTATAAAATAATGAGGGGCATAGACAAGATAGATAGTCAATATCTTTTCCCAAAGATAGGGGAGTCTAAAACTACAGGGCACAGGTCTAAGATGAGAGGGGAGAGATACAAAACTGTCCAGAGGGGCAATTCTTTCACACAGAGGGTGGTGTCTGGAACAAGCTGCCAGAGGTAGTAGTAGAGGCGGGTACAATTTTATCTTTTAAAAGGCATTTAGATAGTTACATGGGTACGATGGGTATAGAGGGATATGGGCCAAATGCGGGCGATTGGGATTAGCTTTGGGTTTTTTTTAAAAAAGGGCAGCATGGACAAGTTGGGCCGAAGGGCCTGTTTCCATGCTGTAAACCTCTATGACTCTCTGACTATGAGTGGGTCATTCTGAAACCTGCATAATAATTGTCTGTCTCTGTCTCCCAGAGTGCATGTCTGCAAAGTTGTGCCTAAGCAACCTAACCCCAACTCCATATTTGAAAAGGGGTTCTTTAAGAAACCATGTGGTAAGGCAACTATGTTGAGCTCTATTTTTATTCTTCAAATGCCCTGTGCAACAACATAAAGTACAGCAAAAATTGTGTTTTAAGAACTGAAAACTGTAAGGTCTCTTAGCCTCTTCCTTCTCTAGTCCACTAATGCAGCATACCAACCTTCTGATAATGAGACCAAAAATAACTAACCCTGTGAGAGAATCCTGCAGTGATTCTGGGATATGACTTTAGCATAACTACATTTCAGGAGTGAAAACATCTTCTTCAGCAGACCTGGACCATGTGTTTTCAAACATGCCAATCACATGAATTACAAACTATATTATTTTGCTTATAACTCATAACAGTGCACTATTCTCTTTAACTGTATGTTCCATGGTGAGTGTGTGTGCCTGTCTGACAGTGTTAGATTTTCAGGGTGAATGTGTGCAAAAACGTACAAAAAGTTTGCTGCTGGTTATTCAAATTGTTCACATACTGGCGTTAAAAAACATATATCTTCCTTTTCAAAAGCATTCTGATTACTGACAGTAGGGAAGGCAACAGAACTCCTGTTCTCTCTCTATCTGTAACAGCACACTCTCCTCGTTGCATTCTTTCTTGAGTGTTGCTGTGTGAGACTTTTCAGAGGCATACATACAGAATACAGTTTGAGCATAGTCAGATTCCTCTTCTGGATGTGGATTGGTAAATTGGATGCACGATCGGCTGTTGGCTGTTTAGTGCATTCCCAAATTGTGTTTTATTGACTAGCTCCTGTCCTGCTGTGATTACCTGTGTGTGGTTTCAGTCATCCTCTGCTGCTTTCCACCAGTTTGTTACAATTCACAATTCTTTTCAATTCAAATTATTCTATTCCATTCACTACAATTAGCAAGTATCATATCCATCCGGTTCCACCAAACAAATACTGCTCTGAACTCCATTAACCCTTTCCTTGTGAGTTACATCCTTCAAGTGCAATGTCTTTGTTCCATTTTTTTCCCTTTTCCTGTGTGAACAAACATCATTCTAAGAGAACTGCTCATTAGTGCTAATAATTTACACAACAATTAACTAATACTGAATAACTGCTTAGGATTTATCTTGATCTTTGATACCTGACATTAGACACACAGATTTCAGTCTCAACTGCACAAACTTAAATCTGGATCTTCTAACTTTTAACCTTCAGTGCAATTTGAATTGGATGGATCCCATCCAGAATTTAAACTGATGAATAAAATTTGGTGGATTATCTTCAAGGACTGATTGACTCACTGGAAACACTTAAAAAGGAAATTAGCTGTACACATGCAAACAGGGATTGTGTAATATTGTGATTAGCTGGTTTTAAGACAATTTTGAACTTGGAGATTATTTAACTGTGCTTTTTTTTGCCCTATTGAATCTGACTATGCTTATTATTTTCATTATTTTACTATTTTATTGAAATATGTTATTAAGAGTAGCAGAAGCCTATTATTGAAAAATAATTCAGACCAAAATGCTAAATGTAATACAAATGATTACTTCAATTTCAACAACAACAACAATTGTGTTAAATTAATTTCTCACCCAAGTTTAAACAAATGGTGCCTTTCTTAAAATGTTCCCTAACTCTACCATTCCCTTTAGGTACTACCTCAGTGGCCTCAGCTAGAAGTAGAACCCCCTGCTGAGATAACTATATTTTGAAACTCAGTCAAGTACTAATCACAACATAACATTAATGATAGCCCAAGTGGAACTGTCAACAAAGGGCTCGACTGAAACTACATCATTCGAAGAAATTTTTTATTCTAACTAATGAGTGCCAAAGCAGCCCAGCAGAAGGTTATTTTAACCCCCAGTTGCCACCATTTAAAGAGCAGGGCATTTAAAAAAACTTCAAATCATGGATAGTTATACAGATCTTACTACCCTTCAAGAGTGATTGTGTCTACTCCATCAATTTGTGACTCCCACACTCTAGATTAAGGCTAATGCAACAGCCAAAATAGGGTCAGTTTGAACTCAACATTGAGCTCAAATGGCCCTGCTGAGTTCAGGTTTCTAGCCTGTGTGAATAATGCCTCACTCCTGTTTCCAAACCGGCAAAAATTGGATCACTTAGAAGTGAAGGTGGAACTACCGCATGTCCCAATCACCATTTTTGATGGTCCATGGAGTCCTGAATTTTTCAGATTGCAGGGGCTCAGCATCCCTGCCAACTCCAGTAGGCTTACTGCCATTTTGTACTACAATGGGCATTGATTAGCAGCAGGCGGGACTTCCATCTGTCACTGGGAGGAAGTCCTGCCTTGGAGAGCTGCAGGCTAATCAGATTGATGGGCAGCTTCAGTGCTAGAGTGGCTGGAAGCAGCGATGTGCCTAGTACTAAGTTTTGGGACATGGAGGCCACGTAAGTGGTAGGAATCCCAGCAAAGGGAATGTAGGGGACACCTGACCGGGGGTTGCCATCGGAGCAATTGGAGTCCCAGGGGATAATCTGGGGACTAAGAGGGGTTCAGAGGTCTCTGGGACATCACAAGAGATGTCCACCACCAGAAGGAGGCTGGTGGAGGCAACCTATCCATCTTTCCCACCTGAGATGTAGGTTTTCAAATGTTTCTATTTCTGTCCCCTAAAAATTGAGGCTGGCAGGAAAGGGCCCTTAAGTGGACACAATTGGAGCAAAAGTGGACTCCAGCTCACCCCCACCCTCCAGCCTTAACATTACTTCCAGGTCGGGTTGGGTGGTGGTCCCAGAAGGAATCCCGTCCATGCAATTTCATGCTACACTGCCTCAAAACCCACTTGGGGAAATGTGAAGTTCAGGCCTGTGAAAATCCAGCCCATACAAACCGTTCCCATTGGGCTGAGCAGACTTCAATTCATTCAGTCCACCTCTTCTATGAGGCAGGCAGTTTTGGTTTTAAAGCAGAATACATGAAGTCCATATCTTCATACTCATACAGAACTGGGAGAGCACTTTGCTCTTTGGTGATCATCTCTGAGGCTACCCCTGCTATCATTTTATGGCCTAGCGTGGAAGTCATTCTTGTAGTAGGATTCATTTTAAATGAAGACAATTCCAGGGCAGGTGGATATAAATCTAGTGATGTGAGTTAATTTTTTTATCATTAAGCTTAAGTAGTTATTTTAGAAAATTAAATGATTTGAAGTTGCATTGCACTTCAAATTGTACCTCACATAAACTGTAAGTTTGCTGTTGAGTTGAGAATTTCAGGTTGCAACAGAAGAGGTGCTAATGTGGTTCCTTTAAAGGGCAATCTTTTGTGGGCCACGTGATCAGGCTGGACCCTATGGAACGGCCACATGGGAAACTGCGCCAATCAGGAGCAAGGGCGCGCGTCCTGGGATGGGAAGGACCTTCAGTTGGAGCAAGGGAGAAGTGAGTAGACCTGCACATATGTTCTGTCAGACCCTTATCTTGTATATAGTTATATTAATTTAATAAATCTTCTGTCATTGGCACCACACTGAATCACCTCCAGTGGCAATGAGGAAAAACTACATCAGTCATCAGGAGTTTCACATTGTGCAATTAGAGAGGGAGGAATGTGATCATCAAAACTAAGAAGAAACAGATACAGACACCCTTAAGATGTCTTTAATTAGGAATAGTTGACCCAGAAGTTGAGAGTTGGGGGCAATGTATCAAAAGAGTGCATTATTTCTTCATGGCTAGTGAGATCGCTGCAGAGGAAAAACAAAAGGTGATGCTTCTCGCAGTCTGTGGCCCACAAACTTGCAGCCTGATGAGGAGCCTAACATCACCTGACGCTCTGGTCACTTTTGATCAGATAGTGGAATTAGTCAAAGACCATTTTAACCCACGACCTTCACTCATCGTGTTGACGAATAAGTCTCATTCTTCAGTGAGAGAACCAAGGGAGACCACTTAGGTTCATGGCCAAATTGAGAGGGTTAGTAGAACACTGCAAATTGGGCCCAGCTTTTGCTGAGATTGGACTATGCTATCAACAGCCTCACAATACAAAAGAACACTGGAGAAAGCCATAGAGATGGCCCAGGTGACTGAATGTACTGAGCAGGGAGTAAGTGAATTACAAGGCATGCCCAATGAGTGAATCATTTGTGGCAGGGAACAGCCTGAGTGAGGGTGCAGCAGAGCCTGAGAACGGTAGTATAACACTGGAAGTGGAAGATTGTATTCGGTGTGTGGAAGAGCACTCCCAGGAAACTTGCTGGTACAAAAATTACAGATGTTTTTGTTGCAGGAAGGAGGAGGGTAATTTTCAGGCTGTGTATAGAATGCACACAAAAAATGGTTAAGGCAACACCATTAAACCTACTGGCTGAGGAACCCAACAAGGGATCCTAAACTTACACTTCAAACCAGGTCCAACTCAACATGGTACCACTCATGGTGATAGTCCTGTTGGTCAACAGCAAATCTCTAAAGATGGAGGTTGAAACTGGAGCCACGGGCACAATCATAAGCGAACAAAGCATTCTGATACCTCTAGAAAGGCTCGCAACTCTTGAGGTTGAGACATTCAGAAACCATTTTATCAGCCTATACAGGAGAGATGCTGAAAACAGTAGGGTCAGTTACAATACCAGTATCCTACAGGAGCCAGACAGCACAGTTACCAATTTTAGCGATTGAGGGTCACAGACCTTGTCCCATGGGCCGAGAATAGCTGACACAGATGAAATTGGACTGGGCGGAGACATTGAATGTTCAGGATGGTTTTCAAGAGCTCTGAGCAGATACTCAGGTTTTCCAGAAGGTACTGGTTAAAAGAGGTTAAAGTAAAGCAAGCCTTAGAGTAATCAACATTACTTGTACATTTTGATCCAAAAAAGGTTGGTAGTTGCTTGTGATGTATCACCATATGGAATGGGAGCAGTCCTTTCCCACAAGGTGTCAGACTGAATAGAGAGGCCCATTGCATTTGTGTCAAGAACCTTATCCAAGGCTGAAAGGAAATATTCTCAAGTTGACAAGGAGAGCCGTGTGGTAATCTATGCAGTGAAGAAATTTCATCAATCAATACACGAATATATTATATCGGATTATTCAGAGAGGATAAGCTTGTGCTACCAATTACCTCAGTGAGGGTACAAAGATGGTCTTTGTTGTTGGCTGTGTTCAGCCACTCCTTCCAGTAGAGACCAGAGACACAAATATCGAATGCAGATGCACTCAGCCGCCTCCCTCTGCCGTAAACTGTACCATCACTACCTATGCCACAAGAAATAGTGTTGGCATTGCACCTGCTAGAGACATTACCGGTCTCAGCTGCCCAAATAAAGTCTTAGAGTCATAGAGGTTTACAGTATGGAAAGAAGCCCTTCTGCCCAACTTGTCCATGCCACCCTTTTTTAAAAAATCCGTGAGTCCCAATTGCCCGTATTTGGCCCATATCCCTCTATTCCCATTTTACCCATGTAACTGTCTAAATGCTTTTTAAAAGACAAAATTGTACCCGCCTCGACTACTACCTCTAGCAGCTTGTTCCAGACACTCACCACTCTGTGTGAAAAAGTTGCCCCTCTGGACACTTTTGTATCTCTCCCCGCTCACCTTAAACCTAAGCCATCTAGTTTTAGACTCCCCTACCTTTGGGAAAAGATATTGATGATCTAGCTGATCTATGCCGCTCATTATTTTATAGACCTCGATAAGATCACCCCTCAGCCTTCTACGCTCCAGAGAAAAAAAAAGTCCCAGACTATCCAGCTTCTCCTTAAAACTCAAACCATCATGTCCCGGTGTCATCCTAGTAAATCTTTTCTGCACTCTTTCTAGTTTAATAATATCTTTTCTATAATAGGGTGACCAGAACTGTACATAGTATTCCAAGTGTGGCCTTACCAATGCTTTGTACAACTTCAACAAGACATCCCAACTCCTGTATTCAATGTTCTAACCAATGAAACCAAGCATGCTGAATGCCTTCTTCATCACACTGTCCACCTGTGACTTCACTTTCAAGGAACTATGAACATGTACCCCCAGATCTCTTTGTTCTGTAACTCTCCCTAACACCCTACCATTAACTGAGTAAGTCCTGCCCTGGTTCAGTTTACTAAAATACATCACCTCGCATTTATCTAAATTATGCTCCATCTGTCATTTGTCAACCCACTGGCCCAATTGATCAAGATCCCATTGCAATCGGAAATAACCTTCTTCACTGTCCACTATGCCACCAATCTTGGTGTCATCTGCAAACTTACTAACCATGCCTCCTATATTCTCATCCAAATCATTAATATAAATGACAAATAACAGTGGACCCAGCACTGATCCCTGAGGCACACCACTGGTCACAGGCCTCCAGTTTGAAAAACAATCCTCTACAACCACCCTCTGGCTTCTGTCATCAAGCCAATTTTGTATCCATTTAGCTACCTCACCCTGGATCCCGTGAGATTTAACCTTATGCAACAACCTACCATGCGGTACCTTGTCAAAGACCTTGCTAAAATTCATGTAGATAACATCAACTGCACTGCCTTCATCTACCTTCTTGGTTACCCCTTCAAAAAAACTCAATCAAATTTGTGAGACATGATTTTCCACTTACAAAACCATGTTGAGTGTCCCTAATCAGTCCTAGAGTCTCTAAATGCCTGTAGATCCTGTCTCTCAAAATACCTTCCAACATCTTACCCACTACAGTTGTGAGGATCACTGGCCTGTAGTTCCCAGGCTTTTCCCTGCAGCCCTTTTTAAACAAAGGCACAACATTTGCCACCCTCCAATCTTCAGGCACCTCATCTGTGACTATCGATGATTCAAATATCTCTGCTAGGGGGTCCGCAATTTCCTCCCTAGCCTCCCACAATGTCCTGGGATAGACTTCATCAGGTACACTTCATCATTGTACTGAGAGGTATACATTGCTCTCAAAAGTTCAGAGGATGGTGCTAAAAAGTTGGCACAATGATAAGTCAGAGCAGATCCGACCTTAACTACAGCGTAAGACAGAGATAGCGAGGTGCATTTTATTGTCCCACTTGCCACGGGAATCGGAATGGGTGAAGGGCAGACCATGGAAATGTCCGTTGACCTCGGGCGGGATTTTCTGGTTTTGGGGTGAGAGCAACCGGAAAATCCTGCCCAGCATGTGAGGATAGCATGTCATTGTGGGGGGTCGTGTTATAGTGCCACCCCAGGGACAGTGGTTTTTACTACAGGAGTTTCATGATGCACACCATGGGCAAAGTAGGCTGAAGGCATTGGCCCGAAATTGTGTGGTGGTCTGGCATCAACAAGGAGATTGAAAGAATAGTCAGCCAGTGCCCAAGTTGTCAAACCCAGAAGTCATTGCCGCCACTGGCAAATATGCACCTGTGAAAGTGCTGGCATGGTCGTGATTACACATAGACTTCATAGGACTGTTCAAGGGACATATGTTCTTCATCCTGGTTGTTCACATCCAAAATGGCTATATGTCCAGCTAATGAAGTCGGCAATGGTCACAGCCACCATCGGCAAGTTGCAGCAGATCTTTGCCATTATGGCATCCCTGAGGTCTTATTGTCCGACAATGGCACAGCATCTACAGCTGAGGAGTTGCACCAATTTGTCAAGTGAAATGGTTTCCACCATGTCTGGTCAATCCCATTACCACCTGGTCTCGAATGGCTTCGCAGAGCGAGCCGTACAAACATTTAAAGCCTCTATTTAAAAAAAAGCAAACTCCGAGATCACTGACATCATGTTTGGTAAGTTTTTTGTTATTGTATAATACTACTCAATGCTACCACTGGAGTTACGCCAGCTGAATTATTAATGGGGCGATACCTAAGAACTCTCTTGGATTTGGTGATTCCAGATTTGTTGGGGAGGGTGGAGACCAGGCAAACTTCCCAGAAAGAAAACCATGACTCGAAGAAATCGGACAGTGTGTTCAAAGTCGATGACTCAGTCATGACTGGACACTTTACCAGTAGACCAAGCTGGGTATCAGGAAAGATTGTAGAGAGAATGGGACCAGTTTCATACATGTGGAAGTACAACATAGCCATGTGAAAAAAAATGTGGATCATTTGAGGAAGAGAGCTAGACCTGATCCAGGGCAACAGTAGATATGTCCTGCTGCAGACTCAGTGTGCCAGCTACAGAACCAGGCATACCTGTAGGGTTTGTGGAGTCTAAGCAGTCCCAGCCTTCTGTAACTGAGGAGGAAGAAGCTACTGGGGAAGACATTGACCCTGAACTGACGAGTCTGCCCTTTGCTTCTGCCAGGCCAGATTCATTACTTGCTGAAGGACCCTGTGTTGAGTTGCAGCATTCCTCTAAGTGTGCACCCCTGTTGCGGATTTCCCGGTATCATGGGCTGCATTCAGCGAAAAACCTTGTTGACAATTGCAGGACCAAAAGATCCCTTTGCTGACCAATGACAGGCCATACCTACCACCATGAAACACGAGGCAGGTTGTGCAGAAAATTCCACCCTAACTTCCAATTCCAGATTTTTTCAATTAATTTAAATTAAATACTATCAGTTGCTATGGTGGGATTTGAACCCATCTACCCCAGAACATCCCTCTCCCAAATGCAGGTTGTCTTCAAGTAATGGAGGGTAATATTAAGTGATGCTAACCTCACACAAACTTGATTCCAAGTACAGCCACTCATCAACATATTTACCACTAGGTTCTATGCTAAAACGAGTTAATTAGTAGGAAGCATGCGATTCACATGGTGTCTGCATCAAAAGCAACAGGCACAGATGAATTATTGTGGAGAACCATAGATGGTTATCACTATGGGTACTTGTACATATGTTACTCTTGTTACTGTTGGGGTTAGGGTTGGGGTGTTCCACCTGTTGGCATTGTTCTGTGGTACACTCCGGTTGGCTCCGCCTTCCTATAAGAGTATAAAGGTCACTGCACTTCCTAGTGACCCTTTAGTCTGGGATTGTATTGTTAAGCAGTATGCTCTATTCTTGTTGCTAATAAAAGCCTTTATTTCCCGGGTACGATCCAGCCTCCTGAGTGAATTAATCGCGCATCAATTATACATCGTGATCCCTGCGTTTGTTTTCAGGGGTTGTCGAATTCTTCCTCCAAAAGTACCACAGGATGGATGATGTGAAAAACATTTCTGCGAATGAGGTGTTTTTCTGAAGCTGGGGTGTGTTTGAGAGGAGAGGAAGGTGTCTTATTGTACCTCTGTACTGTATCACATCTGGAATTGTTTAACCCTTTATTGGCTGCTGGTGTTACATCTTGCTGCACGGCAATTATTTGTATTGTGCACAAAAATTTAGTTCCTTAGTAGTTTAATTTTTCTAATTGTTTTGTTCGAATTGTTTTGGGAAAAGGCTAGATTTGATTCATAATGGTCAATTGTGTGAGAAAGGCCTACACTAATGGAGCTGTTAGTCATTTCCAGGTGCAAACTCTAAATCATAGGTTGCTGAGTGTGTATACTCACACTCATTGCTTCATCCTGTACTGATAAAGAGTGAACAATGGAGTCATAATAACTTAAATCTGACAAAAGTCTTTAATTAGCTTTCTTCTCATTTTGGCCTCTTTCACTTAGACCATTGTTGCTGTCCGGCCTTAATGTATATATTCCCATGAATAAGAGCTGGCTCCAGTGCTTGTGTGTTATCACAGACCTTTTCCTGTAATTCAATACATATTGGATACAAGTTCCTTCCTAAGTCCCAAGCAATTGGACCGTAAAAGCCTCAATGTCTTTAACACCATCCTGAAGCATTAGAGCAGTTTGTTTAAAGCATTAAAAGATCAATTTGAAGTATGCATAAATCTGTCTCCACGTTTATCAAGTAGACATCAAACATAATATTGTTTATATTACATCTATCAATGGTCATATTTTAAACAGTTTTAAAACCCTTGTTTGATGTCTAAACGGTTGTAATTGCAGACCTATTAATTATAGAAATAAGCACATTATACTCAGCATAAGTAACAGTGTTAACACAACAAGAAGAGCAATTCATTTCAAAGCAATTTAATACCCTTTGAAAAGAACCTTTCCCTTTGCAAATGGCCTTAATTTAGATGGTGATTCCATTGGTAATATGAAAGAACAGGTCAGGCAGTTTACAAATTAACACTGACATGTTGCTATATGTTACTTTTAGTACTATCACGTGTGCCAACTTAGCGGCAATGCAAGTCAACTAGCATGGGCTACAGTGAATTTAATGTACGACTATTACAACTTGTATGTAATTTGATTCAGTTTTTTTTGCTCCCTTGTGTTTTCTGGCTGTGTATGCACCATAAGAGAGTTAAAGGGCAGGTTTTCGGCCAGTGCTGTTCCACATCTGACTGTTGAAGAGTATAGAACAATACATGTCCTTTCCAACTTAACATTCCATCCTGTGAGAAATGTCGGCCTTTCACCTGTCAACTCGCTGTCAAGCTACCCTAGATAAGGAGGCAAATGCCACTGGATCATGTAAATGTGGCAGAGAATTTTACCAATCCATAGTCAGGATATTATAGTAAGCAGTGTTACTGAGACATTAGTCCATTTCAAACAAATGAGGTGAAACAGCACATAAAGGACTTTGGTATGAATGTTTTCAGAATATGTAGAATAACATTGCTCTGTGTGATTTCCAGGATAGGTTAGGTGTCATTGGGACAGATTGAGCTTACTCGCTGCAGTGACAGGAACAATGTCAGACTGGGATTAGCTCATGTTCCTGATGGATTCTCCCCACCTGATTTACCTTCCTGCAATCCACCCAGGAAGCACTTGACACTCAGGGAGTAGAGTTGAAAGACTACCCCATCATCTTCACTAGCAGTGGTGCACGGAAAAGCATGCATCTTGAAGATAAAATGATATCTGCCTTTCTATTGAACAAAAGATGAAGTACAGAGAACAATTTTACTAGAATACAGAACACTTTTGAGTTTTGATGTTCATATGTAGCTATCTTTAAGTGAGATGCACCAGTAGGACCTTTGAACAAATGTTCCCTGATTCAATGGCTGAGTTAAAAATTGAGCCACAGCAACTTCTGCTGGGGAGGGGTCGTTGGATATCGATCCAATCAAAAGTACAATTTAATATGTTATATTCATGTCAGTGCAAATTTAATAGTAAAATGGACATTTTATTCAACAATGCAAAATGATGTTATATTCGTTCAAGCTGCAATGATATGTGATTTTTAAAAAAAATATCTGTAATAGGTAAAGTCTCAACGTGGAGCCTCAGCGATTAAAATACTGTAAATGAACAACAAGGAAATTGGGATTGCCACAATTTGGACATATGAAGCTCTGCAATGGATTCAATATGGGGCAGGAAGCAGTCTGTGCCCTTGAGGGAGACTGAAAAATCTGTGTTTGTTAATTTAAATGGATGAAGCATCAAGCAGACTCCCATAGAAGTGTCCAATCAAATCCACCTTCCTGAGCTACACCCAAGAGATATTTTACATGCAGGCAATACAGCTGAGCAGCTTGTGGAGTGACTCCCAAGCCTAAAGTGAACATTCATCCACCTTTCACTAGTATTAAACTTAGAATGTGATTGATTAGTTTGCACTTCAGACAGACTAAAGCAGTTATTTCTCATTCCTCGATATTACTTTTCAGTAAATTCTTTTTCTAGTTTTACTCCCATCTCCCCAAAAAGTAATACTTCATGTAATAGTATAATTTCTTGGATGCCATAAGGTCTCTAGACCATCATCTGATGAAGCATGTGCCTCAAAAGCCAATGGCAACAAGTTCTTTGGGAGAAAATCTGAATTTGACACCATCTGATATCGAGACATAGCAATATGATCAGAAACTATTAGAAGCAAAAACCTTGCATTTTTTTTATCCCCATCCTTGGCATGGGATCCTCATTCCAATTGTAGCTACACCAATTGTAAAGATGCTCGTCCACCAGTTTAGGGAAAACACAACTTGTTTATGTACAAGTTAAAACAATACCAAGACTTGCAGCCCTGAGATGACAGGGTCCAAAACTTACCAGAGTGATTCCCCCACCCCAGTCTATGATTGGTTCCCTGGATCATGTGGCCCTTAGTCTACCGGTTGATCCTTAAAGGGACAATCACCACATCAACCCAACTCAATACTGATCAGTAATCAGCCTTATGTTTTCCTACTCTAAATGAATTACTGACACATGGTGCATTTCCCTCTTGAACCATCACAATTATTGTTAATACATTAATAAATTGTTTGTGGTGCTGCCCAATGATAAGCTGACTGTTATGTGTTTCTTTTAAATGCAGATCGTGTATATGTTTATACAGGTAATTTCAATGTGAAATAAGTGCAAGTTGAGCAGGACATACACTCCTAAATAATATTATTTATGAATATATTAATCTGGTGCAATAACCGCAAAGCTTCAGCTTACTGGAGTGGCCAATTTGATGTTGGCATTAGTGCAACTTTGATGTTGGGCCATAGAGCACAACACAAGTCAAAACAAAGGAGAAAGGTAACCTTGATTTTAATTTGTGCTGAGTAAACTAGGTCACCTTTTTCCTGTGTTAACGTTTATGATGCCCAAATTGTGTAGCATTTTCAAACTTCTGAATTAGACATATAAAAGAAAAAATACATCGTTTCTACCTGCACTGGAGAGGGAATGAAATGAAAAAGAACAAGAATGCAAACTGTCTGAATGCTTAAAATCTCTCACTTCTGTTTCGAACTGAACGATAGACTTATATTGACTTTCCCTTTATTTCTCATGATAGATAGCTCTGATAGATCCCTTCTAAATTGTTACACATGAGAGCTGTATGTTGTCAAACCAGTCATCTGCTCCAGGCTTGAAGTAGCATCAAAGTATTAACCCATTCTGCTCTAGACAGTGGGGTATTAGAAAATCTTTTAAAGGTTACCAGGTGTTTTGCCACCAGCAACACAAGCATGAATGTATTTTGCAATTTCAATGCTTTTACTTCGTTTAAATCCCTCAGTATAATGACTGATGCACTGTCTGTAACACAGCAATCTACTAGGACTAATAACTCTTCCCAAAAGATGGAATCCTAGGGCAATCCACACTATCAATGAAAGATCTCATTGCTGATTTCTACTTTCACATATATAGATCATTCCAAGTAAATTGATTGTAGGTTTCAGTGTGATCAATATCCCAAAGTAACAATTCCAATTTACAATATTCTTAGACAAATATTTAGTGGAAAAAGACAGATACCAAACCATATTACTTTCTTTAATCTCCAATTTTATTCCTGTCTCTTCTAATCTGGAGTCAAGCCGTTCTTATCAAATTAATTCAAAACTTCTCAGTAGCTGCTTCAAAATACAGTCTGCACGGTGTTATTTACAAAGAGAGTTCCAGGCCAGAATTATCTTGATCTAAGGGTTTAAATCCCTCTCGTCCTACCACTAATCAGGTGTCATTCATTAAAAAAATTTCAAAGGAAGTATTCTGGAAGATTGCAGTAATCCTTCAATAAATCAAAGAGCTAAATCTTTTCCCCGATAGCAAATCTCCCATTCTGTAAATCTACATATCAGCCTAGACTTTCTAATGTTTGGTACCTTAGACGAGTAGATTTCTTGTGATGATAATACAGGACTTTGAGCGAATCTTCTGATATTTAAATGCCTTAGTATTCTCACATCATTGTAAAACAGAAAAGTCACTGCTGAAAATCTCTCATGAGCACGCAAAATCTATATCAACATCCAAGGCTTAGGAGAGATTTCCAACACTGCAATCGAAGCAGACCTAGAGCCATTGGCTCAAATCACAGGCCGGACAGGTAATCCTTGTAGTGAGCCTGGTATTAAATAATTAGGTCACCAATTAAGTTTATTGATTTCAAACAAATTTGTTTATCTTTTTCTTCCTTGTTTTTTATCTTTACATGAAAAATGTTACTTATATATTAATTAAATCATCAACTCAGCCAGGAATGAAGAGACGAGCCCTGATCTATCTAATTGTGAATCAGTATGATGAAGTTACTTAATTGAGTCAATCAGAAAATTACATTGTTTAATATTATTTTCTATCGCATATAGTTTAATGTACATTTTACACTATAATGTGCTATATAGATATAGGGTCAGGCCACTTGTGATTTATAAAAATAAGCTTATTTTGTTCCATGTTATTCAGATAGTCATGCCTGCTGAGAATTTATTTTTGTTGTTATTTTTGTTATATCAAGTATTGCACCCCAAGTGCTAACTGACTTATGTTCCGGTCACTGACTTAATTATACTCTAGATACTAATCTACTCATATTCTATGTGCTAACCCACTTATTCCCTACAAGTTATCCCAGTTAGGCCTTAATGCACATATCAATTTATCCCCTATCTGCTAACCCACTTCTCGGTTTTTATTAGAGGAGCTCCTGTGCATTTTAGTTTTCTTAAATACTGGTCAAGTACTGTAATGATGCTATTGTAATAAGGTTTTCAATTGCCAATTGTATAAAATCAGAGCACCAATCTATTTTTATAGAGATCTACTATTTTTTCCAAAAAAGATATTTTATTCATAAAATTTAAAGAAGTACTTTACAAGACTGTTCACAGTTGACATTACATAAAGTGCTTCCAAGGCTGTAAGCTACTCATTATGTTTTGGAAGACAGTTAATATTTACAATATTCATACGTTAAAATTACAACCCAAGGGTTTTACTGTATACCATGTCTGAAAGATGGTGGCGTAGTGGTAATGCTGCTGGCCCATTAATCCAGGGACTCGAGCTAATGCTCTGGGGACAAGGGCAGTTGGTGAAATTTGAATTCAGTCGATCAATCTGGAATGCAAAACTATAAAAAAAAGTCATAAAAACCCATCTGGTTCACTAATGTCCTTTATTGAAGGAAATCTGGCTTACACGTGATCCAGACACAAAGCAATGACACTAACTGCCCTCTTCAATGGCTGAGCACGCCACTCAGTTAAGGGCAATTAGGGATGGGCAACAAATGCTGGCCTTACCTTGATGCCCAAATCTCATGAAAGAATTTTTAAAAAGTGGCCTCTCTCTGAAATCCATTAGGATGGGAACATCTTGAACCCTAGATAAGGTACTTTTATATTGAACTATTCAACCTAAATTGAAATTAGATTCACTACATCAATTCGAAGTGACATTCTCAAACCAATTTACATTCCTCTAGCTGATTTCACTCCAAAAAGAGCATCACATTCAACTTTGGAGTTAAACCACACAAATAGATGAGAAGTTATGCAGCAGGCTTTATACTTGTTCTTGGAATTTGGCTGATAACAGAGAGACAGAAAGAACTAGAGTCAACCATCTAGTCTTTGACAAGAGTCTTTCATAGGCAAGACCAGGAAGGGATAACTGGTTTTCTTGCCTGAAAGACATTAATTAACTAATTTAGTTTTTATAGCCTTTTAGTAGATTTCATGGTTACTTTCTGATGTCAGTCCACAAATTACCTGAATTATTTAATTCCATTTTATAATTTGCCAACCTGATGAAGCTATAGTACTTCATGCATGCTAAAACAATGGAAGCAGCATACTATAGGCAGTCTCACAAGAAATGGTTCAGACCAGAGCTCTGCAGTCCTGCCACATTCGGTTGTGAATGGTGGTGGACAATTAAAGAGCTAATGGAAGAAGGTGATTCCATGAACTTAACCAGCCTCAATCAGAGCACAGTACCTGAGTGCAAAAGACAAGGGTTTGCAACCATCTTCAGCCAGAAGTGCAGATTAGATGAGTCATCTCAGCTTTCTCCAGGTCTGACAGATGCCAGTCCTTAGGCAATTTGATTCATTCCATGTGATATCAAGAGATGGCTAAGCGCATTGATGCAGCAAAGGCAATGGGCCTGAACAACATGCCAGCTGCAGCATTGAAGATATAATCTAGTA
This sequence comes from Mustelus asterias, assembly GCF_964213995.1. Taxonomy (NCBI): domain Eukaryota; kingdom Metazoa; phylum Chordata; class Chondrichthyes; order Carcharhiniformes; family Triakidae; genus Mustelus; species Mustelus asterias. The sequence goes on from NC_135810.1 coordinate 41,639,272, forward strand.
CTGTCCACATCCCTAGCCAAGTTCTTTCAGTACAGATATAAAACCAGCATCTGCTCAACAAAGTGAAAAATTGCCTAGGTATGTTCTATCCACAAAGAAAAAGGCAATTCAATTCAATCAATTACCCCTCCAATCAATTTACTCTCAACCATCAGCAAAGTGATGGAATGTATTGTCAACAGTGCTATCAAGCAAGATTTACCAATGAACTGCTCACTGATGCTCCATTTAGGTTCCATTAGGTTCCCTTGATCAGAAACCTAACTGGACCAATCAAAATAAATACTGTGACTATCGCAACTGGTCAGAAGCTGAAGATTCTGCAGCAAATAATCCATCTCTGACTTCCCAAAACCTGGGCACCATCCAACAATAATCAACATCCTGGGGGTTACCATTGATCAGAAACTGAACTGGATTAGTCAAAAAACTACTGTGGCTATCAGAGCAGGTCAAAGGCTAGGAATCCTGCAGCGAGTAACTCACCTCCTGACTCCCCAAAGCCTGTCCACCATCTACAAGGCAGAAGTCAGCAGTGTAATGGAATACTCTCCACTCGCCTCGATGAGTGTATCTGCAAAAATACTCAAGGTCAAAACTATCTGGGACACGGCAGCCTGCTTGATTGCTACCTCTTCCGCAAATAGTCAACCCCTCCACCATCAATAAACAGTGATAGCAGTGTGTAACATCTACAAGATGTAATGCAGGAATTCTCAAAGGTTTCCTCGGCAACACCTCCCAAATCCATGACCCCTACCATCTAGAAGGACAAGGGCAGCAGATATATGGGAACACCATCACCTGGAGATTCCCCTCCAAGTCAATCACCAGCCTGACTTGCAAATATATTTCTCTTCTTTCACCGTCGCTGGGTTGAAATCATGGAATTCCTTCCCTATTAACACTGTGGGTGTACCTACACATCAAAGACTATAGTGGTTGAAAGTGTACGTGTGGGTTTCTTCAGAGTGCTCTGATTTCCTCCCACAGTCCAAAGAAGTGCAGGTTACGTGGATTGGCCATGCTAAATTGCCCCTTAATGTTCCAAGGTGTAGATTAGGGGAATTAGTAGGGTAAAGTAGGGAGAGTCAGTGTAGACTCGATGGGCAGAATGGTCTCCTTCTGCAGTGTAGAGATTCAATGGATTCTAAGGCAGCTCACCACCTCCTTCTCAAGGGCAACTAGGAATGGGCAATAAATGCTGGCCCAGCTAGCAATATCCGCAGTCTGTAAATGGTTTTTTAAAAATGAAGGGCACACATCAGTAGTGTGGTGAAATATGCCCACTTACCCGGATGAGTATAGCTCCAGCAACATTCAAGAAGCTCAACGCTATCCAAGGTAAAGGAAACTGCTTGATTGGAATTCCATCCACCATCTTGAACACTCACTCCCTCCACCAGCAGTGCAATGTGGTAACAGTGCCCTTGCCAGCAACACCCTCATCCCACAAAAAGATTAAAGAAAATATCTACAAGATGCACTTTGACAGCACCTTCCAAACTTAAACCTTCTTCTGATGTTACATTATTCTAGATAGGAGTATGAGTACACCTCCAAATCCTCTCCCCAAAATGACAACCTGCCTTAGAACTATACTGCAGTCCCTTTACTGTCACTGGATCAAAATCCTCTATCTCCATTCCTAACAGCACTGAGTACCCACATATCATGGACTCCAGTGTTCAAGAAAATGACTCACTACCATTCAATTAGAATGGGGGGGGTTAATGCCAGCACTGCCAGAAATGCCTGCACCCCATGAATGAGTAAAAACCAAATGCTGAGATTTAAATCCATGGGGTGGTGAAATTATTTGGATGGTGAGTAAAATGGGCTACTGATTTGTCATCCTTTGTTTTGCACAACTGCCCAAGAGGAACTCTGGAGTTCAGGATTGCTAAACCACCGCTAAAGCCACCAGGCCACCATATCCTGTAATAAGATTAATTCTAGGTGCATACTTGAGCACCCTTCAGAAAATCACAGGCATGCTTCTCATGGTTTAAAAGGAATAGATGGTTAATCAAGAGGAGTGCACCAGTTATTTCCTTCTGTACACTCCCAGTGGGCAAGGATCTCTCCCTGGAGCATTTATTCAGAATGTAGTGCATGATGTCACTCAGTTTCCCAGTGCATGCACCAGATTCAACAACAAAATAAGTGAGTCTAAATGCTTGCTCCTCTGAGGAAATGCCACTTACTCATGGGCAAGCCTATTTCATTTCCTTTACAAATAGTTCTCTGGAGAAACATTCTCTCATTCGTGGGATTTATTTCAAAGGTTATAACTGAAATTGGAGCCATCTTCATAAGCATGTCAATAAAGGCAGAAATTAAAATACTTTGTTTAAGGGAAGCAAAGGTCATGATAGAGACTGAAAGGCCAGACCATATAGGAGGGGGGGGGCACTTAAAGCTGAGTGTGTTAAGAAATAGTTCACCTCTTTCAATGTGAAAATATATTGGTTACTAATCTGGAATCACACATGACAGGGCATTCCAAGATTCAATCCTTGGTTAGGTGGAGTGAGCTGATTTCACCTGGGGAACTAGATTTAGGTCTGGGTGAAAGTAGGACCAGAAATGATGACAATTCCCCACCAGCCCACCACATCCTGCTCCCGCCTCTCCTCAACCCCACCATTCGGCCAGCACCATAGTCACAAAAATATTTTATGCTATATTAAGACATCAGTATAGCGTTGATGGTCCAAAATGATAGCCCAGCATAAACTACTACTTTTAGTGACAGGAGGAAGCAATAAAGTGTTTACAAAAAAGTAGGGGGAAAGAAAGACAGGCAGAATGGACACTGCTGAAAGCAAAAAAGCAAAACATGTCTTTAAGTAGGTTGTGGATGATACTGTAAGTGTGATATAAAATGCCAACTGAAAAAAGGTTGATTAAGTGTATAAAGGTTTCTGAATAGTGTCCTATTAAATTCAAGATAATATATTACCTTCGGTTGTAGAAAACTGGCCTTTTAAGTATGAATAGCAGTATTTAAGTAAATCCATAATATTGCAACAGGACCTTTGGACAAATTAATTTAATTGACTCGTTACTCTTGACATTTCATACGCTATTGCCATAAGCCGTCAGGTCTTTCCTTTCGAACGTTTTATTCATTAAGACAGCACTTCTCTCCTGGAGCTCATTAAACCGGCAAATGAAGTATGATTCAGGCAAGTAAGACTGGGAGGTTCCCTGCCCTATGGGCAAGCAATGAAAGAAAAGGGTTCATGGTGAGCTTTGCAATGTGACAACAAGTTTCACTGAACAAAGTGGAATTGAATCTTAGAAATAATACAGAATTGCTTAATTTCCAGATGTAGTTACATTCAAGCTATGGGATATCACAATGTGTCATAATGCCAGTGCTCTGCCATTGATTCTGTCCCACTGAAATTACTGAGTCAATGTTCTGTGGTGTCCAAGCAGGAAAATGATGTTCAGCATGAATTGATCTTTTTTTTTAAAAGAAGTAATTGTGAATAGAATGTTGAATTTGGACAGCTTTCTCTGCTTTCTGGGGGGCTGGGGGGGCGGGGGGGGGGGGGGGGGGGGGGAATGAAGTCATGTTTGGAAAATGCAGTAAGGAATATCAAAAGTGGTGCACGGTCATGGAAATTGTCCCAGAATTTACTGACTCCATGGAATTTCTCTCCTGCCGTGTTTTCTGTTATTTTATTTCAACAATTTGACCGAATATATCACTTTTCACACAATGAAACTACTAAGGCACTTAGAGTCGTGGGGCCTGATTCTCCATTAAGTGCCCACCCCAGCGGGAAAACAAGAGTGTGTCCCATTGGCAATGGGGCGGCCCGGTAGCACAGTGGTTAGCACTGCTGCTTCACAGCCCCAGGGACCTGGGTTCGATTCCCGGCTTGGGTCACTGTCTGTGTGGAGTTTGCACATTCTCCTCATGTCCGCGTGGGTTTCCTCCGGGTGCTCCGGTTTCCTCCCACAGTCCAAAGATGTGCGGGTTAGGTTGATTGGCCATGCTAAAATTGCCCTTAGTGTCCTGGGATGCGTAGGTTAGAGGGATTAGTGGGTAAGATATATGTAGGGATATGGGGGTAGGGCCTGGGTGGGATTGTCGTCAGTGCAGACTCGATGGGCCGAATGGCCTCTTTCTGTGCTGTAGGGTTTCTAAGATTCTAAGGCAGCGTCTTTCACATGGGATTCGCCCACCTGAAAGATGCAAATAAGCTCATTTTGAGCAACCTGCTGGCCAGCCCCGCTGTTCCAAGACCAAGCCACCCTTTTTAAAGGCCCAGACCTCTATGCTCGGAGGCAGGCCTCCCTCCCAACAAAAATGACATGTCCCCTCCCAACACTGATCAGGTAAGCACCAACAACACCTCACCAAAGAGGGACATCCTTCCCCCTCCCCACCCATAAAAAACAGGTGACCCCCGCCCCGCACATCACACAGCCATGACGGTAACCCAATCCAAAACCCCCCCACCATCAATCAGCTCCCCTCCTCCCCTTAGATTCCCCATTCAGCCCCCTCAGAACACACCCTCAGCCCCCCTCTACCCAGATCCTCCAATTAGCCCCCTTTCACCCTCAACCCCCCCCCCCCACTTAGATGCTCCATTCAGCCCCCTTTCCTCTCAGACCCCTACTCAACCCCCCCTTGGGGTCGTGCGCTTTGATGGTGCCTAGGGTGCAGTGTTTTCCGTCACCCTGGCACTGACATTCTGGCCTGGAGCCTTGGGCCCCAAGGGGGCTCAAAGAGGGAGGTCCAGCGCCCATTTGCCCCTTTGATTCTGCTAAGTTGCAGACAAAGGGTCCCTCAGGGGTACTGGGAGTTGTGCATTCAACCCCAATGTATGCACCCAGCTTTGATTTGAAATTCCTCAGGTTTCCTTGCACGTTGAATTGCATGCAGTACATAGAACATAGAACATAGAACAGTACAGCACAGAACAGGCCCTTCGGCCCACGATGTTGTGCCGAGCTTTATCTGAAACCAAGATCAAGCTATCCCACTCCCTATCATCCTGGTGTGCTCCATGTGCCTATCCAATAACCGCTTAAATGTTTCTAAAGTGTCTGACTCCACTATCACTGCAGGCAGTCCATTCCACACCCCAACCACTCTCTGCGTAAAGAACCTACCTCTGATAACCGTCCTGTATCTCCCACCACGAACCCGATAGTTATGCCCCCTTGTAATAGCTCCATCCACCCGAGGAAATAGTCTTTGAACGTTCACTCTATCTATCCCCTTCATCATTTTATACACCTCTATTAAGTCTCCCCTCAGCCTCCTCCGCTCCAGAGAGAACAGCCCTAGCTCCCTCAACCTTTCCTCATATGACCCACCCTCCAAACCAGGCAGCATCCTGGTAAATCTCCTCTGCACTCTTTCCAGCGCTTCCACATCCTTCTTATAGTGAGGTGACCAGAACTGCACACAATATTCCAAATGTGGTCTCACCAAGGTCCTGTACAGTTGCAGCATAACCCCACGGCTCTTAAACTCCAACCCCCTGTTAATAAAAGCTAACACACTATAGGCCTTCTTCACAGCTCTATCCACTTGAGTGGCAACCTTTAGAGATCTGTGGATATGGACCCCAAGATCTCTCTGTTCCTCCACAGTCTTCAGAACCCTACCTTTGACCCTGTAATCCACATTTAAATTTGTCCTACCAAAATGAATCACCTCACATTTATCAGGGTTAAACTCCATTTGCCATTTTTCAGCCCAGCTTTGCATCCTATCTATGTCTCTTTGCAGCCTACAACAGCCCTCCACCTCATCCACTACTCCACCAATCTTGGTGTCATCAGCAAATTTACTGATCCACCCTTCAGCCCCCTCCTCTAAGTCATTAATAAAAATCACAAAGAGCAGAGGACCAAGCACTGATCCCTGCGGCACACCGCTAGCAACCTGCCTCCAATCCGAAAATTTTCCATCGACCACCACCCTCTGTCTTCGGTCAGACAGCCAGTTACCTATCCAATCGGCCAACTTTCCCTCTATCCCACACCTCCTCACTTTCATCATAAGCCGACCATGGGGGACCTTATCAAACGCCTTACTAAAATCCATGTATATGACATCAACTGCCCTACCTTCATCAACACACTTAGTTACCTCCTCAAAAAATTCTATCAAATTTGTGAGGCACGACTTGCCCTTCACGAATCCGTGCTGACTATCTCGGATTAATCCGCATCTTTCTAAATGGTCGTAAATCCCATCCCTGAGGACCCTTTCCATCAATTTACCAACCACCGAAGTAAGACTAACCGGTCTATAATTACCAGGGTCATTTCTATTCCCTTTCTTAAACAGAGGAACAACATTCGCCATTCTCCAGTCCTCTGGCACCATCCCCGTGGACAGCGAGGACCCAAAGATCAACGCCAAAGGCTCTGCAATCTCATCCCTTGCCTCCCACAGAATCCTAGGATACATTTCATCAGGCCCAGGGGACTTATCGACCTTCAGTTTATTCAAAACTGCCAAGACATCCTCCCTCCGAACATCTATTTCCTCCAGCCTATTAGCCTGTAACACCTTCTCTTCCTCAAAAACATGGCCCCTCTCCTTGGTGAACACTGAAGAAAAGTATTCATTCATCACCTCGCCTATCTCTACTGACTCCATACACAAGTTCCCACTACTGTCCTTGACCGGCCCTAACCTCACCCTGGTCATTCTTTTATTCCTCACATAAGAGTAAAAAGCCTTGGGGTTTTCCTTGATCTGACCCGCCAAGGACTTCTCATGTCCCCTCCTAGCTCTCCTAAGCCCCTTTTTCAGTTCATTCCTTGCTAACTTGTAACCCTCAATCGAGCCATCTGAACCTTGTTTCCTCATCCCTACATAAGCTTCCCTCTTCCTTTTCACAAGACATTCCACCTCTTTTGTGAACCATGGTTCCCTCACTCGGCCATTTCCTCCCTGCCTGACAGGAACATACCTATCAAGGACATCCAGTATTTGTTCCTTGAAAAAGTTCCACTTTTCATTAGTTCCTTTCTCTGACAGTTTCTGTTCCCAACTTATGCCCCCTAATTCTTGCCTAATCGCATCATAATTACCCCTCCCCCAATTGTAAACCTTGCCCTGCCGTACGGCCCTATCCCTCTCCATTGCAATAACAAAAGACACCGAATTGTGGTCACTATCTCCAAATTGCTCTCCCACAACCAAATCTAACACTTGGCCCGGTTCATTTCCCAGTACCAAATCCAATGTGGCCTCACCTCTAGTCGGCCCATCCACATATTGTGTCAGGAAACCCTCCCGCACACACTGCACAAAAACTGCCCCATCCAAACTATTTGACCTACAAATGTTCCAATCAATATTTGGAAAGTTAAAGTCCCCCATGACAATTACCCTGTGACCCCCACACATATCCATAATCTGCTTAGCAATTTCTTCCTCCACATCTCTATTACTATTTGGGGGCCTATAGTAAACTCCTAGCAACGTGACCGCTCCTTTCCTATTTCTAACTTCAGCCCATATTACCTCAGTGTGCAGATCCCCCACGAAGTGCCTTTCCGCAGCCGTTAAACTATCCTTGATTAACAATGCCACTCCTCCACCTCTTTTACCAGCTTCCCTACACTTAGTGAAACATCTATACCCCGTATTCCATCAGTGGCCTAAGAAATGTTTTTTATAAAGTTGTATCAAGCCCTCCCCACTTCTATATTCTAAGGCCCAGCTAATGAAGAAAACATTCTGTATGTCTTCTTCACCACTGTATCTACCTTTGCTGCCACCTTCAGGGATCTATGGACTTGAACACCAAGGCTCCTTTGTTCCTCAATACCCCCTAGGGACCTACAATTTATTGTGCATATCGTACCCTTATTAGACCTCCCAAAATATATCATCTCACACTTTTCAGAATTAAATTCCATCTGCCATTGCTCTGTCCAACTTACCAGCTGATCAATATCTGTCTGTAGCCTAAGACTGTCCTCACTATCAAAAACACCACCAATTTTAATGTAATCAGCAAGTTTACTAATTATACCTCCTACATACGCATCGAAGTTGTTAATGTATATAACAAACATCAAAGGTCCCAGCACCGATCCCTGTGGTACATCGCTGGCCACAGGCTTCCAATCACTAAAGCAGCCCTCCACCATCACCCTTTGCCTCCTATTAACAAGCCAGTTGTGGATCCAATTTTGCCAATTTGCCTTGGATCCCATGGGCTTTTGGACCAGCCTTCCATGTGGGACCTTGTCAAAAGCCTTACTGAAATCCATGTAAACCATATCAGCTGTGCTACCCTCCTCACTATATGTAATTACCTTCTCAAAAATCTCAATTAAATTGATCTCCCACCAATAAATCCATGCTGACTATTCCTGATCAATCCCTGCCTTTCCAAGTGTTGATTAATCCTGTCCCTCGGAATTTTTTCTGTTAATTTCCCTACCACTGATGTTAAACTAACTGGCCTGTAATTACATGACTTATCCTTGCTGCCCTTTTTGAATAAAGGTACCACATTAGATATCCTCCAGTCATCTGGCACTTCACCTCTGTAAGAGTCCCCAGACCAACGCCAGAATCTCCACATCATGACTTCACCTCTGGCCAGTGAAGATTTACAAATCTCCGCAGGGCCCCTGCAATCTTCTCCCTTGCCTTCCGTAGCAGCTTGGGATACATCTCATCAGGCCCTGGGGATTTATGTAACTTAATGCCCATGAAAACATCTAATACCTCCTTATTCATCTTAACGTGCTCTAGAACTTCACCATCACATTGTTAGAAAGGATAGAAAAATTGGATATTATTTAAATGGTGATGAAACAATCATATTTGGTGTTCAGAAGGATTTGGGTGTTCTTCCATGTGAAACATAGAAAGTTAACCTACTTGTACAGCAAACAATCAATTAGAAACAGGAATGTTAGGTTGGTCTTTATTGCAATTTAGTGAGTACAAGGGTAAGGATATCTTGCTGCAACTGTACAGGTTCAGGTCACACCTGGAGTACAGGGCACAACTCTGATATTTGCACTGGAGGAAGGAAGCACATATATTCGAGGGGGTACAGCAAAATTCATTGGATTGATCCCTGGGATAATGGCTTATGTCCCACAAAGTGAATTGGAGTAGAATGGGTCTGTGTTCTCTGGAAATTGGAATACATTTTTCATTCATTCTTAGGATCCAGGCACCACTGCTAATGCCAGCATTAACTGCCCATAACTAATTGCCATTGACCAATAGTGATGAGCAAGTTTGGATTTGTTTTGTTTTTTATTGGCAGGATTGAGAGGTAATCTCATTGAAACATATAGGGGGTTATTCTTCCAAAAAAAAAATTAAGTGCCCAATGGGCAGGAAAATGGGAGAATTTCCTGCCCATTTTTGGGGGGGTACTTAGTGGAACAAATCTTCGGCACTCTGTGCTCCACAGAGTGTCTCAGGGGAATTCATGCCGGTAAATGGGGAGCGAGGTGTCACCCCGCTGGAGAGGCCAGAATCAGTGCGCTGAGCGGGCCACTGTGCATGCACCAATCTGTCAGTGGGGAGATCGCCACATGCGCACTAGCCCCCCTTCCTCCATTGTCAGTCTCCCGATTGCCAGCCTCCCAGTTGTTTCCCTTGTGCCCTGCCCCCTTGGCATTGCTTGGTGCCAAGTGGGCACTGCCAAGGTGCCAGGCTGGCAGTGCTCAAGACCCTCCCCCCCCCCCCCCCCCCCGGCCATTCCTGGCCTCCCAGGGTGGCCCCAATGGCTGATTACATCAAAAAAACATGGTCTGGGAGACTCGTGATCAGCTGGACACAGATCACAACTCCTGCTACAAGCCCCCCGCTGATGTGTCCTGGCCCACTGCGCTACCCAAGCAGCACAGTAAGCTGGGAGAATTGCCCGCATAATAATCTGAGAAAATGTTGTAGGATAGGTGCTGAGGGGCAATCTTCCCTAGCTGGAGATCCTAATCCTTGCAGGGTCCAGGGGGGAGAGGGTAGGGGTGGTGGGAATAGTCTCAGGATAATGGGTTGGCTATTTGTGAATTTAACAAGGAGAAATTTCTTCACACGGGGCTATTGACCTGTTAGAATTTTTGATCCCAGAGTCATTTGCAAACGTGGAGCTGATTCTATTCAAGGCTGAGAGTTTCATACAATTTTGGACTTTAAGGGAATCAAGGGAAATGTAGATTCAGCAGAGAAGTGGAGTTCAAATCAGATCAGCCATGAATTTGTTGCAGGCAGAACAAGCTGGAGGAGCCTACTCCAATTCCTGTTTTCTATGTTTTTATATACTTTTGTGAGATGAATAGCATTTGAGAAGTGGATGGTAAGGCTAGCTAGGTAATAGTGAATACCTCGAGAGAGGTAAGGCTACAGAGGGTTTTGATTCAAGAATAATTTTAAATTTTAGGTAAAAGAAGATTTGCAATCAATGTAGGTCAGTGAAGAAAGGTTTAATGGGTGAGTTTTCCTTGGTGTGGGATACACAGACAGCAGCTCTTTCTGAACTTATTTTATGATGAGTGCAGATGGGAGGTCAAGTGAAAGAACAATTTAGCAATTGAATTTGGTGGTGGAAAAGACATAATTGAAAACTTCAGCACCAGGATGCCTAATCTGGGGCAGATATGAAGGATGTTACAGAAGCAATCTTCGTGATGGCTATCTGATAAACACCCTGAATAACTCTCCTTTCCATTGACTTCAGGAGGAGTAGGGAAAATAACAGAGAAGCAATTTGCTGTTGCCTGCCAGTGCCACAGTGATGCACTTTGGCTGGGTCATGAAAGTTAAAACCAGGTAAAGAAGCTTCAGTAAGGGAAAAGATGAATGCAGGTCTCAACTAAAGTTAGGTTGTCAATAGTTTCATCCACAATTACATTTTCTGTACAAGGGATTATTTTCAAGTGAATTGATATTCTAGAGATGAACGCCATTATGTAGTAATTATTGTTGACCCACCATCAGAGACTAGGAAGATAGTGATATGTGTGATGAACTGGATGCAAAGGAATGTTTATACATTTGTGTTGCTGCTCTTTAGGTAGGATCGGGTGCGCTGAACAAGGAGATTCAAGTCTGTGAAAACAGTAGGAGAGAAGGAAAGCTGAGTAGCAGTTGATATTCTAGGTTGTCTTATTGGATGCTGCTGCTCATATTTCTGTCTATTCAGAGTTGGTAAGGAATGATTTAGTGGACATGCAGAGATTATCAGCCATTATATGGAGGAAGAATGTATGTAGACACATCCATCCATTTTCCCGAACAAAATGCCAACATATAAAAAGATTGTGGCAATTTTGGAAGACATTTACAGCAGGCACATAATGATAGCAAATGCCAGTAGGTATCAAAGTTACAGTTTTCTTAAGCTCTTTTCACGAGTAAATCATTCCAGTTATTTAGCAGATTTTGCTCATGCAATAAATAAGTCATGTGCTGACTGATTATACTGTTCCACAAGGGTCACAGGAATGACCCATTCCTGTACATATGCAGATAAACAGTTGTAGTACTTGTAAGTTTTTCGGGCAACACCAACGCATATAAGGACTGTAAAACGCACATTGACCATTTAAATGGTAGAAGTGGTCACGTTTGGCTGCAGAAACTGGCTGTTTTCTTCCAGCAGGCTCAGCCCTGCCTGCCTCCAGTCGAATTCACAGTCACAGCCCAGACGGGCTGCTGATCAGATTAACTGAACCACAAAGGGAGCAGATGACATCACCAGGCCAGACCTGCATCGAGATTGGAAGGTCAATACCAGCCACAGTGTACCTGGATAAGATACAATAGATATGATAATGGGGCTATCCAGCAGTAAGGCGAAACCCATCTCCATGATGGGAAAACAATCTGTAAGCCCCGGGAAAGTGATTAGGAACATTGATGGGCCATTCATACTGGACAAGGCAGTCTCAGCCATTTGTGATTTCAATAGACTGTGCTATCACTGAAGCTGATAGCGATCTGGGACCATTGTTCTTGCAATTGCCGGTGGGGGTGGAGCTCACGGGACTTTTGAAATATGAACTTTAAAAGGTGTGGTTTTCCAGCCATTCTTTCTCTTTTTCTCTTCGGACCAGCATGGCAACTCTCTCACCCTCCTGAACTGTGTTGCAGAGAGCAGTTTTCCAGCACACAGACAGCCCAGAAGGTCAAGGTCGGCTCAACTGAGTATTTCCTAGTAATTCGTGAAGTTCCCGAGGGTAACATAGGAGTGGAGGCTTTTGTGGGAATGGTGGGTGCATGAACCTTTTCATAGTATAAGATATTGCTAACACTGTTTAAAGTTAGAATTTACGATGTGCCCGTTTAGTTTTGGTTCTCATAGTTATAGAGTATAAGATACCTATATGTTTGTTTTCTAGTGTTGATGAGGTTTAATTTTGGTGTTTAATAAAAGATATATGATTTGAACTCGATTGGAGCCCATCTTGCTCTTTCATTTTCTCATCAGCTATCTCTGGTCAGGTCACATTTTAATATCCCTTACCATAATTCCGGAGTCGAGAACCGAGGGTACTCTGGGCGATTCGAACCCGCCCACTCAGGAAAGGTTGCCAGGTAGTGGATAGGCAGCAGTTTCCTTTTCTCTCTCTTGGGAGCGCTACTCTAGTGAAGTAGGCACAAGGTGGCCGTTGTTCTATCGGCGAGAGAGAGAATCACTCGGGCATTGGTGGGGTTTGGGTAATGGAGAACCAAACCTAAAATAAGCCCACGAGTGGAGTTAAAAAGAGGGAGCCCGCTACATACTAGAACAACGCTGCGCCATTGCTGGCTTTTAGAGTTCTCAGTGTGATTGACTACAGCCACATTAGAGACAGCGGTGCCAGCAATTATGTCAATGTGCATTAACTTAAGAGGCTTCCATTCAATCAAAGTGCAGGTGCTCTGCAATAAGCAAATAAGAAACGGATGTCTGTACATCTAGTATAGAGCTCAAAACATTGCTCTTCCAACCACTGCCATTCATTTTTTTCCTATGGTATTTAAATTTGGTGATGAACCACAACATTTGGAGAATTTTGAGTATATACTGAAATGTTGCAGTTTATAAAAATTGACAACTATCAACAGGAAAAACATAGAATAAGATTGATCCCTGGGCAAACATTCAGTATTTATAAGCAGCGATGTCAGTATCTCCATGACCTTGGGGAGAGGAATTGATAGAACTTTATCATCAGAGATAGCTAAAGTGTGTGGAATGCTGGGTGTGTTACATCTAGAAAAGATCAGTGAGAAAGTCCCTGTGCTAAAGTGAAAGAATGCTGATCCCCTGAATTAGAAGAGGATGAAATTATTCACATAGGAGTATTCACATAAGGGATTAAAGTCAATGCGATGTCAGCTAATCCATTCTAGAAATTTTCCAATGTTAGATGGAGCTGGACATGTAGGAACTTAGTCCTAAACTGTGTTTGTGCTACGGAATAAACTGAAAAAAATCATAGAATCCCTCGGGTGCAGAAGTGGGTTATTCGGCCCATCAAGTCTGCACCGACACTCCTACCCAAGCCCTATTCCCATAACCCCATGTATTTACATGACTAATTCCCCTAACCTGCACATCTTGGGACACTGAGAAATTTACCATGGCCAATCCATCTAACCTACACATCATTGGAGTGTGTCTGGGGCACCTGGAGGAACCCCAGACATGGCTGTGGTGAACCATAGATGGTTACCACTATGGGTACTGAACCATAGATGGTTATCACTATGGGTACTTGTACATATGTTACTCTTGTTACTGTTGGGGTTAGGGTTGGGGTGTTCCACCTGTTGGCATTGTTCTGTGGTACACTCCGGTTGGCTCTGCCTTCCTATAGGAGTATAAAGGTCACTGCACTTCCTAGTGACCCTTTAGTCTGGGATCGTATTGTTAAGCAGTATGCTCTATTCTTGTTGCTAATAAAAGCCTTTATTTCCCGGGTACGATCCAGCCTCCCGAGTGAATTAATCGCACATCAATGGCGGAATGTGCAGACTCCACACAGACAGTCATCCAAGGCCAGAACAGAACTCAGGTCATGAAATACATTAACACTCCAATTTATACCTTCTTACTTTGGAAGACCAATGCTCGTTCGCTATGGGTACTAAATTAAAATTGACAGTGACCATGTACCAATGGAGGTGGGAATAGCAAGAATTAATGGTTAATATTATGAAATTCAAGAATGAGGGGAGATCAAATTGAGGTATACAATCGATAAAAGGTATGGATAAAGTAGACGTGGAGCAGATGCTTCCTCTTGTGGGGCATTCCAGGACGAGAGGTCATAATCTTAGGATAAGGGGAAGCAAATTTAAAACAGGGTTGAGGAGAAACTAATTCTCCCAAAGAGTTGTAAATCTGTCATGGATGCTGGGACAGTGAGTAAATTTAAGGAGGAGTTAGACAGGTTTTTAATGGATTGAAGGGTTATGGGGAGAAGACAGGAAAATGGGGATGAGGAGCATATCAGCCATGATCGACAGCAGAGCAGGCTCAATGGGCTGAATGGCCTAATTCTGCTCCTATAGCTTATGAACTTATAGAAAATCTCAGGTAAATAAGATGGTGCTATTGCCTCAGAATGATTTCACTCTTACCAAAAAGAGAAATTTCTCAAAATAACTTCATCTGATGTGATTTTTGATTTGATTTATTATGGTCACATGTACTAGTATACAGTGAAAAGGATTGTTTCTTGCATGCTGTACAGACAAAGCATACCGTTCATAGAGAAGGAAAAGAAAGGGTGCAGAATGTAGTGTTACAGTCAAAGCTAGGGTGCAGAGAAACATCAACTTAATATAAGGTATGTCTACTCAAAAGTCTTACGGCAGTAGGGAAGAAGCTGCTCTTGAGTCGGTTAGTACATGACCTCAGACTTTTTTTATCTTTTTCCCGATGGAACAAAGTGGAAGAGAGTATGTCCGGGGTGCGTGGGGTCCTTGATTATGCTGGCTGCTTTTCCGAGGCTGCGGAAACTGTAGACAGAGTCAATGGATGGGAGGTTGATTTATGTGATGGACTGGGCTTCATTCACAACCCCCCAGATGGTACAATAGTTCATGTGTTTGTTACTGGATGAATAGTCAACAAAATGTATCTAATTCCCACCAGGGCAACTTTAGAATTTGAATTCACAAGAAAAGTGTTTGAAATGTTAATCTGTTATCAGGAGAAGTGACCATGAAAACTTTCATAGAAGAACAATTGATTCACTAATATCCTTCTAGTGTCCTTCCCTGGACTTGCCTATGTATGATTCCAGACCTACACCAACATGGTTGACTGTTACTTGCTCTGTAAAGCATTGAGCAAGCCATTAATTTGTTCAAGCAATGGGCCTTGAGATAGCCACATAGAAAAAGAAAAATGTTTATTTGCATACATCCCAAGAATGAATTAAAATTAAGCTCACAAATTTTAGTCGTATAAGCACCTGTGTGCTGTTTGGAATTCAAAATGATATCCTGTGCCATGTGAGAACAATTCTGACATTGGCAGTGCCACACTTCACTATGATAAGGGCATTACTGTGAATGCAGGAACTGAAGCATTCTGAGTAAACAGGTTGTGGTATCTGTCAGCATTTAACATTGACTTCATGCCAGCAGGTCATTTTTCAGCCAGTTACTACCCTCTCTTAAGCTCACTCAGCTGAGCATGCATTCAGCAGCCAGAAGGAATCCTGACCAATGCTTCTAAAGGCATCATCAGCTACTTTCAGGTTAGTTTGATTAATTTCTACTGGTGTTTGATAAATTAGTGGAATTATTTGGTGGTGTGCAATGCTTTTTAAAGGTGCAAAGTCAAAAGTAATGTGGCACATGGTAAAGGCTTGGGTTCTTACTTCAAGGGTACTGCTCTCCCTGAATTGACTTGCAGTGAGAAGAGGAGAATAGGCTGGTCAAAGATGGAGGAGTGGGAGGTGAGTTCTCAGCTGAAGGCTCTATTTGCCCAGGATGTTCAGGGAAAAATTCTCCTATCTCAACTTCAGCAAGAAATAGTGAATTTCCACTTCATTAAGGAGGTGCTCACTGATACCTACCATTTGTTGCAGGCTGACTACAGGTCAGAGATAGCATTGCAAGTGGATGTACCCATTGGCTTTCATATTTTGAACTCCTTTTATGTATTGATGATTACAATAGATAACTGAATATATTCCATATTCTCCTGTAGATTAAAGTGACTGGAACAAACATATGGCATCCCCTAGATGCAGGGTACCACAGAGCAAATAGAGGTTTCTTTGCTGGTGATGCTCAAAGATTCTGAGACCCCAGTCAGAAAGGCTTCCACTCCCTCAACATCCAGTTGGTGTGTGACCGTGCTCAACCATATCATACAGGCTATAGTTGACACTCTGGTGGCAGCCATGATGCCTTTACTCTGCAGAGGTCCATTCTATCATTTGCATTTCAGCGAACATGATAAAGCAGAGGATGGTGATTAGGTAATAAGGTTTTCCACTGTCTAGCTGATTCAGGACAGTGGTGTGCAGCCCATGCACACGTGGGCAGCAGGCATCATGTAGGGCACTGGAGTGTTTAAACAATGTTTCCACTGCCTGATCTGCAGGATACCTGCAGCATTTCGCAGACCATTTTTCAAAATTTGTCGTCGTCTCCTACATGTTGCACAGCATCACAATCAGGAGAGTACAGCTCTTGTCCCCTGGCATATGGTGAGTAGCTGAGGACCAGAGAAGGGAGAAGGCAACCAACACCTCTCCTTTTCTGTGATTCAGGCATTCTGTGATTGGCCCTTCTGACTGTGCTCGGGTGAATACCAGTGATTGGAGAATGGATAATCATTCCAAAAGAGGGTCTGTGCTCACTATCGCTGTTGGGGTGGGATGATGGTGTCACATCAACAATCCTAACAACATGTTGGGGGAAGATTGCTAGATAGCCTGTAAGCCTCTTTTAACTCCCATCTATAACGGAAGCAACCTGAGCTCCCAATGCAGCAAGTTGATCTTGCATGAATTTGGTTTGACTTTACCATCCACACATTGGGTAACTACTTGTGCTGCAATAAAGTTAAGGCATTAACCTTCAGACGCTGCATTATCATTGGGTCTGCAAGTGCTAATGGTATTGACTAGTCGTTGGAGTTGGAAAGCATCGACTCCCAGCCCAGTGCAAAGTAATGTGTCAAGTTGCAAGGTTCTTGGATTGCACCTTGTTAGCGAACAATTTATGTATGGTGCATTGAGCAGTTTCTCAGGCTAGTGGTGCAGTAAGGGGAATACCATTTAGAGATACATTTAATGATCTTGGCCACATGTGAGATTCCTGAACTACTTATGACATTGCATTTTAATATTTTGGGCTAAGTTTTTAGGTACTCCCAATAATGCTCTCTGGCCATTTGTCTGCAGCCTCTTGGCCCCAGACCGATTGATAACATCTCTCCTTTGCACCTCCTTAACCAAGGGCTCCAGTGAAGTGTTGAATCTAACAGCCAAAGGTAGGTTTCAGAGAAACAACCTTCCAAAATAAATGGTAAAAGCAACAGACACACAGCATACAAATTGCAGCTTCATGTTTTAAATTGCCACAACTTCCCATTTATGCCAAGTTTGGAGATAACATTCACAAAGCTTGTAAGAGTAATAGAAATACAGCAAAAACAAATTCTGCAACAAAAATTCTATACCGAGTCATACAGAACATCTTAGAAAACAACTAATGAAATATGCTGTCATCTAGCACAAAAATGAAATACTATTCACCTCCATATGACACTGGTTTGATATAGCATATGACATGTATTTGCAATTTTTTCTTAGTGGGCATCTAAATGCCAAAATGTTGACATTTCTTGACAACACAACTATGTTTTTCAAGATAACTTTTCTTTGAACTGTCAATCGCCACTGTAAGTGTAAAATACAGAGATAGAGACACACTATTTAAAGCAACATTGCATCCACTTCACCACAAATAGCCTCAGCACTTGCAGGGAATTAAAACCCTCAGTGACCCAGATCTTCCAATCAGCTTTGAAACCAGTGTCCAATGTAGATCAGTTAGAAACCTGCCCACTAACCCCCGTAACGATCCCACGGCCCACAGATGTACAGGTTAGGTTGATTGGCCACCCTAAAATTTCCCCTTAGTGTCCCAAGGTGTGTAGATTGGGGGGGATTAGCGGGGTAAGTAAGTGGGGTTATGGGATAGGGTCAGGGTGCGATACTCCATCGGAGAGTCGGTGCAGACCTGATAGGCCAAATGGCCAGCTTCTGCATTGTAAGGTTTTTATGATTCTATGAACAGCCAGAAGAACGGCCTCAGTGCAGGAATTCACACAGAAAGCAGTGAAAAGAATCAGTGCACAAGCTGCCATTAGGCAAGTTTAAATATCCAGTGTAAGTGTTGGTGAATAGCTGATTGGATGAATGGGTAGGGTGTTAGGGTGGACAGGTGGATGACATAAGTATGTCAGGGAAGTGCGTAGGGTGGAAGTTGGGTGAGGTGGGAAAATGCATGTGGTGGATTGGGCGGTAGCCAGGTCTGATCAGGAGCAGTAGTCAGTTGGTAGCCCAGTCTGATCAGTGGGGTTGTTGGTCAGATAGTTGGGGGTTAGCACGGTTGGGAGGTGTAGTTAGGGCTGGTTAGGGGAGTAGGCAGGTAGTCAGGGGTTAGCGTGGCTGAGAGGGGTAGTCAGGTCTAGCCAGTGTGGTAGTCAGGGAGCAGTTGGGGCATTCAGAAAGCATGGAGGTTTCTGTGTGAGTTATTGAGAGGGGGTCAGTTCTATAGTTATTCAAGAGTTCAACTAGGATTTTCCTGTTTAACATTTCCAGGGTAATTACCCAGGTAACTAAATTGTCAAAAGCCTTTGACTCTGGCTTAAAGATGAAGGCATTCACAGGGGTCATGGGTGAATGGGAATTGCCCCTTGAACGTTCAAAATTTCCAGACATTTCCCATCAAGGTCAGTGCACTGGGGCTTCTGCAGAATCCTAACACACATCTTGGGCCGTACATCCTATCGCTGGTGATCAGGAAACCGGAAGATCTGGGTCCAATATATCCACTAATTTCTGCACAACTTTAGTCAGTTGGGAAGCTAAAAAAGGATAGATTTATTTTAACCATTAATAGCAATGCTATACCAAGATCAGCAAACAGATGGCATGCTTAATGCATGATGAAATGAGCATTATAATACTCCCTCCTTCTGTTAAGCTGAAATGCATTACATAGATCTCTCAAATTGCTGCTGATATTAATTAGATTATGGGTAAGAATAAAAGCAATTTATATTTGACTGTAAACCACAACGACTATCGTTCTCTTCTTCAATCAATTCACACTTTAATTCACCAGTTGATCTTTAAACTGCTGTGTGTCAGAGTTGCTCCTGTGAAAATAAATCATTGAAAGAAATTGGATGATAGAAAGAAAGATTTATGAAACAAATGTGAAATATATGTATTCTCCTGAGATTAAAGAGCCCCAATACAGGCCATTTGGTTCAATAGAGGTGAGTTCAAAGATTTCCTTAAGTTTGACTTTGGAACCAGTAAATGTAACATTTTTTAAAACGAGCCAGCCAGTCAAAACAACCAATCCTCAGACAATGAATTAGACATATTACATATTGAACAAAGCACAGTACTGGCAATACTTATAAATTTAGAGTCACATTATTCATTTAATTAGACAAGCTTGTAAATTCCTATGCATCGATATTGGATTCCCAGTCATGGGGTGAATACTCAGTCATCCTCAGTATTACCATTGACCAGAATCTGAACTGGACCAGCCATATAAACACTATGGCAACAAGAGCAGGTCAGAGGCTAGGAATTCTGCAAAGAATAACTCGCCTCCGAATTCTCCAAAGCTTGCTCACCGTCTACAAGGCTTAAGTCAGAAGTGTGAGGAAATACTCTCCATTTGCCTGGATGAGTGAAGCTTCAACAACACCCAAAAAGCTTGACACTGTCCATGGCAAAGCAATCCACATGATCAGCATCCCATTCACCACCTTCAACATTCACTCTCTTTATTATCAACTCACAGTGGCAATAGTGCACAACTATACACTGCAACAACTCACTAGAGTCCCCGGACAGCATCTTCAAAACTTGCAACCCCTACTACGTAGAAGGGTAAGAACAACAGATGAATGGAAACACAACCACTTACAACTTTCCGTCCAATCCACACACCACCCTGACTTGGAATTATATCTCTGTTCCTTTTCCAATGATAGGTCAAAATCTTGGAACTCCCTCCCTAATGGCACTATGAGTGTACCTACACCAGATGGAATGCTGCAGTTCAAGAAGGCAGCTAACCAAATATTTCTGAAAGACAATTAGTGATGGGTAATAAAATGATGATCTAGCACATTTGATGATCTATCCACATTTCATGAATGAATAAATTTTTAAAAATCTCCCAAAAACGGATGTTTGGGATTGAGTTAAATATTAAAGTTTTAAAATTCTCAAACCAGACCCATTCCAAACTGTTGATTTCCAGGTTTAATGAAGGCAGGCAAGGAGCGTGAAGCCAACCGATACAGAAGGCAGCTTGTCAATTTGCATATTTTAATGAGGTGGTTGTCTTTGAGTTAATCTGCTTCAATGGCCTGTAAAAATTGTAGTAAGAAGTCTCACAACACCAGGTTAAAATCCAAAGGTTTATTTGGTAGCAAAATCCACTAGCTTTCGGAGCGCTGCTCCTTCGTCAGGTAAATGGGAGTTCAGAACTCCCACTTACCTGACGAAGCAGCAGCGCTCCGAAAGCTAGTGGATTTTGCTACCAAATAAACCTGTTGGACTTTAACCTGGTGTTGTGAGACTTCTTACTGTGTTTTCCCCAGTCCAACGCCGGCATCTCCACATCTGTAAAAATTGCCCAGTCTTTGGTAAGCCTGGAAACCTAAGGGAGGTGAGGGCAGTTTCAGGGAATATGTGTGTCTACACAGTACTATATATGTACCAGGAGGATCAGCTGTATTTTTCAAGGCGCCAATGTCCCACAAACTTCCTAGCTCACACAGCTCCCTATATGCCAGAGAGATTATTTTCTCCTGTTCTGATATCCAACTATGATTTTGTAGCTGTTATAAAATGCCTGTAAGAGATTGCAGCATGACATCACAAAAAGTATGTCATGTGATCCAGCTTTAGTTTCACCTAAATAAAATACAAGCACTTCTGGTATTGTAGCTCATAGGGGCCAGCGACAAAGAACAAAGAACAATACAGCACAGGAACAGGCCCTTCGGCCCTCCAAGCCCGCGCCGCTCCCTGGTCCAGGATTGAATCCTGAATCCTGGATCCCCGCCCAATTTTCCAGCCTATCTACATCCTAATATCCTATCCACCGAGCTGTCCCTCACAGCTACGATGCTTTGTTCATCACAACCTATTAACTCACCCCCACCCCCCCATTCCAGACCATGTGATCTCCAGGGAGAGGCGAAAACCCAGAGTGAAAACCCCAGGGCCAATATGGGGAAAAAAAAATCTGGGAAATTCCTCTCCGACCCCCTGTGGCGATCGAAACGAGTCCAGGAGATCACACTGGCCTTGATCAGAAAATGCTTCCCAACCCTATTCATTTCCACTTCTGCTTTACGAACACCATCTGAATTCCCTGCCCCCGAGACAGGTTCCCAACTATCCGCAGTCTCGCTCTGTACTGGCACCAGCAAGATGATCATAGAATGAAGCCTTGAAACGAGAAACAAAGAACAATTAGCCCGTGCCGCTCCCTGGTCCAAACTAGACCACTCTTTTGTATCCCTCCATTCCCACTCCGTTCATATAGCTGTCTAGATAAGTCTTAAACGTTCCCAGTGTGTCCGCCTCCACCACCTTGCCCGGCAAAACATTCCAGGCCCCCACGACCCTCTGTGTAAAATATGTCCTTCTGATATCTGTGTTAAACCTCCCCCCCTTCACCTTGAACCTATGACCCCTCGTGAACGTCACCACCGACCCGGGGAAAAGCTTCCCACCGTTCACCCTATCTATGCCTTTCATAATTTTATACACCTCTATTAAGTCTCCCCTCATCCTCCGTCTTTCCAAGGAGAACAACCCCAGTTTCCCCAATCTCTCCTCATAACCAAGCCCCTCCATACCAGGCAACATCCTGGTAAACCTCCTCTGTACTCTCTATAAAGCCTCCACGTCCTTCTGGTAGTGTGGCGACCAGAACTGGACGCAGTATTCCAAATGCGGCCGAACCAACGTTCTATACATCTGCAACATCAGACCCCAACTTTTATACTCTATGCCCCGTCCTATAAAGGCAAGCATGCCATATGCCTTCTTCACCACCTTCTCCACCTGTGACGTCACCTTCAAAGATCTGTGGACTTGCACACCCAGGTCCCTCTGCGTCTCTACACCCTTTATGGTTCTTCCATTTATCGTGTAGCTCCTCCCTACATTATTCCCACCAAAATGCATCACTTCGCATTTATCAGGATTGAACTCCATCTGCCATTTCTTTGCCCAAATTTCCAGCCTATCTATATCCTTCTGTAGCCTCTGACAATGTTCCTCACTATCTGCAAGTCCTGCCAGTTTTGTGTCGTCCGCAAACTTACTGATCACCCCAGTTACTCCTTCTTCCAGATCATTTATATAAATCACAAACAGCAGAGGTCCCAATACAGAGCCCTGCGGAACACCACTAGTCACAGGCCTCCAGCCGGAAAAAGACCCTTCCACTACCACCCTCTGTCTTCTATGACCAAGCCAGTTCTCCACCCATCTAGCCACCTCCCCCTTTATCCCATGAGATCCAACCTTTTTCACTAGCCTACCATGAGGGGCTTTGTCAAACGCTTTACTAAAGTCCATATAGACAACATCCACGGCCCTTCCTTCGTCAACCATTCTGGTCACTTCTTCAAAAAACACCACCAGGTTAGTGAGGCATGACCTCCCTCTCACAAAACCATGCTGACTATCGTTAATGAGTTTATTCCTTTCTAAATGCGCATACATCCTATCTCTAAGAATCTTCTCCAACAACTTCCCCACCACGGACGTCAAGCTCACCGGCCTATAATTACCTGGGTTATCCTTCCTACCCTTCTTAAATAACGGGACCACATTAGCTATCCTCCAATCCTCTGGGACCTCACCTGCGTCCAGTGATGAGACAAAGATTTGCGTCAGAGGCCCAACGATTTTACCTCTCGTCTCCCTGAGCAGCCTTGGATAGATTCCATCAGGCCCTGGGGATTTGTCAGTCTTTATATTCTCTAACAAACCTAACACTTCCTCCTTTGTAATGGAGATTTTCTCCAACGGTTCAACACTCCCCTCCGAGACACTCCCAGTCAACACATCCCTCTCCTTTGTGAATACCGACGCAAAGTATTCATTTAGGATCTCCCCTACTTCTTTGGGCTCCAAGCATAAGTCCCCACTTTTGTCCCTGAGAAGTCCGATTTTTTCCCTGACAACCCTTTTGTCCCTAACGTATGAATAAAATGCCTTGGGATTCTCCTTAATCCTGTCTGCCAAGAACATTTCGTGACCCCTTTTTGCTCTTCTAATTCCCCGTTTGAGTACTTTCCTACTTTCTTTGTACTCCTCCAGAGCTCCCTCCGTTTTTAGCTGCTTGGACCTAACATACGCCTCTCTTTTCTTTTTGACCAGTCCCTCAATTTCCCTGGTTATCCACGGTTCTCTAATCCTACCCTTCCTATCCTTCTTTTTTACAGGCACATGCTTGTCCTGTAGCCCTAACAACTGTTCCTTAAAAGACTGCCACATACCAGATGTGGATTTACCCTCAAACAGCCTCTCCCAATCAAGAGCTGCCAATTTCTGCCTGATCCCACTAAAGTTAGCCTTCCCCCAATCCAACACCTTACCCTTGGGACACCACTCATCCTTTTCCATCACTATCCTAAAGCTAACAGAATTGTGGTCACTATTTGCCACATGTTCCCCTACCAAAACTTTGAAGACCTGACCGGGCTCATTCCCCAGTACCAGGTCCAGTATAGCCCCCTCTCTAGTCGGGCTGTCTACATATTGTTCCAACGAATCCTCCTGTACACATTTTACAAATTCCTCCCCATCCAGAGTCCCTGCCCTCAGCGATTTCACCAGGGAAATTGAAGTCTCCCACTACAACAACCCTATTTTTCCTGCACCTATCCAGTATCTCCTGAAATATCCATTCTTCCACTTCCCTTGGGCTGTTGGGGGTCCTGTAGTACACGCCCCTAGTTAAGTAAACTGGTTAAATATGGTTCCTGAAGCAGGATAGGCCTGAGCTATATAAGCAATCCCTAAAGTGCAAGCAACACAAAATGCAAGCTGCAAAGTGAGACACTGGGAGTTGAGGTGAGTGCAGGAGTTTAGGGAAGTGGGGGAGGGATGTATTGCTGTTCCTGTGTCCTTTACTACCTCCACAGGTACAGTGAGGGAAGGAGTTGACCAGACATTTTTAAGTTTAAGTTTTTTAAACTTAAAAGGGTTTAGTCATGGCGGGAGAGCTTGGAACTGTGCCTTGCGCTTCTTGCTCCATATGGGATGCCAGGCACATTTCCACTGCCCGGGGCCAGCATGTGTGCAGGAAGTGTGTCCAGCTGCAGCTCCTGGAAGCTTGAATTTCGGAGCTGGATCAGCGGTTGGGGACACTGTGGAGCATCCATGAGTCTGAGAGCATTGCGGATAGCATGTTTAGAGAGGTGGTCACAGCGCATCTGAAGGGGCTTGAGGGAGGGAGGAAGGAAGGGAATGGGTGACCACCAGGCAGTTCAAGAGATGTAAACAGGTAGTTCAAGAGTTCCCTTGGGTCTTGCTCACAAATTGGTATTCCAGGGAAAGCAGACACAGCCAAGCTTCTGGCACCACAAGCAACCTGCCTGGGGGAAGAGGGGCAGAGCAATAGTAATAGGGGATTCTATAGTCAGGGATACAGATTAGCACTACTGTGCCCACCAGCATGACTCCAGGATGGTATGTTGCCTCCCTGGCAACAATGATAGAAGGAAGGTCATTTGAAGTAACTGAAGATGGTTGGACTGAGGACACAACGCTGAGGAACTCCTGCAGCATTGTGCTCGGGCTGAGATGACTGGCCTTCAACAATCACAATTTTCCTTTGTGCTTAATATGAGTCTAACTAGTGAAGAGTTTTTCCCCGATTTCCATCACTTCATTTTTGCTATGGTTCCTTGATGTCACACTCAGACAAATGATGTTTTGATTTAAAGGGCAATCATTCTCACCTGTCCTCTGGAAATCAGCTCTTTTTTTCTATGTTTGGACCAAAAGGTTATAATCGGTCTGGGGCAAAGTGGCCCTGAAAGAAACCAGACTGAGCATCGATTAACAAGTTATTGCTGAATAAATGCCACTTGATAGCATTATCAATGAGCTTCCATCACTTTGCTGGTGATTAAGAGTAGATTAATGGGGCAGAATGGCAGACTGGATTTGTCCTCCTTTTTGTGAACTGGATGTATCTGAGAAGTTTTCCACATTGTTGGGTAGATGCCGCTGTTGTTGTTGCACTGGAACAACGTTTCTAGGGGCAAAGGTCTTCAATATGAAAGTCAGCATGAAGTCAGCACCCATAGACTTTTCAGTATTCAGAGCATTTAGCTTTTTCTTAACAGCATGTAGTGTGAATTGGCTGTCTGCTGGCATCTATGATGCTGGGGATCATCCGCTCAGCACTTCTGGCTGAGCATGGTTACAAACGTTTCAGATTTGTCTTTTACGCTGATGCACTGGGCAACCACAACAATGAGGATGGGATGTTTTTGAAGCCGCCTCCAACGTTAGATGCTTAACTGTCCACCACCATCCAAAACTAGATGCAGCAGAGCTTTGATCTGATCTGCTGATCATTGGATTACTTAGCTCTGCCTACAAGATGCTGCACCTGCTGTTGAGCATACATGTGGTCCTGTGTTGCAGCTTCACCAGATTGGCACCTGATTTTTAGATATGCAAGGTTTTTCTTCTGGAATGCTCACCTATACTTCTCATTCAAAAAGGTTTTATCCATAGGCTTGATGTTAATTGTGCTGAAAGTGAAGAATATGTCAGGCCGTGAGATTACAGTTTGTGGTTGAATACAATTCTGCTGTTGATGATGGTTCACAGTTCCTCATTAATACACAGTTTTGAGATGCTACATGTATTCTGCATCTATACTGTTTGAATGCTAATAATGGAGCGTGTTTCAGTCTTCACTTTGTTTAGGGGTGGCATGCTGGCACAATGGTTAGCACTGCTGCTTCACAGCATCAGGGACCCGAGTCCAATTCCAGCCTTGGGTGACTGTCAGTGTGGAGTTTGCACATTCTCCCTTTGTCAGTGTGGGTTTCCTCCGGGTGCTCCGGTTTCCTCCCATAGTCCAAAAATGTGCAGGACAGGTTGACTGGCTATTGTAAGTTGCTCCTTAGTGTCAGGGGGACTAACAGGATAAACGTATGGAGTTATGGGAGGATAGGGCTTGGGTGGAATTGTTGTCGGTGCAGTCTTTATGTGCCGAATGATCTCCTTCTCTACTTTAAGGGTTCTATTCTATTCTAGATGAGGAATGTGGAACTCAACACAAACACATCAGATATGATCTTATTGAATGGCAGAGCAGACTCAAGGGGCTAAAAGGCTTACTTCTGCTCCTATTTTATATGTTTGTATACTCTTACCTTCCACCTACCCCCGATAACCTTTGACTCCCTTGTTAGTTAATAATCTATCAACCCCGTATTAAAAATATTCAATATCCCTACCTTCAACACTCTCCAAGGCAGAGTTCCAAAGATCCATGTTCGCTTGAGGAAGAAAATTTATTTTCCTTTCTGTCTTAAATGGGTGACCCCTTACTTTTAAACTGTGTTCCTGTGGTGAACCATCGTTGGTTCCCACTGTGGGATTGTTCTAATGTTGTTGTTGGGCTAGGGTGGGATTGATACACCTGTGGTTGTTACTGTTGTGGCACATCCCAGTCGGGCTCCACCTCCTGGGAGAGGTATAAGACCCCCTGCTCGGGCGGGACCTCTTCAGTCTGGGATAGTGTGTTAAAGTTCTGATAGTTCCATTGTTAGTTAATAAAAGCCTTCTTTTACCGAAGCTTTGTGCCTCGTGTCCAATTGATGCGCATCAATTTTATTAACTAAAATTAAACTCTCGACGGAAGAAAAAAGAAAGGAGAGTATGGAGCAAATCCTTAAGCCAGAACGTCTGACGCTAGATCCACGTGCGGTGGGCGCTTCTAACACCTTCGACCACTGGCTGAAGTGTTTTGAAGATTACCTAGCAGCCTCCGCAGCGGTCACCACAGATGATGACAGACTCCGGGTCCTCCATGCGAGGGTAAGCGACACAGTCTACCTCGCGATCCGTGCGGCCACCACTTACCCGAGGGCCCTCGAGCTTTTAAAAAAGCGCTATACGAAACCTCCTAATGAGATCCACGCTCGTTACCTCCTCGCTACACGACGTCGGCAGTCGGGCGAAACCATGGAGGACTACGCCAATGAGCTCTTGCAGCTAGCCAGGGGCTGTGACTGCAAAGCGGTGTCGGCTGAGCAGTACATGTACGACCTCGCCCGAGATGCGTTTGTGGCCGGGGTTGGGTCTTCATACATCCGTCTCAAGCTGCTAGAAAAGGGAAATCTCAACCTGACCCAAGCCATGGAATTAGCTGAAATGCTTGAGGCGGCTTCGAAGAGCTTGGTCCTGTATCCGGAGGACCACGTGGAGACAACGTGGCAGGAGCAGTCGCAAATCCCTCCTCACCCCACGGGCTTGAAGTGCAGTGTTATGGCGTGCTCCCATGTGGACCAGACGACGGCTGCAGCCCCATGCGGCCCGCAGTGCTACTTCTGCGGAGGAGCCAAACATACACGACAAAAGTGTCCCGCTAAAGCGGTAGTCTGTACCTCATGCGGTAAAAAGGGGCATTATGCGAAGGTATGCAGATCGAAGCCCAGGAACGGCAGTGCGGCCTGTGACCCTTCGGAACGGGGATCATCACCATCGTCGTCGAAGTACTCACGGGGTTCGTCCACATGCGAGTCCAGGACGACGCCATTGTGGTCGACGGAGTCGGAGGAGGAGGATGACCACCAGGAGTCGCTACGTTTGGCGCCCTCACCCATGTGCGATTCATGGGGGCGGCCATTTTGGTCGACGATGACCATGAGCGACCAGCAGGGGTCCTCAGCATCGACCTCAGCCGCCTGCAGTGACGTTCACGGACCAACGGTGGCGTCGATCACGCTGGACCGGGCTCAGCCTCACAGGCTTGATTGTTCGATGATGGATATACAGGTAAATGGTCGTGCAGTTTATTGTCTGTTTGACAGCGGGAGCACTGAGAGCTTTATTCACCCTGACACTGTGAAGAGGTGTGGACTCCAGATTCAACCTGCCAAACAGACAATCTCTATGGCATCAAGGTCCCGGTCTGTTGCTGTGCTAGGACATTGTGTGGTAACTTCGAAAGTGCAAGGCACAATTTACGAGCGATTCAGGCTCCTTGTGTTGCCGCATCTTTGCGCACCAATTCTCCTCGGACTAAACTGTATGGTCCACATGAAGAGTGTGATCCTACAGTACGGTGGGCCACTCCCTTCGCTGGCAGTGGGAGAACAGCTGCAGTCTCCAAATTGTCCAAAGCACCCCGCCTGCAATCTTTCGACGTTAAAGATCACCACACCCTCTTTATTTCAGAATCTGGTACCAGGCTGCAAGCCCATCGCTACTAAAAGTAGGCGTTACAGCACTGAGGATCGGATCTTCATCCAATCTGAGGTTCAGCGACTCCTCAAAGAAGGGATCATACAGCCCAGTGTTAGTCCGTGGAGAGCACAGGTTGTGGTGGTCAAGAGCGGGAACAAACCCCGGATGGTCATTGATTACAGTCAGACCATTAACCGATATACGCAGCTGGATGCGTATCCCCTCCCGCGCATATCTGATATGGTCAATCAGATTGCGCAGTACCGGGTGTTCTCCACCATAGACCTTAAGTCCGCCTACCACCAACTCCCCATTCGCCCAGAGGACCGACAGTACACGGCCTTTGAGGCGGATGGTCATCTGTATAATTTCCTTAGGGTTCCATTTGGTGTCACCAATGGGGTCTCGGTCTTCCAGTGTGCTATGGACCGAATGGTGGACCAGAACAGGCTGCGGGCTACCTTCCCGTACCTGGATAATGTCACCATCTGCGGCCGTGATCAGCAGGACCATGACACAAATCTCCAGAACTTTTTACGCACTGCATCTCGCCTGAATTTGACCTACAACAGGGAGAAGTGTGTATTCCGTACGCGCCGGTTAGCCATCCTGGGATACGTGGTGGAAAACGGGGTCATTGGCCCTGATCCAGACCGTATGCGCCCCCTTGCTGAACTTCCCTTGCCCGCTAGCGCAAAAGCACTGAGGAGATGCCTAGGCTTCTTCTCCTATTATGTGCAGTGGGTCCCCAACTACGCGGACAAAGCCCGTCCGCTTATTAAGTCCACGACTTTTCCACTCACGCCAGAGGCCCAATTGGCCTTCAAGGAATTGAAACACGACATCGTGAAAGCCACGATGCACGCGGTAGACGAATCCATCCCTTTTCAGGTGGAAAGTGATGCATCTGATTTCGCCCTGGCCGCCACATTTAACCAGGTGGGCAGGCCCGTCGCGTTTTTGTCCCGCACCCTCCAAGGCCCCGAAATTCGGCATTCAGTGGTGGAAAAGGAGGCCCAGGCCATTGTGGAGGCCGTCAGACACTGGCACCATTACCTGGCGGGAAAGCGGTTCATCCTGATCACGGACCAGCGGTCCGTGGCGTTCATGTTCAACAACACGCAGAGGGGCAAGATCAAGAATGATAAGATCTTGCGGTGGAGAATTGAACTCTCCACCTATAACTACGATATCATGTATCGTCCAGGGAAACTCAATGAGCCCTCGGATGCCCTCTCGCGCGGAACATGCGCTACTACGCAGGAGGATCGCTTGAACGCCCTCCATAATGACCTGTGCCATCCTGGGGTCACTCGGCTCTACCACTTTGTCAAAGCCCGCAACCTGCCTTACTCGGTGGAGGACGTCAGGTCGGTGACGAGGAGCTGTCGGGTTTGCGCGGAATGCAAACCGCACTTTTAACGACCTGACCGAGCACATTTGGTCAAGGCCACTCGCCCCTTCGAGAGGCTGCGTGTGGATTTTAAGGGCCCCCTTCCCTCAACAGATCGGAACATGTACTTTCTGAACATAATAGATGAGTACTCCCGGTTCCCGTTTGTTGTCCCCTGCGCGGACACGTCAGCTGCCACGGTGATCAAGGCATTCCGTGATCTTTTTACCCTGTTCGGGTACCCCAGCTATATCCATAGCGACAGGGGCTCGTCGTTCATGAGTAATGACTTGAGGCAATTCCTGCTCTCATACGGGATTGCCTCGAGTAGGACCACGAGTTACAACCCTAGGGGTAATGGACAGGTGGAACGAGAGAATGCTACAGTCTGGAAGGCTGTCCTATTGGCGTTGAAGTCCAAAGGCCTTCCAGTCTCCCGTTGGCAGGAGGTCCTCCCTGATGCGCTTCACTCCATTCGCTCCCTCCTGTGTACGGCAACCAATGCTACTCCCCACGAGAGGATGTTCTCATTCCCTCGGAAGTCGTCCTCGGGGATATCTTTACCAGCCTGGTTGACGTACCCAGGACCCGTCCTCCTGCGGCGACATGTAAGGGCCCGCAAGTCTGACCCCTTGGTCGAACAGGTCCACCTCCTCCACGCCAACCCTCAGTATGCCTATGTGGCATATCCTGACGGGCGAGAGGACACAGTCTCGATCCGAGACCTGGTGCCCACAGGGGACGTAACAACTCCTGTCGCTCCCATACCCCCAGTGACGAATCCCTTATCCCTTATTTCTCCCCCGGACGTGGCACGGACAGCATCGGGACCAGTGCTTAACAGTTTTACTCCAATGCACAGCTTGCCTGAGCCCCGAAGATCGTCGCCACCGCAGAATGTGTCAGGATCCCCTGCACTACCGTTTCATCAGGGTCAACCGGCCTGTGAGTCCGTGGGAGAACAGCTGGACGCTGTTTTGGGGAGAACGCCACCGCAAGTGCCTACTCCGGTGTCACCGCCGGTATTGAGGAGGTCACAACGACGGTGCGGTCCTCCAGACCGTCTGAACTTATAATCTGTTGACATTTTAGTCTGTTTTCGTACCCCGCCGGCCTTTGTTCTCAAAGGAGGGGTGAATGTGGTGAACCATCGTTGGTTCCCACTGTGGGATTGTTCTAATGTTGTTGTTGGGCTAGGGTGGGATTGATAGACCTGTGGTTGTTACTGTTGTGGCACATCCCAGTCGTGCTCCGCCTCCTGGGAGAGGTATAAGAGTCCCTGCTCGGGCGGGACCTCTTCAGTCTGGGATAGTGTGTTAAAGTTCTGATAGTTCCATTGTTAGTTAATAAAAGCCTTCTTTTACCGAAGCTTTGTGCCTCGTGTCCAATTGATGCGCATCAGTTCCCTAGTTCTAGTCTCTCTCACACGGGGAAACGTCCTTTCAGCATCCACACTATAAGGTCTTTTGAAGTAACTAATCAATAAGATGACCTCTCATACTACTAAAACCAAAGTATACAGGCCTAGCGTGGCAACCTTTCCTCATATGATGATCCTCATCGTTCTTGGTTGATTCTCTCAGCATTGGTTGTAGGCCAGGTCTGGCAGATATATCCTTCAGAATGCAGACAGCTCAGTCAGTGGTAGTATCTCAGTAGATGACACCTCATTTACATGATAGTAGTGTTGGGCCAAGCGGCTCCTGCTCTGCTGGCTGTCTCTGCACTCAGTCGGGGACTGAACAGCATTATGATGACAAAATATGGCACTGATAGCCTGTTCTTCTTAAATACAGTTTAAAGGAAACACATTGAATTACAGGAAGCTGCTGATCATTATTGCAGTAAGTCTAAAGAAGGAAGTTGGAAGGCCAGGGCAGAGAAAGGGTTCCAGGTTCACTGATGCAGCAGAGCAGGCTTCAGGTTGTCAGCAAGAGAAATGTGGTGCCTTGCCGAGTGCCAGGAGGCTCCCAAGGATCACCCTAAGAAGTTAATGGTGTAGATAGTAAGGAAGGACCATTCCCAACATCTAATCCCAAGGATTTAGCACCAGTGGCACAAGAAGTCCAATGACTTGGCGTGGATAATCAAGGTCAGTGGATTCATTTTCACATTGTTATGACTGCAGCTGATGTTCATGCTGAGCAAGCCAGATCTCAGATTGAAATCCATCTCAGCTACTGAACACAAAAGCATAGAACTCCAGTGATAACATTTAACATTTGCAGAATTAAAAGAAAAGATCACATTGAAACACACAAAATAAAAGATACACTGCTAGAAAACATCTTACAGAATAACCACCAAAAATGCTTTACCAAAGGTATGCGATGAAACTACCTTTTGGACAACTGCCCCAATAGATTCTTAACTGTAAAATCCCAGGAAATATTTCCAAATCAAGAAATTGCCTTTCACTGCAAACAGGCTTTCCAGAACGAAATGATGCTGATGTAATTTTCCAAAGGCAGATTCAAAACAAACTGTTCGACAGAACAGATATTCTCCTAAGGCTGAATTGCTTTCTTCAATTAAAATTTTTCAGTTAAAACAAAAGAGTTGCTTTCAGTGAGACACTCCCCATAGCCACTCGCTCCAGCAAAAAAAACATTTTTTATTAGTACTTTTTTACACTTTCAGCTTCATTCTCCAATGTCTTCACAAAAGGGGCTTAGGAGAGCTAGGAGGGGGCGGGTCGGATCAAGGAAAACCCCAAGGCTTTTTACTCTTATGTGAGGAATAAAAGAATGACCAGGATGAGGTTAGGGCCAGTCAAGGACAGTAATGGGAACTTGTGTATGGAGTCAGTAGAGATAGGAGAGGTGATGAATGAATACTTTGCTTCAGTGTTCACCAAGGAGAGGGGCCATGTTTTTGAAGAAGAGAAGGTGTTACAGGCTAATAGGCTGGAGGAAGTAGATGTTCGGAGGGAGGATGTACTAGCAGTTTTGAATAAACTGAAGGTCAATAAGTCCCCTGGGCCCGATGAAATATATCCGAGGATTCTTTGGGAGGCAAGGGATGAGATTGCAGAGCCTTTGGCTTTGATCTTTGGGTCCTTACTGTCCACGGGGATAGTGCCAGAGGACTGGGGAGTGGCGAATGTTGTTCCTCTGTTTAAGAAAGGGAATAGCAATGACCCTGGTAATTATAGGCCGGTTAGTCTTACTTCGGTGGTTGGTAAGTTGATGGAAAAGGTACTTAGGGATGGGATTTACGATCATTTAGAAAGATGCGGATTAATCCGGGATAGTCAGCACGGATTTGTGAAGGGCAAGTCGTGCCTCACAAATTTGATAGAATTTTTTGAGGAGGTAACTAAGTGTGTTGATGAAGGTAGGGAAGTTGATGTCATATACATGGATTTTAGTAAGGCGTTTGATAAGGTCCCCCATGGTCGGCTTATGATGAAAGTAAGGAGGTGTGGGATAGAGGGAAATTTGGCCGATTGGATAGGTAACTGGCTATCTGATCGAAGACCGAGGGTGATGGTGGATGGAAAATTTTCGGACTGGAGGCAGGTTGCGAGCGGAGTGCCACAGGGATCAGTGCTTGGTCCTTTGCTATTTGTGATTTTTATTAATGACTTATAGGAGGGGGCTGAAGGGTGGATCAGTAAATTTGCTGATGACACCAAGATTGATGGAGTAGTGGATGAGGTGGAGGGCTGTTGTAGGCTGCAAAGAGACAGAGATAGGATGCAAAGCTGGGCTGAAAAATGGCAGATGGAGTTTAACCCTGATAAATGTGAGGTGATTCATTTTGGTAGGACTAATTTAAATGTGGATTACAGGGTCAAAGGTAGTGTTCTGAAGACTGTGGAGGAACAGAGAGATCTTGGGGTCCATATCCACAGATCTCTGAAGGTTGCCACTCAAGTGGATAGAGCTGTGAAGAAGGCCTATAGTGTGTTGGCTTTTATTAACAGGGGGTTGGAGTTTAAGAGCCGTGGGGTTATGCTGCAACTGTACAGGACCTTGGTGAGACCACATTTGGAATATTGTGTGCAGTTCTGGTCACCTCACTATAAGGAGGATTTGGAAGAGCTGGAAAGAGAGCAAAAGAGATTTACCAGGATGCTGCCTGGTCTGGAGGGTAGGTCTTATGAGGAAAGGTTGAGGGAGCTAAGGCTGTTCTCTCTGGAGTGGAGGAGGTTGAGGGGAGACTTAATAGAGGTTTATAAAATGATGAAGGAGATAGATAGAGTGAACGTTCAAAGACTATTTCCTCGGGTGGATGGAGCTATTACAAGGGGGCATAACTATAGGGTTCATGGTGGGAGATATAGGAAGGATGTCCGAGGTAGGTTCTTTACTCAGAGAGTGGTTGGGGTGTGGAACGGACTGCCTGCAGTGATAGTGGAGTCAGACACTTTAGGAACATTTAAGCGGTTATTGGATAGGCACATGGAGCACACCAGGATGATAGGGAGTGGGATAGCTTGATCTTGGTTTCAGATAAAGCTCAGCACAACATCGTGAGCTGAAGGGCCTGTTCTGTGCTGTACTGTTCTATGTTCTATGTTCTAAACCCCTTTAAAACGAGGTTCCCAAATATTAAAACTTTTCATATTCCTATGTTGCCTCTATTTTACATCAATAAAATTTAAAACAACTGTCCCTGTTTAGTCACAACTCTTGTCGGATATAAATGTACTCTGGCACCTTCGAGACACCTTTGAAATGCAACAGGTACAAATCAATTTCAACCCTCGACTCCAAATGTAAATTTCAAACCTATTGTGTTTATGCCTCTTCACAACTTCCAGGTCACCCTCAGCCTGCTATTTGCTAACCATATGATGAGCAAAAAGCAAATGGTATGACCATGGACATCTTGCTTTCCAAAGTGCACCCCTTCCCTCACTCCAACCTTCCCCTCCTGATTTCTTGCTTTCAGATATTCAAGAGCTGTCACCTTTCCAAGGAGGAGGAGAGCAACCAACAGCACAGCAGTAATGAAGAGGCCCCCATCATTTGTTCTTTCACTTGAATTCACGAGCTCAGATTTTGGCACAGCATGCACCATGGAATATTGAGTTTGGATCAGCACATGATGAATCATCAGGCGCCAGTGTGTAGCAGTCATGGCAGGAGTAAAGGATAGTTTGTTTTCCAGCTCATCAGAGAGCTAGATAATTTATAACTGTGTCCACCATGCTAACAGAAATGTAGGAATACAGTCTTGTAGATATAGAACCAGTATTTCAGTAACTATAATCAAGATTTTGCAGAATTCGGAATTGTTATTTTAATTTATGCATCCTTGAGGATCCAAAAATTAGGACCAAGAAGTTTCTTTGAGCTGCTTTCACTCCATTATTGTTACTTCACTGCAAGTGCAACAGAAAGCTTGGTTTTGTGTGGATTAGGATTTCAGCCTCACTTCCAGTGATATAACATAAACTGAGGATAAACATCTTTATGCAATTTCCAAGCCTGTGTGACAGCTCATTAATCCATCTGTCTGAATGTCCATCCGTCCATCCACCCATTCACCATCATCAATCATGGATCCCACCCTCTATTATAAGGCAGTGAAAGGATCTCAGTTTCATAAAGCCAAGAATCATTGGTGCATATTGGCCATATTGAATTGTTTTGGCAAAGCAAACATAGGGGAAGACTATATGCCACTAGCAGAACCACCCATCATACTAAGATTGTCCAATTGTTCTAGGCACAGGAACCAGAAGGTCTGCCTCTGTAATGCAGCTTTACATGCTCAGAACGCATTTCAGCTTATATGAAGTTATTGGTATGCTCTCTGTAATATGCTCAAGGTTAATACTTGTTGATTTGAATTACTGGATAAATCAATTATTTACTGATGGCTCCTTGCTGCTACTTAGTTAATCACTGACTCATCAAGTAATATGGAATTAGGAAAATACAGGTAGCTCCTAAGGTATGAATTTGAATTATCCAGCTAGGTTGGCACTAAGAATATTCCAGTAGCCATTAGCACCTTACAAACTTGAGTGGAAAGAGTGCCCAAAGTTCCTTGTAGGAATGTGTATTGAAGGTCAAGGTTTAGTAGAATTAGTTT
Source organism: Mustelus asterias (assembly GCF_964213995.1). Classification (NCBI taxonomy): domain Eukaryota; kingdom Metazoa; phylum Chordata; class Chondrichthyes; order Carcharhiniformes; family Triakidae; genus Mustelus; species Mustelus asterias. The sequence goes on from NC_135810.1 coordinate 41,675,417, forward strand.
ACAGTCAAATTGCCGCAGATATTTGGTGGTAATGGCTGAGGTGCTGTAGATCACCGATGTATAAGTTGACCTTTGAAACTTCGAACATCCTTCCAGAAACAGGAGTCAACTTATACACCGAATATAAAATATGACCCTCCGATGTTGGGTGCAGGAGAACCCATTTCTGTTTCTGTTTGTTGTTTGCAATAAACTGTGTGCTCTATCTGGGCTGGTCTTAAATTCCTATGCATTTTCTTGGCAACACAACCTGTATCACCTGCTTGATCACACGCGCCAACTTAAAAGGCGAGCTTAACCTATAACATGTATCTCTGAGCTGAAAAATTGAAACCAACTCCTGATACGAGTATGGACCCAAACATGCATTTAGCTGAAAAATGGGGGTGGGGAGTTGATTTATGTGCAGAGTATAGGCCTAAACTTACATGCTGAAAAAAATGGGGTTTGCTTATACGCTGGGTCGATTTGTATGCTGCAAACCACAGTAATGAATACATGAAAAACCTCACCCAAGATTCTGAAGTTGTAAGAGAAAACAACACTGGCGATTTAAATAGTCCATTATTTTAAGGGTTGAATAAGCAGCAGTTTTGCAAGTTAGCATGATCAAACTATCTTTTTTATTAAATTGATTCAGCAGTTTGTTGTCAACAAAGGAAAAGCTACAATACATTATTAATCGCTTCATTACTCCATTCATACCACAATGGTTTTACAAGCTGAATTTAGTCAGCAGTACTTTAAATAAACAAATAAATGGAATGACAACAAACTGGGTTATTTCAACAAACATGCTAGAATAGTAACACAATATTTTTCAATTATAATTATTGATGAGGAGTTTCATAGATTTTGGTCCATGTACGTTAATGGCTGTGTGATGCTTCAGTGGTGATTTTGAGAATGCCATCTGAAGCATAAATTAAATAGAGGTATGTTCAAGGGGAGGAGTACTACTACCAAGGCATAGATCATGAAATAAAGGGGAGAACGTAATTCCTCGATATGTGGCCCCAGTGGGAAAGATTCCATATCAAGAATGTTCACTTGTAAATGTTCACTTTGAGTGTGTTTCTCTCCCTCTCTTCCCTTCTGTCAGCTCCTGTTGTACCTCATCCCATTGTATTTACTCAATGTTCACACCAAATGAACTCCCAGTAGAAAACCACATTATTTCCTGCAAAATGGATCTCCAAGATATCCCCATTGTCTACCTGGCATTTATTAACCCCAAACATTTGACAACTTGAGACTAACCCTTCAAAAGGTTTTCTGGGAATTTACCAGCTAAACTACTTTAGAAACGAAGGAGATTGTCATCGACTTCAGGAAGCGTAGTGGAGGACATGTCTCTGTCTACATCAATGGGGACAAAGAAGAAATGGTCGAGAGCTTCATGTCTTTTGGTGCCCAGAAGGTGTTGCTGGAAGGTATTTTAGGTGTTGTTGGAAGGTATTTTGAGAGACAGGATCTACAGGCATTTAGAGACGCAAGGACTGATTAGGGACAGTCAGCATGGCTTTGTGAGTGGAAAATCATGTCTCACAAATTTGATTGAGTTTTTTGAAGGGGTAACTGATGCGCGTTATCATACACGAGGCTTGATGATCAGGAAATAAAGGCTTTTATTTGCTGTAACAAAGCAGCTACCAATTATATACACGATCCCAGACTGAGGGGTCCCAGCCAGAGCAGGGACCTTTATACCTCTCCCAGGAGGCGGAGCCCGACTGGGATGTACCACAACACTACAATACAAAGGTGTAACAACCCCACCCTAACCCCAACAGCAACAAGTAGCACAACCCACCCCTAACCCAACAGCAACATATGTACATACTTGTAGTACTGGCCAGACCCTGGCTCAGTACTATCCAGTGGGAACCAACGATGGTTCACCACATTCACCTCTCCTTTGAAAACAAAGGCCGGTGGGGTACAAAAACAGAATAATTTGTCATCAGTCTACAAGTTCAGACGGTCAGGGGGACCGCACCGTCGTTGTGACCTCCTCAATACCGGTGGTGACACCGGAGTAGGCACTTACGGTGGCGTTCTCCCCAAGGCGATGTCCAGCTGTTACTCCACAGACTCACAGGCCGGTTGACCCTGAGGTGACGGTAATCCATGGAGTCCCGACACGCCCTGAAGTGGCGACCATCCTCTGGACTCAGGCAAGCTTAATGTCCATCATAGATTTGTCAAGTCTATGAGGCTTGGCCTGGTCCAGGATGATCGACACCACTGTTGGTTCATGAGCACTACTGCAGGCAGCTGAAATTGACGAGGATGACCCCTGCTGGTCGTTCACGGTCGGTGCCGACCAACATGGCCGCTCCCATAGGTCGTACGTGGGTGATGGCGCCAAACTCAGCGACCCCTGGTGGTCACACATCTCTGACTCCGTCGACCATAATGGCGTCGTCCTGGCCTTGCACGTGGACGAAACCCTCGACGATTTCGACGACGAAGAACCGGGCTCTGAGGAATCGCAGGCCACACTGCTGTTCCTAGATTTGGATCGGCACACTTTCGAATAGTGTCCCTTCTTACCGCAGGCGGAGCACAACACAGCTTTAGCGGGACACCGTTGCCGAGTATGCTTCGCTCCCCCACAGAAGTAACACCGCGGGCCGCCCGGAGCTGCTGCCGTCGCCTGGCCCGAGTGTGAGCTCGCCATTACACAGCATTTCGAACCCGAGGGACGAGGAGGGATTGGCGACTGCTCCTGCCACGTTGTCTCCACGTGGTCTTCAGGATACAATACTAGGCTTTTGGAGGCCGTCTCCAGCATCTCCGCTAGCTCTATCGCCTGGGTAAGGTCAAGGTTACCTTTCTCCAGTCGTTTGAGTCGAATGTACGACGATCCGACTCCCCCACAAACGCATCTCAGGCGAGGTCGTTCATACTCTGCTCAGCCGACACAGCTTTGCAGTTACAGCCCCTGGATAGCTGTAGGAGCTCGTTCGCATATTCTTCTACCGTTTCGCCAGACTGCCGTCGTCGAGTGGCTAAGAGGTAACGAGCGTGTATTTCGTTGGGCGGTTTGATATAACGCTTCTTCAGAAGCTCGAGGGCCTTTGTGTAATCGGTGGCCGCACGGATCGCGAGGTAGACAGTGTCGCTTACCTTCGCATGGAGGACCGGAGTCTGTCATTATCTGTGGTGACCGCTGCGGAGGCTGCCAGGTCGTCCTCGAAACACTTCAGCCAGTGGTCGAAGGTGTTAGAGGCACCCACCGCACGTGGATCTAGTGTAAGGCGTTCAGGCTTCAGTATCTGCTCCATACTCTTTTTTTTTTCTTCGACGAGAGTTTATTTACAGCAAATAAAATTGATGCGCGTTATCATACACGAGGCTTGATGCTCAGGAAATAAGGCTTTTATTTGCTGTAACAAGACAGCTACCAATTATATACACGATCTCAGACTGAGGGGTCCCAGCCAGAGCAGGGACCTTTATACCTCTCCCAGGAGGCGGAGCCCGACTGGGATGTACCACAACACTACAATACAAAGGTGTAACAACCCCACCCTAACCCCAACAGCAACAAGTAGCACAACCCATCCCTAACCCAACAGCAACATATGTACATAGTTGTAGTACTGGCCAGACCCTGGCTCAGTACTATCCAGTGGGAACCAACGATGGTTCACCACAGTAACCACGAAGGTAGATGAGGGCAGTGCAGTTGATGTATCTAGATGAATTTTAGCAAGGCCTTTGACAAGGTACTGCATGGTAGGTTGTTGCATAAGGTTAAATCTCACGGGATCCAGGGTGAGATGGCTAAATGGATACAAAATTGGCTTGATGACAGGAGCCAAAGGGTGGTTGCAGAGGGTTGTTTTTCAAATTGGAGACCTGTGACCAGCGGCTTGCCTCAGGGATCGGTGCTGGGTCTGCTGTTATTTGTCATTTATATTAATGATTTGGATGAGAATATAGGAGGCATGGTTAGTAAGTTTGCAAATGACACCAAGATTGGTGGACAGTGAAGAAGGGGATCTTGATCAATTGGGCCAGTGGGTTGACGAATGGCAGATGGAGTTCAATTTAGATAAATGCGAGTGATATATTTTGGTAGATTGAACCAGGGCAGGACTTACTCATTTAATGGTAAGGCATTAGAGAGAGTTGCAGAACAAAGAGATCTAGGGGTACAAGTTTATAGCTCCTTGAAAGTGGAGTCACAGGTGGACAGAGTGGTGCAGAAGGCATTCAGCATGCTTGGTTTCATTGGTCAGGACATTGAATGTATGAATTGGGATGTCTTGATGAAGGTGTACAAGACATTGGTAAGGCCACACTTGGAATATTGTGTGCAGTTCTGGTCACCCTATTATAGAAAGAATATTATTAAACTAGAAAGAGTGCAGAAGAGATTTACTAGGATGCTACCGGGACTTGATGGTTTGAGTTATACGGAGAGGCTGGATAGACTTTTTTCTCTGGAGCGTAGGAGGCTGAGAGCTGATTTTACAGAGGTCTATAAAGTAATGAGGGGCATAGATCAGTTAGATAGTCAATATCTTTTCCCAAAGGTAGGGGACTCTAAAACTAGAGGGCATAGGTTTAAGGTGAGAGGGGAGAGATATAAAAGGATCCAGAAGGGCAATTTTTTCACACAGAGAGTGGTGAGTGTCTAGAACAAGTTGCCAGAGATAGTAGTAGAGGAGGGTACAATTTTATCTTTTAAAAAGCTTTTGGACAGTTACATGGGTAAGATGGGTATCCAGGGATATTGGCCAAATGCAGACAATTGGGATTAGCTTAGGGGTTTAAAACAAAAGGGCAGCATGGACAATTTGGGCTGAATGGCCTGTTTCCATGCCATAAACCTGTATGAGATCACCAACAACCTGTCCTGGTACCCCTATGCCGACGCTATAGTTAAGAAAGTCCTTGAACGCCTCTGCTGTCTCAGAAGACTAAGGAAATTTGATATCTGCACTACAACTCTCACCAACATTTACAGATGCACCATAGAAAGCATTCTTGCTGGTTGTATCACAGCTTGGTATGGCTCCTGCTCTGTCCAAGACTGCAAGAAACTACAAAGGATCATGAACAAAGCCCAGTCCATCACTCAAACCTTTGACGTTATCTACACTTCCTGCTGCCTCGAAAAAGCAGCCATCATAATTAAGGACCCCACACACCCCGATCATACTCTCTTCTACCTTCTTCCATCGGGAAAAAGATACAAAAGTCTGAAGTCACATACCAACCGACTCAAGAAGAGCTTCTTCCCTGCTGCCATCAGACTTTGAAAAGACCTACCTCACATTAAATTGATCTTTCTCTTTACCCTAGCTATTACTGTAACACTTTCTTCTGCACTCTCTCCTTTCCTTCTCTATGAATGGTATATTTTGTCTGTATAGTGCACAAGAAACAATACTTCTCACTGTATACCAATACATGTGACAATAATAAATCAAATCAAAATGTATAGCAGGTACCCATGTCACCAGTGGCACATCTTGGACATCCTCCATTCCAACAATGCGTGCAAGTCTGGGGAAGATGATATTGTTGGTGCTCTATCTGAAAGCAAGTATGTTCCCCAAGTGACTCCTTTGGGTGGATTTTTAAAATATTAAAAAAATATATACATTTAAAAAAAATAACCGGATGGAGAATCTTCAGGGCTGCATGTCAGAATTTGAATTTGGACTGCAAGTGGGTATTCACATCTGGTACTGGGTTAGTAGTCTAGTAGCTTAATCTGAACTACCATTGAGCAAGCCCCAGTGATGACTTAAGGCCCAGAACTCTAATGTTTAATATTCGTCCCCTCCTTTCTTGATGGTCGTATGTGGGGTGAGTAAAGTTCCTACCGTTCCTCTTTAACAACCTTTTAGAATGAATATTAACACGCCAATGTCCTCCCCCCAATAGCTGCTATGGAACCTGGTGTATCTAGTCTTACACCTTAGTTTCTGGCCATTCGAACATATTAAAATTAAAGCAGGAATATGCTAAAACAATTATGCAGTTTTTGGGGCAGTTATTTTCCAGAAATCAGAAGAAACCCTTGGCACAAAATCATATTTATTCTTTGATAACCATTAAAAAATTCCATCTTTTAAGGTCAGGCAGAAGTCCTTCAAGGGCTGCTGTATCGCTTGATTCTGGACCCTACCAAGAAATCATTCTGTTGGACAGGTTCCCTTCGTTGTTTTTCATGTCAAGGCAGCCTTTTGAAATGAGGCAATGAGCCAGTTCTTGAAACTTCATCAAGCTCAATCATCATGGTAGGATACAACCCTGATTTTTATTACAGCACAATTTTAGGCCTCTACATTCATTGATGTTATCAAATGGGGTGGCACAGTAGCATAATGGTTAGCACTGCTGCTTCACCTGTACCGACAACTTAACAACGAGGAACACTACAGATAGTTACCCGCAGATCTGACCAAAAAACACACCTGTCAACTCAACAGACTGATCAAGACCTTTGGTCTGGACCTTCACAGCACCCTCCGTGCTCTCATCCCACGTACTCCCCACGTTGGAGATCTCTACTGCCTCCTGAAGATACACAAGGCCAACACACCCGGCCAACCCATCGTATCAGGCAATGGGACCCTGTGTGAGAACCTCTCCGGCTACATCGAGGGCATCCTGAAACCCATTGTACAAAGAACCCCCAGCTTCTGTCGTGACACTACGGACTTCCAAAAGAAACTCAGCACGCATGAAGCAGTTGAACCAGGAGCACTCCTTGTCACAATGGATGTCCCGGTACTCTACACCAGCATCCCCCACGATGACGGCATTGCTGTAACTGCCTCAGTACTCAACGTCGATAACTGCCAATCTCCAGATGCAATTCTACAACTCATCCACTTCATCCTGGACCACAACATCTTCACCTTCAACAACCAATTCTTCATCCAGACACCCGGAACAGCCACGGGATGTCAGCATATTGAGGTGCGAATTTGGTCCCGATGGCTGTTCCGGGTGTCTGGATGAAGAACTGGTTGTTGAAGGTGAAGACATTGTGGTCCAGGATGAAGCGGATGAGTTGTAAAATTGCATCTGGAAACTGGCAGTTGACGGCGTTGAGTACTGAGGCCATTGCAGCAATGCCATCATCATGGGGGATGCTGGTGTAGAGTGCCGAGACATCCCTTGTGACGAGGAGTGCTCCTGGTTCAACTGCTCCATGTGCGTTGAGTTTCAGTAGGAAGTCCGTAGTGTCGCGACAAAAGCTGGGGGTTCTTTGTACATGCTACGGCATCTCCTCCGGAGCCTTCAACATGTCATTGATGAAGACGAACATCTGGCCAAGGCCATCCCCACACCCCCACTTCTTGCCTTCAAACAACCGCGCAACCTCAAACAGACCATTGTCCGCAGCAAACTACCCAGCCTTCAGGAGAACAGTGACCACGACACCACACAACCCTGCCACAGCAACCTCTGCAAGACGTGCCGGATCATCGACACGGATGCCATCATCTCATGTGAGAACACCATCTACCAGGTACACGGTACCTACTCTTGCAACTCGGCCAACGTTGTCTACCTGATACGATGCAGGAAAGGATGTCCCGAGGCATGGTACATTGGGGAAACCATGCAGACACTACGACAATGGATGAATGAGCACCGCTCGACAATCACCAGACAAGACTGTTCTCTTCCTGTGGGGGAGCACTTCAGCAGTCACGGGCATTCAGCCTCTGATCTTCAGGTAAGCGTTCTCCAAGGCGGCCTTCACGACACACGACAGCGCAGAGTCGCTGAGCAGAAACTGATAGCCAAGTTCCGCACATATGAGGACGGCCTAAACCGGGATGTTGGATTTATGTCACATTATCAATAACCCCCACAGCTTGCCTCCTGGACTTGCGGGCTATCCTGTCTGGAGACAATACACATCTCTTTAACCTGTGGTTAATGCTCCCTCTACCCACATTGTCTGTATCTTTAAGATCTGGTTGGTTGTCGGGATTCGCATTCTAATCAGTATTCTGTAACTTGATTTTGTGTGTCTGTGCCCTGTTTGAGAGCACATTTGCATTCCATCTGACGAAGGAGCAGCGCTCCGAAAGCTAATGGTATTTGCTACCAAATAAACCTGTTGGACTTTAACCTGGTGTTGTTAAAACTCTTACTGTGTTCACCCCAGTCCAACGCCGGCATCTCCACATCATAGTAAAATCATATCAGAAATGGTTTGAAAACAGCTGTCTGGAGTCTGCATAGATGATGTGTGGATCATATATGATTGTATAACACTTATGACTTCAGGGGAAACATCGCTTATTAACCTTTTACATCATCCTGGCATTTTATAGTCACTCAGCACTGGCTTAGCAATATATCCTGGGGTGCCAAGTAAAACTCAAGAGCTATCAAAACCAGGAACATGTTCGGAGTGGCATTTACGATCAACAAGAGTGACAAACATTACAAGCTTGTTTAAACATCTGGAGCTGTATTTATGTTTTAAGACTGGCATACATCATAATAGGCAAACCTGACAGCCCCAGAAGCACATAGCTCAGGAAGGGAAATCCTTAGGAAGAAGAGTTCTTTCATCTTTCATCTCTCTTTTTATTTTGCAGCTAAACAACATCCATTTAACAAGAATAGTATTTGATTAAATCAATGAACTTAAACTGTTTGATTCAATGTCACTGACTGCATTAATCCCTGTTCGTAACTGAAGATTTTAAACATTAGATTAATGGAAAACCACATCAGCTTGATTAAATACCCCTTCTTATTTATTCCTCATATGTTTGAAAAATAGTATGAATTTGACCTCAGATGCTCGATTAGTGTTGTATGAATGTCATTAAAAATACTGTACACTGATACAGCTTGTTTCATCTAGTTTGACATTTTCTTTTTTCAGAACAGCCTGCACTGCCAGGCCTCACTATCTTTTTATGTGCTGATTTTTTATGACTTGGCTGTCCTTTAGTTTTGATTGCAGTCAGGCTAACAAAAGCAGAATTGAAAATGTTGCCTGAATGACTTAATACGAGTTTGATTGCATGCATTAGTAAACTGACCTCCTGTGTAAACTTTTCCCCTTATAGATGTTGCCGACTGCACCATGCATTGGAAATGTGTGCAGTTAGTCAACCAGGTTATGAATTAATAATAAGAGGGGGATTTTCTATTCTGGAAACTAAGTCAGGTAGTGGCAGGAAAGTAGGTGTGATTCTGCTGGGTGGTGGAGCGGTGAACATGCTCAGTCCTTCATTTTTAAGCTAATTTATTTTACATCGGCAAGGAGCCTGATGAACCTCGTGGAGGGGTGGACAGGAAGTTGTCCACTCCTCTGTTGACTGATGGGGTCCAAGTTCCTGGCACATTTTTAATAGACAGACATTTAGTCATTACAGGCCAGGAGCTCTGCACTACTCCTCCAGAGTCCTTGAGGCTGCAGCTCCTACTGGAGAAGCTGGCAGTGAAATAGAGAAGCTGGCAATGATACATTAAGTGAGCATGCCCTTTACAGGTTTTCCTCCATCTCAAAACCAGCAGGTTACTTCTGAGCCCTTCAGCTGGCCTCTGCCGAGACATGTCATTCAGTTGAAGGGCATCCAAGCTACAAGCAGGCTGGCTGACGATTTAAGACCCCTAAAGGTGAGGAATGGTTTAGCCCATTTTTCCATACACTACTGTTAGGCAAAGGAATCAAAGATTATTGCAGGTAGATGGGATTCAGGAATTCAAAACACAAACAGATCAGCCAATTGCAGAGCAGGCTCCAAGGGCCAATTTGCCTACTTCAGCTCCTATTTTGTATGTTCGTATTTAACCACATGATCCCTCGTCAGTCATGACCTAGAAGGATGGAGGTTTGGAGTTGTGAGTTGGCTGCCCTCCACCAGCCATGTCCTAGGAGCCATTCCACCTCTCCCTGATGAGGTGATCACCTATTGGACTTTCACTCTGGACAGGCTATATCTCATTCCTCCCTCTGACTGCAACTGTTCCCTCCTATCACCAGTGCCCTGAGTTCACCCCACCTCCACCCACCAGGACTGCACCATCAATACCATTGGCCCTACCTTCTAAAACACTCCCTCCCTTCTCCAGGCACTGACCCTGCCCTCCTTTCCTGGGCACTTGCCCCACCATTCCCACTCCTTTCCTGGACACTCCCTCCACCATTCCCCTGTAATCCTGCCTCCCTTGTGTAGCTTTCACTCCACCCTTCCAACCACTTCCCCCTAAAACTTGTGCAGTGATGTTGTGTGGCTCAGGTAATTGATTTCCAACAACCACTATTATCTTCTTCCATTGTGCTCTGTATTACACCAACAAGTTAAGTATTTCCCCTCTTATTCCCATTGATTTAATTTTTTCTGGGGCTTCTTGATACCACACTCTGTTAAATGCTGCCTTGATGTCAAGGGGAGTCGCTCTTGCCTCATCTATAAAATATAGTTCTTTCCTTCATGTTTGGATAAAGATGTCTGGTGCTGGCTGGCTTTGTCCTTCACCCAGAATGCACTCTGAGCTGTTGCTACCTTCATTATTTCTTCCAAATGCTGTTCAACATGGAGGAGTACTGATTGTGAGTTGACGGCGAGTGATAGGCGGTAATCAGCAGGAGTCACCGTGCCCACGTTTACCTTGATGACATGGGAGTTCATGGGATCTTGAATGAATGCTGAGGCCTCCCAAGGTCCAGCTTTTATTATTTTCTGATTTCCTGTAGTAGCTTAATGCATTTGAGTGTCTTACTAGGCCATTTCAGAGGTAGTGAAGAGACAAACAGATTGCTGTTTGTCTGGAGTTACATGTAGCTCTGATCAGGTTTAGGCAGCAAATTTTCGTGATGATCCAATTGTCTCAAGGCTACCTCTACTTAGAGGGGCTTTGTATTTCTCATTTATTATTTAATTGAATTTAAATTTTCTCAGCTGCCATGCTCTGATTTGATCCTGTGTTTCTAAAGCATGAGTTTGGGCCTTTCGATTATTAATCTAGTACATCACCACTAAATTCTCATTCCACCAATATCTAGTCATTTACCTCAGTGCTGTTTGTGGTATCTGCTATCGAATAATTAGCTGTCGTGTTTTCTAAATCATGGGCTATATTTTGATCCTCGAAGTGGGTCTCGGAAATCAGGTAATTTCCTGGTTTGGCACACTGTAATCAGAAGAAAGGAGGGCTGTCACTGCATTCACCCCCCCGCCCCCCCCCCAATGACCCTTCATGCTCTCCATGCCAGCCTATGCTCCTGCACCAATTCCCAATGAACCCTCATACCCTTCATGCCAACCTATGCCTCTGCATCTACTCCCAGTAACCACTCATCCCCTCTATGTCAAACTAAAGCAATATGAACAAAAAGTCTTTTCACGCAGCAAGTGATTAAGGCTTGGGATACACCGCATAAGATTGTGTTGGAAGCAGATCCAACTGAAGCTTTCAAAAGGGAATTGAAGTGTTATCTGAAAAGGAAGAATGTGCAGGGTTATGGGGAGAAGGAGAGAGAACGGCATTAGATGAATTACTCATTCAGAGAGCTGTACTGACATGTTGGACCAAATGGCTTCCTCCTACACTGTAAAATTCTTTGATTCTGTCTTATGCCCACCTCCCACAAAAAATGGCCATCGATCCCAACACATAGGACTTCAATGCCCATTTACTCAGTGTGCATCTGTACAGAACAAATGAACTCTAAAGTCACAATGTCATGTATGAAAATGCTTTTTAAAAGAAGGAAGTAATTAATTCATAATAACAATAGAAAATACTGGAAAAACTAAGCTAGTTTGGCAACATCTGTGGAAAGAGAAACATAGTTGATGTTTTGAGTCTGCAGACTCTTCTTCAGAGCTAAATGTTAATCTATAACTTTCTTAAAAAATGCATAATGAGGTTTGGCTGAGAGCACAGTCATCCATTAATCTGTTGAAATAGCATCACCCTCAGGAAAACTTTGCTTGAGTCTCAGAATTATTTTTCAATTGCTCAATGTGTATTTACAGAAGACAAAAATGTGTCAAATGCTTGCAGTTTCTTTTATTGATACTTTAGAGAGCTGGCTGACATTTTTAGAGGGCTGTTGTAAAAGGAGTTTTCATAAGTAGGTTATGAATGAATTTCAGTTCTTAAAATTTTTTTCACACATGATACTGTTACCATAGGGTTCATTAGTTCGGTACAGAGCGTATACTGTAAGTGCCAGAGGTTGGCATGGAATGAATGGGTGGCCATTGGGGGTGCATGAACAGGCATCAGTTGTGGTGATTCACAGAATCATAGAATCCCTATGGCGCAGAAGCAGCCCATTTGACCCATTGAGTCCACACCAACTCTCCGAAAAAGCATCTCACCCAGACTCTCTTCCCTTAACCCCCAATATTTACCTCGCTAATCCCCTAACCTACACGTCTTGAGACACTAAGGGGCAATTTAGCATGGTCAATCAACCAAACCTGCCCATCTTTGGAGTGTGAGAGGAAACCGGAGCACCCGAAGGAAACCCACACAGACATGGGGAAAACGTGCAAACTCCACATACACAGTCACCCAAGGCCAGAATTGAACCTGTGTCACTGTGCCACCCAATGTGTTTGAAGAAGAGGGTATGAAGGTCCATTGGGGTGGATGGAGGGGCATGGGTTGGCATGGGGGCATGAGTAAGACGTTTTGACCTTACCTTTGAAAAGGTTCCTTCATCCAGTCTATGGTTCATGACACCTCTGAGGGGTCGTGAACCACAACTCATTGAAAAGCCTACCCGATACCATGAAAATTGCAGATATCTAGGAGAATGTCCATCCTCACAATGGAGCTCTCATCCCATGCTGATGAAAATTGGGGGCATCGGGATTGGGGCAGGGAATCCTAGAATTGGATCCTAGCCATCATTCTTAAAAGTCCGTGGAATCTCTCCGACTCTGAAAATCCAGCCCTGAAGCAGTGATTACAATTCAAAGTGCTGTGTGAACTGTAAAGCACTTTGTGGTGATCAAAAGATATGAAAGGTGACACTTAGGTTAATTTTGACAAGTAGTTTTTGCATTTTTTTGATGGGGGATAGGACCATTAATGTATCATTGTTATCATCATTTTACATCAAAACCATAACCAATGCCAAATTAAACATTTTTTGCAGCCCACAACAGTTAAACATGGTCTGAATTAATAACACCAGGTTAAAGTCCAACAGGTTTATTTGATAGCAAACGCCACTAGCTTTCGGAGCGCTGCTCCTTCGTCAGGTGAGTGGGAGATTGGCAGATCTCCCACTCTTTCTTCCAGCACCTTGTCCTGCTGTGTACTTCCTTTGTTCATTCTGCAAATCTCGATCTAGTTCAAGGGAGAATGTCAACTAGTGCACCCATTTTTGGGAGCAACTGATTTGAGCTGAAGTCTTGAAGTCAGCAAAAGTTTTTTTGGCAACTGGCACACCACGGACTGTAGACTTCGCAACATTTTTTGCAATGGTGCATATTGTTTGGAGCATTCAGGCATGAAATGGAACCACTGGCATCAAATCAACATTGCATGTCATGATCTATCTACTCTGTATACCTCTGGTGGTGGGTCACTGTGTGTGCAAATGCCTGCACCATTATGGCATCCACAAGTATGCACACGCATTGCAGCCAGCATTTTGGATCTCTAAGAACTCAAAAAGTACTCAAAATACGGGAACAAATGAATCCAATTTTTCACCCCTGGTCTTTCCAACTATAAGGTCTAGAAGGGCATTCTGAAGGAGGCCATTTGTACCCAGGGATCAATTCTCTGACCTGCACCTTAATGAGGAACAATGTGCGATAATTCATGGGGCCTGTAAGTGTGGGGAACATGGCTGGTGAGGTGACTTAATTTGGTGAGAGCCAGAATTTCAGTTTCCTGATGGCAGATTGAAATGCAGAGATTAAAGCAACAGGGTGGCAGTGGTGATTCAGGCTTCACATTGTCTCGTGATGGGTTCCTATTTGTATGCCATGAATATTCATTATGATAAAAAAAAGTTGCTTAATTACATCCTACCTTTATGATCAAGTCCATGGAGCAGAGGAATCTTGTGGCACCTGGTTCACGGTCATGTAAAGGTGACGTGCAGCAGTCAGCTTTGTGCAGTTGTGTCTGAGGCAGGGATTTGCTTTGTTGAACTCTGCAGCATCTGGGGGAGAGAGCAGGTGAATGGTAACTTTCAGGGTGGCCCGAGACCGCCAAAGGTGAGTCAGGGAGAATGGGGGGCATGAGGTTGAGTGGGATCAGAAGCAGGGTGGAGAGGATATGATAAAGGGAGGGCTCTTGTTGGTCAACAACAGAGGCCGCAGGAAGCCTCAGAGTATTAGGCTGGTCAGGATGCAGCCATTCGGGAAAGGTATCATAGAAAACAATTAATGGTGTGTCATCGTATCCTCGGGGCAAGTATTATCACCTGCAGATATAGTAGAGGCAATGCCAGAGATGACTGAGGTTGTCACTGAAATATGTGGGATTGTGCAGCCAGATTTTCAGCCTCGTGGGGTGGGTAGGAATCCCCATGCTAATGGCCCTCAAGCTGACTGCACCACTCCGTTTATTTCACCACTGGTGCTTTCAGGGCTGCTTGGGAAATATAGAATCATAGAATCCCTACAGTGCCGAAGGAGGCCATTCGGCCCACTGAGACTGCATCAACAACAATCCCACCCAGGCCCTATCCCCGTAACCCCACATATTACCCTACTAATCCACCTGACATTAAGAAGCAATTTAGCATAGCCAATCCACCCAATCTGCACATCTTTGGAGTGGCTCATTACAGCCTGCCATGAATGGGTGCATAAAGGAGATGACCAGCGCCCTCTTCTATCGTGCAAATGAATTCACCAATTATTCCACTTATGATGACAGCCAGGCAGTTAAGGCATTGGGGGGTTTTTCCTTTTCCGAGAGTGTAGGGTCATCAACTGAACTGATGTGGCCAATAGAGTTCCCTGGTGCCAGTCGGTGGCATTTGTGAATTGCAAGGGCTTCCATTCTTTGAACATGTACTTGGTTTGCAGCCACTGGCAAAGAATAAGATTTGTCTGTGCTCATTTCCCAGGGAGTTCTCAGGACTCGCACAGTTTGTCTAACTCACAGCTCCCAAAACCCAGATTAATGGCAGGAGCCACCAATGAATATCTGCCCCATCACGTGATTGCACATGTATCCCATTCACACTGTGGCACTTTAAATTTTCTTAATAAACATGTGGGAGCCAGTGTAACCCATCTCTTCTTCCACCGTTGAGAATGGTGTGCCACAGATAAAATATCACTCAAGGTGTGAGACATCTGCTGTTCAGTAAGGACTTCCTCACTGAAATCTGCTACCTCATGCAGTCACAACCACAGCCTCAGAACAGGGCAATGATAGCATTGCTGGTGGCTGTGAAGCTAACATTTACATGTCTGGCTCCTTCATGACAGCTGCTAGAGGTATTTTCCACATGTCACAGTTTCCAAATTTCTATTTTATAAAGGAGGTCGAAAAGATTCTGAGAGCCATGGTTGAAAATAATCTGATCTGGGACTGAGTGAGGAGTGGCACAACATGGGAGAGCATGGGCTCCCAACTTTTCAAATGTTACACTGAAGATGTTAGTAGAGGAGGTGGAAAGGAGGAGGGATATCCTGTGTCCCAAGGGGGAAGGAAGTCCATGAAATCAAAAGGCAGTGGGATTAGATATTCATGGTGGTCAACACCAGGAGTCAAGCTCTGAATACCTGGAAGTAATGTCATGGCTCTTAGAACCTGCTCTAACACACCGCCTTTAAGCGAATCACTGCAGGCGAGCATGAAATGGTGGTAGCTATTCACAAGCTTGGCCCCTTTCTGATGTGTTCAGCCAATGAACAGCATGGTGAATGCTGGTTGGACACAGATTATTCAGAGGAGCATAAAGTTGGCATGCTGCCTGCATTGCAAGCAACAAGTGAAGGTTATTTGTGCATTGTGATCCTGACACCCATTTTCAGGGACTATATAGTATGCCCCTGGAGACTGGTAGCAATAGGGAGTGAATAAAGGATAGATGTGAAGATTTCATTCTACAGGTGTACGTTAACCTTATGATAAAAAAACAAATATTGTACAAAATGTCTGATATGGCTGACCACCTCACCTCATCAATTGATTTTGACACATAATACTGAGCATGTTAATATTGGAATCGGTATATCAGAGGCAGACAAGTTGCTTCCATGCTGAGGACCTTAATATTTGTTTATCAATGTTGTTTCATAATCATACAAATTGTGTATGGCCTAAAAATAGCTTGGTTCCTGCAGAGTGGTGTTTTCTATTTCTTGTGTCGATGTATAAATTCTATTCAAGCAAAAGCCGACATGGAAACCTAGTTTTAAAATGCAGATCTAGATATGTATGATTGTTCCTTTGAAGCAAAAGTGTACCAAAAATCTGACAACTGGAGTGATTTTGCTGATGAGGAAATTGCTGGCCAAATTCATGCTGAACAGCATTCAAAACAGTTTTAGGATTAGCAAGCTTTCTCAAACATTAAGGAGTTGAGATAACTCTTTGGCTTTATGTAAAGAAAAGAAACAAGATCAAAACTGAGCTGCTAAATTTTACAAGACAGATACCTTCTAGTTAAATTACACAGAGAGACAGGCCGATCTTGGGATAGGTTGGTGATTTATTATTGCAGTTCTAAGAAAACAATTTAGTCAATCATGGTTTCATTGTTACACTGCAGTTGAAAATAATGATCTGTATCAAATTTGGGAAGAAAAAACACAATGTTATTCTGGCATTAACTGACTGATAGATGGGATTCCTATCCAAAATCAATCTGATGATCTATGGAGGAAACGTAAGAAATAGCAGTAGAAATAGACTCTTCGGCCCTTTGTGCCTGGCTTTTCATGCAATATGATCAGCCACAGCCCATTCACAATGGCTGAAGATTGATGGAATTTTTTCTCAGGCCTTATCAACATACCTGCTATAAGCACTGGCCACACTTCCACAGTAAGAAGTTTAACAACACCAGGTTAAAGTCCAACAGGTTTATTTGGTAGCAAAAGCCACACAAGCTTTCGAGGCTCTGAGCCCCTTCTTCAGGTGAGTGGGAATTCTGTTCACAAACAGAACTTATAAGACACAGACTCAATTTACATGAATAATGGTTGGAATGCGAATACTTACAACTAATCCAGTCTTTAAGAAACAAAACAATGGGAGTGGGGAGAGCATCAAGACAGGCTAAAAAGATGTGTATTGTTTCTTAAAGACTGGATTAGTTGTAAGTATTCGCATTCCAACCATTATTCATGTAAATTGAGTCTGTGTCTTATAAGTTCTGTTTGTGAACAGAATTCCCACTCACCTGAAGAAGGGGCTCAGAGCCTCGAAAGCTTGTGTGGCTTTTGCTACCAAATAAACCTGTTGGACTTTAACCTGGTGTTGTTAAACTTCTTACTGTGTTTACCCCAGTCCAACGCCGGCATCTCCACATCACACTTCCACAGACAGTTCATCTGAGTGAAGGCATTAATGTTAAGATTTGTGACTCATCAGTGAGGACTTCAGATGAATCTTAGGAGGGGGACTTCATGCCCTCCATGTCAGCCAACTTATGCCCCTCCACCAAACCCTGTGCCCCTTCAGATCTTGAAAGCACCTATCAAATTGCCTCTTAATCATCTAAGTTCCATGGAATATCACCACTGTTTGTATAATGTCCTTGTAAAACTCTTGGAATCCAGATATCATTCTGGCAATTCTATGCTGCACTCACTCAAAAGCAATTTACCCTTCTTCAGGTATGGTGTCCAGAAATAGTGATCTAACCAGATTTTGCATAGAGGAAGCATAACTTCTACTTCCTTTATTCCATTCTATTCACTTTTCTCATTATTTTCAGTGCCTGTTCATCATGTTTTGGTGATCAATCCACCTGGATACTTAAGCATCTTTGGACCTCCTTTGGACTTGAGGAACATTTCAGGCTTTTCCCCTTTTAGAATGTACCCTGTTCTATCCTTTTTAAGATGCATATTACCTCATGTTTGCCTACATTGAAATCCATTTGTCACAGTTTGCCCTTAATCTATCAGTGTTTCTTTTTATTTTATACTCCTGTCTCCAATGTTTGGGATGGCACGTTGGTGCAGCGGTTAACACTGCGATCTCATAGCACCAGGGACCTAGGTCCAATTCCGGCATGGGTGTTGAATGTATGGAGTTTGCACGTTCTCCTCATATCTGCATGGGTTTTTGCTGGTTGCTCTGGTCTCCTCCCACAGTCCAAAGATGTACAGGTTAGGTAGAATGGTCACAGTAAAATGCCCCTTAGTTTGTGTGTGTGTGTGTGTGTTTGTGAGTATGAAGTTGGCTAAATTTGATGCAGTGTAGTGCCCCTCAAGCTATAAGCCCCTGGCAGCAGACTAGCAACCTGTTCCAAGATTAATTAGCTACAGAAGCAAATGGAAGTCTGACCTATGCACCATCAGGTGCAGAAAGGTTGAGTGAGATTTGCACTGTTTACAATGCCACCTAACATTATGCCATTGGCAAAGTTGGATATTTGGCTTTCTATTTAATAAATACAGTGGATAGTTGAAGCCCCATGATTCCCATTCTGCCAATTAGAGTACCTGCCTATTAGCTCTACTCTCTGCCTCCTACCAATTTCCTAACCAGTTCAATAATTTTCCTTCACTTCAATGAGCTTTAACTTTAGCTAACAGCCCTTTATGGGGGACTTTATGAATTGCCTTTTGGAAGTCCACATGAATAATATCCACAGATATTTCAATACACACTCCTTGAGTTACTTCCTCAAGAAATTCCGTCATTAGATAGGCCAGCAGTACTGAAAGCTGATGGCTGGAATTCTTCCGTTTCGTGGCTAAATCCCATGGCAGCGACAGAGTGTTTTCCACTATGGAGGCTTCATTAATTATGCACGCGGGTGTTTTATGCCGTATTCCAAGGTGGGGCAGCCCCAAAGGTGCATACTGCATCGTTGTATCCGGGCAGCCAGTATCACTGATCCACTATTGTAGAAAGAAAGTAGACCTCATGAAAATAAAGATGGATCTCCAGAAGAACTGAGACTGGAAGATGGACTTCCTCAGTAAAACGATGAACTTTCAGAAACATTCTGAGGCTGAAGATGGATCTCCTCCAGGACTCCTAATCTGGAAGGTCCACCTGTACTCCCCACCCACTGTGTGGTGTTTCAGGGTCTGGGGTTGTGGGCTGGCTCCATCCTGAACTCTGGAAGCAGCCCCAGGCATTGTTCAAGTGAGTCCCAACGTCTGTAATGTCACATTGCTCCAAACACGCCTTGTGCTGACGTGTTTTCCTGCTGCTGCCGTGATGAATTCAGAATGGGTGTGTCAGGCCTTCATCTGTATCTCATTGACAGGATGCAAATGAGTTCCATTTCGGCCTCTAGTGGGTTTTCCAACCTGCCGTGGAGGGCACCAGTGGAAGTTCCCACTAAATTCACATCAGCATGACCAATTTCTGGGCTTCCCACCATATTCTCCCCTTACACCCATCATCATACCTGTCGCCGATGGCAGCTTGGGAGAGTTCCACCCAATAAGTCTCCAGGACCATATGGGATGCATCCAAGGATACTGAGGAAAGTAAAGGTGGAAATTGCAGTGGCACTATAGCCATATTCTTCCAATTGCCCGTAGTTACAGGGATGGTGCTTGAGGACCTGAGAAATGCAAATGTTATTCAAAAAATAGTGTAAGGATAAATCCAAAAACCACAAGCAGTTTAATGTCAATGATAGAGAAGCACCATGGTGCAGTGGTTAGCACTGCTGCCTCACAGCGCCGGGGACCCGGGTTCAATTCTGGCTTTGGGTGACTGTCTGTGGAGTTTGTATGTTCTCCTTGTGTCTGGGTGGGTTTCCTGCAGGTGTTCCAGTTTCCTCCCATGTCCCAAAGATGTGCATGGATTTTCCATGTTAAAAATAATGCCCTTAATGTCAAGGGGATTAGCAGGATAAATACATTGGGTTAGGGGATAGAGCCTGGTGGGATTGTTGTCGGTGCAGGTTCGATGGGCTGAATGGCCTTCTGTTCTGTAGTGATTCTATGATTCTTTTAGAAATGTTAACTCGGAACATAATTAAGTCACTTGAGAAACATGGGTTAATTAAGGAAATCCAGCACAGATTTGCAGAGGATAAATTGTTTAACTAACTTGTTTAAGTTTTTAAGCATTCTCCAAGGCAGCCTTCATGACACACGACAGCGCAGAGTCGCTGAGCAGAGACTGATAGCCAAGTTCCGCACACACAAGGACGGCCTCAACCGGGATCTTGGGTTCATGTCACACTATCTGTAACTCCCACGACTTGCCTAGGCTTGCAAAAATCACTAACTGTCCTGGCTGGAGGCAATACACATCTCTTTAACCTGTGCTTAACCCTCTCTCCACTCACATTGTCGGTACCTTTAAGACTTGATTACCTGTAAAGACTCGCATTCCAACCATTATTTTGTAAATTGAGTTTGTGTCTTTCTATGCCCTGTTTGTGAACAGAACGCCCACTCACCTGACGAAGGAGCAGCGCTCCGAAAGCTAGTGGCTTTTGCTACCAAATAAACCTGTTGGACTTTAACCTGGTGTTGTGCGACTTCTTACTGTGTTTACCCCAGTCCAACACTGGCATTTCCACATCTAGACTACAGGGCACAATTTCAAAATTTGCCGCAATAGTGTAGTGTAATATAGTTCCAGGTCAGAAGGGACAGTGGCTTAAAGGATGACTTACAGATGGTGGTGTTCCCATGCGTCTGCTGTCCTTGTCCTTCTGGATGATTGAGATCATGGGTTTGGATGATGCTGTTGAAAAAGTTCCTTACAAAAGTCAACCAATCACACTAATGATTTCTTCCATATTCCTTTGCCCTAGAATTGCAACACCATGCTACCCCAGTGGCTCCTGCATGGTTGGTGTAAGAGTGCTGATTATCGCTGTGCCACTATGGGCAGATCCTACCTCAAAGCTAGGGGTTCCAAAATTTTACATCTTGCATATCCCCTTTCAGATTTCCCAGCTGACCATAAACTTCTCCCTGCACATAGATTTAATCATTTACCTCCTAATGATCAAGCATTGTACAAAATATAAAAATTGTAATACACATGTACAACTTTAACAATGGTTTAGTACCAATTTCCATTATGTGTCACATGAGATTACTTTTTGAAATATATGTGCAAAACATCTAGAGTGATAAGTGATTGTTTGAGTCATAAGTTAATCTCTGCAGGGAGCTTATGATTTGATTACAGAGAATGATGGAACTTCACTTTCATGCGGAGAAGTTGTTATAAATGGTATCAACACCTTGGTAGCCCTGTCTGACAATTTGCGGAATTTAACTTAAACATGGACCCAAATCTCATCCAGGTGTTTTTTCTGCAACTCAATTATGAATCTATCTTTCAGTTGAGATGTGCAGGTGATTCTTTCATTGACAACTATTGTGGCATGGGGACTACAGAAAAATGTGTGACATGTTGGACCTGATTGTTTGCGTTTGCAGAATACAGGATGCAAAACAACCTTTCCTGCCAGTTTCACCTAAATCAAGGATGTCAGACCTGATTGTTTTAGTATGAGTCTATTATTAATAATTAAACCTTCTTATCTGACATTTCCCAGAAACATTTTCAGATACTGCAAAGTTCAAGGATATTTATCTTCTCAAGAAGAAAACTTTACCCATACAGGTTTTAGTAACTGCAATTCTCAACATTGGACGTCATTCGGTCTCGTATCCACTGTACCTGCAAACTACAACACATCCTCCTGATGCATTATTTATAATGCTTCCTATTTTGCTTAACATCAACCACATCTAAAAATAGGATAGCTAATGCAGTTACTTTAAATAGATTGTTTCCTCAAGTATTAACTTTATAGATTAATACATTTCACATTTCAATGACGCTGTGTTTCTTAGTCAAGTTATTTGTTCCAGATTCATTGAGGCGTATTTAATAAAAATAATAAATTGCACAAAGATACTCAATCAGTCAGCCTATATATTTGGTGAAAGTTAGTTTAGATTTTTAAAATAAAATTACTGTTTTCAAAACATATCACAATTTAAATTATGAGAATGATTGTAAACTGAAGGAGCAATGGAAAGGATTCCATTCAACATTTCCAGTTCTGTATAACACCCAGAGATGTGTTTGAAATAATTTAAAATATTGCTTGAGAGTACATACAGCATCAGTACTGGAGCTGGTAGCTGCTAGGGTGAGACTGAGTAACAGTGCTTCTTCTTCATGACTGTCCTCCTGCTCTTCCATCTCTTGCTCTTCCACTATTGCCTGGTCAGCTGTCAAGTTCTTGGATATGTGAAAGGAGAAATGCATAAAGGTAGAGCTATGGTCAGGGAAGCGAGTGAAAAACAAGTGATGCGTGCTTATACCATGGAGGAACTGATAATTCAGAAGATATTTTAGATGAGGAGGAGGTGAGATTTGAGGAGGAAGATTAGCTTCATCTTCGATGGTTTCAGCCCCACCATTGGCCACAACCTCCGGCGTGGTTGTTCCAATGGTGGAAAGCATTGTAGCCTCCATGGAGGTAAAGGCATGAAGCTGTGCTTGTTCCTTACCACTTATCTACTGCTGCCATTGTTATGCATCATCTTGTCTCCTAAGAGAAAGGGAAGTGTGTCACAAAGTGTGAGGCAATCAGTTTGGGTGATGTGACTGTCATGGCTGAATAGCTGATAGTGTATGTAAGGTGTAGTTGTGAGGTTTACAGCATTGTTTGAGGATGAGTTGAAGCTATGAATGTGAATTATGAATCATGTTTAATACATAAATCATTTGATGAGCGAAGGGGTGACAGGAATGGTGAAATGGTTCAGTGTAAGGGTATGGAATTTGAAGATAGATTCACTGACCTTGACAACTCACCAAGGGCCATTGGACATCTTGCAGCACTGCATTCAGAGCCTAGGGGGTTACACTGCTGGTATTGACGAAGGTATTACCTGCTCCCATTGCCTTCTCAGAGTTTGTCTGGAGGGTCTCCAGATCTCCTATACATGGAAGGCTCTTCTCCTGTTCACCTCCTATGCCAAGACCTTCAGGTTTAATCAAACAATCTTGAAGCATGCCCTTTTGAACTTTTAGGGGGGGAGTTTTCCCATCCCGCCCACCATGGGAACCATAGCGAGCGGGGGACGGACCATGCAAAGGTCCATTGATCTTGGATGGGATTTTCCGGTTTTTGGGCGAGCGCAGCTGGAAAATCCTGCCCTTTGTCAGTGTTCTTCCTGCTCAGCATGTATTCTCTAGCCACTTCCAGCATCTGCTTCAGCCAGGATGTAAATCCCATTTAAAAGGTGCAGGCTGATGTAAGAGGTGCAGGATAACGTTAAGTGGTACTGGCCTTAAACACACCACCTACGTTAGAAAACACTGATTCCATCAGACATGTGTTTGCCTGGCCTTGTGGACTTTATTCCCACAGCAGTAGCTGCAGGCTTTCATGAAATAATGTTGTTTTCACTTGACACAAATGAAGTCACTTACAGTGTCTGATTTTAAATGTCGACTTGTAACAAGGAATCGTTCCATCACGGCAGTCACCCTCGACCGAACAGTTGAGTGGGTAGATTCGATGCCACTAAATTGAGAATATATTTCCTTCTCAAATTAAATCACTCAGTGAAAAATTTTGTATTTGGATTATCATTGTATCCCGATTAATGTTTCTTGGCTTGTTTGCCACTGCGCTCTTCTAATGTGAAGTAGTGGAAGAATTTGTGGATTGATTCTCGGTCTGAGGGGCTGCGACATGAACACATCTTCCACATCTGTAGCCATCTTTATACCAGCTAAGGACAGTAAGGCCTATGTAGTGGGAGGGTTTTTTAGGCTCTGACAATCTGCCCACATCCACTGTGCACGAGTATCCAGCTGGATACCAACCCAGAAATTACATTTGGATCTCTGATCTTCACTTGCCAGGACTGTCTGGAGCTGGATTTGGAAACGAGACCTTCTGTTGAAGAAGTAGGAATGCTACCCGCTGACAACAGGTTCACTCTACAGCCTTATTTTTATAAGGGGCAGGAAGGGTACAATGGAGCCTAGTGACAGGTGACAAATTAGTCTAGGCCATCAACCTAGAGGCCGTGCAAATCTTAAGAACAGGGTCTCATCTAAACAATAATGTGCAGAGTCATGCCTGACACCCAGCCAGATTGAGTGCCATGGGTAGGGGTCAGAATCTACTAGCAGGAAACCATAGATCAGGGAATGATCGTGGGTGGAAATAATTCCCTGGCTTTGTGATGGGAAAGGCAGCTGTGTTTTCCCTTGATTGAAGATTGTGAGAATACATGAAGCCATAAATTCTCCTTGAACTTGTGGGCCCTTCGTAGAGTTCCTCCTTCTTCTGACCTGCAAGGAATTCAAAGCCTGGCAACATTAAAAATGCCACTCAGCTCCTCCTGCCATGTTGCTGCTGTCAGATAGTGTGGGACTCACCCTCTATGGACCTAAAAATGACTTTGCAGTTCTGATTAAATCATCAGGCAGCAACCTGTGAATTTTAAGTAGGCCCCCACTGTTTCTTAAAGGACCAGGCTTGTCCAAGGCCTGGACCACAGCAGTAAATATTCCACTGACCTGTGGCTTGGAGTTGGATCTCAATTTTTAAAATTTTAACCTCTCACCTGCCTGTTCAGATTTTGGTGAGGGCAAGATGGGGCTCGAGATTTGAGTCAAGGGCATCAGTGGGGTGTTCTTTAAAATAAAGGCCTATTAAGTCCCTTACTAATTGGATATATAAATAAATGACTGTAATGCATAGTGGAGAAAGCAGTACCCGCTCCAGGTTTCCACTATTAATTATTTGTGAAAAGTTGCTTGCTTACTTCACTTTTAAATGACTGAGCTATATTTGAAAATTTGTTCTGGATTCCCTACCAGAATAAATTGTTTCTCTGCCTGTGGTCAATGTGATCAGATATTGCAGTTAAAATCCCATGCTATCTACATTAAGGATTTTTCTAAAATTTTATTCAACATGTCTAATTGAATTTGACATTGATAAGTCTATATGTTTTGGAGCTGTATCACCTATATAGATGCCTGTTCTGAAAAGGGTGTTTTGATAAGGAATTGTTAATAGCTTCTGCTCTCACACTGTCTGATCTGAGAGCTCTTTAGCATCCCTTAGAATTTAAAAAACTAATATTGATAGAGTTGTTTGGAAAAAGTACCAACCCATATGGAGAAAACTCAAGTAAATGGAGTTGAGGTGCAGGTTAAGTCATTAGCTAATTGAATGATAGAACTGACTCTGGAGGCCTGAATGACAAACTCTAGGTTTTATATTTTTATCTTCCAAACAAAACAAGAACAAAGAAAACTACAGCACAGGAACAGGCCCTTCGGCCCTCCAAGCCTGCACCGACCATTCTGCCCGTCTAAACTAAAACCCCTATTGGAGTCAATTCTTTGACTCCATTTGTTAGATTGAGCACCAGATTCTGACAGAAAAGTTCAGTTTCTATGGAGATCCAGAGTGAAATCGGCCAAATGGGATGACTGTCTCTGGGTTCAATCCGTGCATGAGAAGCAAACTATTTATATTTGACTCTCTTCGCAGCAGTGGGTAAAATGACAGTAAAATTCAATATACCAGTGAAAGTGCACCAACATCAAGAAGTGACTCTCCTACCTCTTTCAGTGCACTGCTGATGCTATCTTGATTAGATCATTTTGAAGAGCAGTTTTTGACATGTTCATGCAGTCGAAATCCAAATTTGAAATTATTTATACTTAACTGGATTTATTGTACAATTAAAAGGCTTTTGGAATACAAAATGATGTACAAGACCTGAGAGAAAAAACTGACCAGACTCCTCAACCTGAGATTAACTGATTGGAGAGTGGGTTATGCAGAGATAATATAACATTACCGAATCTGCTGGGACAAACGTATGATGCTAAAGGCGACATAAAAATAGTAACTATTATGGATTACTTAATTCTATGACTGTTAGTTTGGTGGCTTTAAGGCAAGCTAAACACATTACAACTTGAATAAGCTCCTGTTGAGAAATTCATCTAAAACAGTGGATATTATTTCATTTGAGTCATCACCCCATTTAACTGCAATGTGTGTACTTTTCTTGCACTGACATTTTTATTCCATCTGTTACATGCAAACAACTTATATAGAAATTCCTATTGCAACATCTCAATAATGTTTAAGTTTTACAATGTTGCTGTATATTTATATTTATGAGCAGTTTTGTTATATGTATTTGCATATGCAATAAAAATCTGGAAAATAGCAAAGTTTTTAAATCATGAATTCACAGATAAATCCTCTAACTTTACACTTTAATGTTCTTCATATACAGAATTGTGAAATAATAACCAATTAACCACAAGTAATTGATGAGAAAATATCATTTTAGTAAGGTTTTTCACTTTTGCAATATAAATTCGATGCAAAAGTAGCTTCATTCATTTTAAAGGTGGAGAAAGAACCAGAGGTCAGTGTGAATATAAGGTACTTATCTGCCTAAATCTGTAACTAAACTCTCATCCAAAAAGCACATCAACCATTACTGAGTATTTACCTTTGACTTATTATCTCACATATCATCAGCGGGAGTCTGTGTCCTCACTGCAAACACCTTTTTTTCTGCTTATCACCCTCATGTTGCGCAAAACTGGCTGTATTTCTGTGGGCAGGCAAAAAATAGGCACTGTTATCTGAGGCATGCAGCAACACATGAAGTAATCAAAACACAAATTCACCAACATTACTGTCACTAAAGAGAAATGAAGCAAGCCCTTGCGCTCAGATTAATGGGTCAGATGACAAGCACTGGTCCAATGTTCACAAATAAGAGATTACGTGGCTGTGACATTTTTGCAAATTTGTACGGCAGTATTGGGGGCTTAACATAGGGCTGTGCTTAAAAATGTAGACAAGCTTAATCAACCTTTTCATTAGCAATGTCAAAATCAACATTCATTCTCCATTTTATAAATAATTTTCCTCAATGTTATTGGAATTTTATATTTTGAAATGGATGGTTATGCCTCAGAGAACTGAGGCTGTTACAGCTGCAAAATATTTTGCTCAATAGAATTATACCTCAAAAGCAGTAGCTCTTCACGCTTATGAATTTGTTAGAAGAAAATTGCATGAGACTCCAATAACATTCGCAGACACTGTTCATTTGTGGTCTGCAGTGAAATATAATCTTGAGAGGATGACAGTACCGTTTCCAAATTTTTATTCCTTTTGTTATTTTGGTGAGCTATTTAGTAAATTATGTTTCTCAACTTTTTACATGAGCATCTCATGACAGATTTTTGATATAACCTTTCATTTGTACCTTAGAAAATAAATTCTATTAGCCTGCTCCTGAAAACCATTGACAAATCTGGCTGGAATTATATTCCACTGATTCAATATTACAATTACAAACAATGGTGTACAAAGATCGTGGGACTGATCTGTCTGATATTTAGATGTCTTATTTATTACCCAGCATTCGGTAATCCAGTAAGTTGCAACTGGTGCATTCAAACAAAGTAAATTGATAATATGTTACTCTTTTGGTATGCTACTAGTTACTTTCAAAGTACATCATTTTTAAGATGGATGAAGAACCCATTCAGTATTTATCATCAGGATTCTCATCATTGAGAATTAAACCTTCAGTTTCTTTTTGTTTCTGCAATGTGGGCATCGCTGGCAAGACCAAAATTTGTTTCCCATCCCTAATTGCCCTTGAGAAGGTGGTGGTGATCCACCTTCTTGAACCTCTGCAATCCATGTTCTATAGGCACACTTAAAATACTGTTGGGAAGATTATTTCAGATATTTGACCCAGCTACAGTGAAGGAAAGGTAATACTGTTCCAAGTCAGGCCAGTATGGGCCTTGGAGAGAAGCTTGCAGCCTCTGCTGCCCATGTCCTTCCAAATGGGTTTGGAAGGTGCTGTTGGAGGTGTCTTGAAGGGTGCTGTGGTGAGTTTTATAGATGGAGTGCATTGCTGACACTATGCTGAGGGAGTAAATATTTAAGGTGGTAGATGGGGTGTTGATCAAGTGGGCTGCCTTGTCCCAGGATGGTGTCAGGACTTTTGACCGTTGTTGGATCTGCGCTCATGCAGGCAAGTGAAAAATACTCAATTGTGCTACAAATCCGTGCTTTGTAGATGGTGGACATGTTTTGAAGAGTCAGGAACTGAGTTACTCACCTCAGAATTCCCAACTCCTGTTCTGCTCATGTCGCCACAGCATTTATATAACTAGTCCAGTTAAGTTTCTGGTTAATGTTAACCAACAGGGTGTTGATCATGTGGAATACAACAATGGTAAAATTATTGAGTCAAGGGGTTATAATTAAATTCTCTCTTGTTGGATATGGTCATTGTCTGGCACTTGTGCATTGCAATTATTACTGCCACTGATCAGTCAAGCCTGAATGTTGTCCAGGTCTTGTTGCACAAAGGCAGTGGCTGCTCCAGTATCTGGGTCGTAAATGGTACTGAATATTATGCAATCATCAATGAATGTTCCCACTCAGATCTTATAATGGAGGGATGATCATTCATGAAGCAGCTGAAGATGGTTAGATCTAGGAAGCTCCTGAACAAATAAAGCAGTGATGTCCAGAGGATAGGGGGAAATTGTTGGGTGATTGGCCTCCAACAACCAGAACCATCTCAGCCTTGTCTCTTGCACTGATGTGGATGGAGATATTTGTACAACCGCCTCCGTCAGTTAGTTGTTTAAGTGTCTATCACCATTGCAGACTCTGTGGCAGGTTGTGAAGTCACTTACCTCTGTGTATTTCATGCTGCTTTGCTATATCAAGAATACTCCATGGACTGCAGTGACTTAGGAAACCCACTTTATTCGGGCAGAGAGGCAATAAATTCTGGATTTGCGAGTAGCACCTACATCCTAAGAATTATATATTTTTTTACAGTTTATCCTTTTTGCATAGAGTATGGAATTTCAGCCCAAAAGGTATCAGTGCTTCTACAAGCACCACTTGGTTGTTAATGAGAGAGAAAAAAAACACTTCATAGTGCCGGTGGAGGCACTGGTCTTCACAAAGTTTTCATTACAAAGTGATTTCAAATCTCCCACCAGCAATAATGCATTACCAATGAGGTATAAGCATCACTATAAAATGGAGACACTCTTGAGAAGAGGGCTTTAAGTGTACTTGTGCAAAGAGAGAACCAGGTTATCAATTCAAGCCATGTTAATATGATGAAGCTAGCCGCTTGTGCTTTGACTGATTGAGAAACAGAGATTCATAAGATTGATATTGATAACTGCGGCTGACCACATTGTTCCAGTTTGTCACGTTTTGCTTGCGAGGCATGCAGTTGTTGTGGGACATGACTTTCAGGATAAGTTTGTGCAGTTTGTTTCCAAAACGTCTGACCTAAAAAGTGAATTGTACTTTGGAAACAATCTAGCTGCCACTTCTGGCAATTCCTCAAAATGCTAACCATTTAAACCATTGACGACTGCAGATTAATAGTTTCAGGAAAGTGATTCATAGCAGTTTGAATTTTCCCTACACAAGATTAAAAG
This sequence comes from Mustelus asterias, assembly GCF_964213995.1. Lineage (NCBI taxonomy): Eukaryota > Metazoa > Chordata > Chondrichthyes > Carcharhiniformes > Triakidae > Mustelus > Mustelus asterias. Next base: position 41,705,033 of record NC_135810.1, read on the forward strand.
CAAGAAAAATATATTTATTTGAAAGGCAAGGTAAGACAGGCAAATGTTTTGGGAAGAAAACAAGAAGTTTCTTTTTCATTCTGGGGATGATATATTTTAAAATGTATTTGATTTAACTTTATTTTCAATATTCTAGCTTAACCGTTAACTTTATTCCTTTGAGGTGCATTGTCCAGTGCTATTAGTTAGAAAACATTTGGGGACCAGACATATCTCCAAAGCCTCCACCAAGTCTATTCTATGGATGCACTGACACATGATAATGAAACCAACGTAATCTTCGGTGTGTTTCCTCTTCCTTCCATTGGATTGTCACCTCACACCTGTTTGATACTGATGATCTGTTTTAGACTTGTTGGAAGAAGCTTGGGAGATAAATAATAATCAAACCCAGGATTCCTGAAGACTGTAGTGCAGCCTGAGTTGACATTTCTGACTTATTTTGATTAATGGAAAGGTTTGCATTTATTCTACTTTTTACATAATTACGTGGACCTCGTGACAAGGCATGACCTGTGGAGTAGATGATGTGAACGTCCTTGGCCCTCAAAAGAAAAACATTAAATCACTGACACAGGAGGTTAGCGGCAAGATTCTCAGAGAAAAAAGTCAATTTCTTTCATGTGTAGCCCCTGACCTTTGGGCCACAAGGGAAATCGAACCCTGGTCCCATAATAGCTTTTATAGAAATGGCAGATTTGTGGATAAGTATCCACCATGCCATCACAGAAATCAGATTAAATTTCAACACAATGGGGGCCTTCTAGCAGTGATTGTAGGTTGGAAAATTAAGCCTCCAACCTTGTGGTGCACCCATTTTTCTGAAACAGGAAAGAACAAAGTCAGTCACAAGACTCACATTTTCCCATGTGATGCAGATAAATTGGCCCCACACTGAATGTCATGAGTCCTGGTGACCTTTCACTTCTAATGATCATGGAAAACTGGCCGAGCCTTGGAGTGGCTCATAAAAAGATTCCAAAACTGTCATCTAGTTTTGCATCGTGAGCATTTATTTACTTGATCACTAAGGATTTTGTTTCCTTTATTTTCCTCCTTATTTTCATCTTTTTATTAGTGTCTTCAATTTTCTATCATATGAAAGGAAGGATCTTGCCTCACAAAGTTGGTAATTCAGCCCTCTCTCTTCTTACATGTGTGCAACATATTAGCCAATGTTTCTACTGCTCAATCCCATGATGAATCTGTAAAAAGTAACAACACATTATTGTTTTGTTACTGTGGTGTTTTATACAAACATATATACACGTATAAAGCAGCCAGTTTGATTGGCATCCCATCCAGCACCTCCAACATTCAGCACAGTGGTAGCAGTGTGTATCATCTACAAGATGCATGGCACAAACTTGCCCAGGTTCCTTGGACAGCGCATTCCAAACCCGCAACCTCTACCACCTAGAAGGACAAAGGCAACAGATGCATGAGAACACAACCACTGCAAGTTCCCCTCCAAATCACACACCATCCTGATTTGAAACCACATCATTGCTTCACTGTCACTGGATCAAAATCCTGAAATTCCCTCCCCAACCACACTGTGGGTGTATCTACACCACATGGACTGCAACTGTTCAAGAAGGCAATTCACCAATATCTTTTCAGTAGCAATTAGGGATAGGCAATAAAATGTTGGTCTATCCAGCAACACCCACATCCCGTGAAAGAATGAAAAAAACATGCAGGTGAAAAACAGTCCTAGTATACCATTTGCAGATGGAATGCCATTACCTTAAAGGGAATTACGCATCCATATCCAGAAACTGAAGTTCTTTTTTGTCATAATGAATTCCCCCAACTCACAAGCTAACACAAGATGAACAAGGCCATTTGGCCCATCTTAATTCACCATCTTTCCCATTGCTATATCTACCATCTTGTTAAATGGTTCTAGGATTTTCATTTCCATCACTTTATCTGAAAATCCTTTCCACCACTCAACTTATTTTGATTCTCTCTGCTGGAGATTGCTGGCAAGAATGGCACTTAATTAATTTGTCTTGTTGCCCAAACTGGTTGACTTTCTAGGCAACTTCAGAGGACAGTTGGTGTGGGTCTGGGCTCACATACAGACCAGACTGAGCAAGTATGGCAATTTACCTTGTTAAGAATATGAGTCAACCAGTCAAATTTTTACATCATTTTTACAGATGAGAGAGGAATTTTCATGTCGGAATGTGGAAATGTGAATCGGGCCGTTTTGTGTCTTCCGAAATGCATGTCTGTCTCCGAACCTCTCTGTCTCTGTGACATGTGAATGGGAGGGATCAGATTTTGTGACCTGTGATACAATATGGGAGGAGTACTGAGGGAATGTTGGTGTGGAGGCGAGTTGGTTAGAATGCATGCCATGGTTCTTGGGTACACCAAACCATCTTCTAACATTGTTCTTATGCTCCCTAAATCCCACCCCATGCCTTTTAATACTGCCCATGCCCCTTTGCCCACAATATTTCTCATGACTCCTCATACTTCCGCTGTCTCCTCCAAGCACAACCATTTCCCCTTGCCCCCTCCATATCCCCCATGTATCCACCTTAGCCACTTACCCAGTATTCACAATGCAGAGACCTCAGGATCACTTCGAAATGTGCATTAAAGAATAATCTTCTAACAATCTAATGGGACTATCCCAGTATAGATCGGCCATGTTTTCATCAAATAGCTGATGGAGTTAAATAGCCTCCATCTAAAGTGAGTGCAGATGGTGCCAAACACTGAGGCCTAGAGGTTGCGGGGGGGGGCGGCGGGGGGGGGGGGGGGGTGGGGGGGTGCTGAAGGGCACCCCTGGGCTCATTGCTGCAACTGAGGCTCTGATTTTTTTAAAGCTGGTCTGTCAGTGTCAGGTCAGTGTCACTGAGTTGCTGTACCATAGCTTCTTAACTTCAGCAGCTTCATGAATATGACTTCATCTTTTAAAATGCCAAACAGAAATTCACAAAGCTGCCAGAAGATCAACAGCAGCAGTGCAGCAACTGAGAATGGTCTTACTTGCAAAATGGTAGGTGAAATCTCTATTTTAGAGCAATTTGCATATGGCAGAGTGGGGAGATGGTCAAGAGGAGTTGAGGGGAGTAGCTTGGGGCTGTTAGGGGATTTCTTTAGGTTGGGTGCTGGTGGAGAGATGCAAGGTGGTTAGGTGAACATGGAAGATGTTGGGTGCTATTAGGGACTTTGGATGCTGATGGGTCTGACCTTGGGAGTTGGTGAAGAGTGGTGAATGTTGGGAGCTATTAAAGGGATCAAGGGAGGTTAGGAGCGTTTGGAACTGTGGGGGGAAATTTAGACTGTTGAGTGGTGGTGGCAGAAAATGGGGGCTATTTCAGGAGTATGGAAGGTTGGGGGTGGGGTGGGATGGGGGTGGCATGTGTGGCATGGAGTGAGTGTGTTCTTTTTGCTGTCGGAGTTTCTTGTTCATTAATTGTACTTTTTCTATTTTAGGCTGTAAATTCACAGTATACAACTCAATTTCTACAATAGTTTCTGGGGAAGGGGAAACAATCTACTTCCTTGTATCATTCTTCTCTGAAAAGTTCAGATCGACAATTTAATCTACATAAAGAAAAAAGCAAAATACTGCAGATGCAGGAATCTGAAACAAAAACAGAAAATCTCAGTAGGTCTGACAGCATCTGTGAGGAGAGAATAGAGCCAACGTTTCAAGTCTAGATGACCCTTTGTCAGAGCTGGCACTCAGGGGGAACCTGGTATTAAGAGATGAAGAGAGGGAACAGACATTGAGGGGGACCTGGCAATGCAGGGTGGAGCCTAGCATTGAGAGGGAATGACCATTGAGAGGGACCTTCATGGGGTGGGGGCGGGGCGGTGAGGAGTGATGGCATCAGAATTTAATCTAAATCTTTCCTCAGCTGCTGATAAATGTCTGATTGACAAATCCTGGGGATAGTGTCATTAGTGTAAAAGGAGCAGATGCCACTTACGGTATATTGTGGGTTGGCATCTGAGATGTTAGAATGTTATGGTTGTATTAGCTACAGAGTTGAATTATTTTGTAAATGTAGTCATTACTTTGTAGCTTCTTTCCTAACGTCAGTTGATTGCTCTATGATTAATTATCCTTAAAGAATCATTGGGCCTCTAATTTCACAAAACTGACATTTATACAGCATCTGTCATGTTGGGCAGAATTTTCCCATAATTTGTCAAGAGTGTCAGTGTTTGACTGAAAGCCGGTGTGTGTATCTCCATATGCAGTGTTGAATTTTCAGACCAGATTTTGAGCCACTCTGACAAACAAAATTGGGGGCATGGTTTATGCCATCAGTCTGGCAGGGCCTCATAGAGCCAGCTATGCCAGCTCCATAGAGATCGGGGAACCCTTTAAAGATAGCTGATATTAAACACTCCAAGACCCCATCCAAATAAATGTATTGTGAGCTCTCTCCCAACTCCCATAGCACAATTATTAGGGACTCTCCACCCCCAGGCATAATTACTGGGGGCTCTCCCCCCTCAACAATCACTATGGCAATATCACTGCCACTCCCCCCTGCCCCCACCCCCCCATGAAGGTTCCCCTCAATGGTCACCCCCCTCAATGCCAAGCCCCACCCCGCAATGCCAGGTCCCCTCTCAATGTTTGTTCCCTCTCTTCATCTTTTAAAGCCAGGCTCCCCCTGAGTCTCTGCTCACAGAGTCATAGAGGTTTACAGCATGGAAACAGGCCCTTTGTTCCAACTTGTCCATGCTTCCCCTTTTTTAACCCCTAAGCTAGTTCCAATTGCCTGCATTTGGCCCATATCCCTGTATACTCATCTTACCCATGTCACTGTCTAAATGCTTTTCAAAAGACAAAATTGTACCCACCTCTGCTACTACCTCAGGCAGCTTGTTTCAGACACTCACCACCTTCTGTGTGGAAAACATTGCCCCTCTGGACCCTTTTGTATCTCTCTCCTCTCAGTTGAAACCTATGCCCTCTAGTTTTAGACTCCTCTACCTTTGGAAAAAGATATATTGACTATCTAGCTGATCTATGCCCCTCATTATTTTATAGACCTCTATAAAATCACCCCTAAGCCTCCTGTGCTCCAGAGAAAAAAGTCCCAATCTATCCAGCCTCTCCTTAAAACTCAAACCATCATGTCCCGGTGGTATCCTAGTAAATCTTTTCTGCACTCTTTCTAGTTTAATAATATCCTTCCCCATCACTGCCAACTTCTCCCTTCAAAGGCCTTGGCACTTCTCCCCACCACACATAGGGGTCACACATTGATCTCCCCAAAGGGCCTACTCCGACAGTGCCGCCTTGCACAGGTTGGCATAGACTGGCACTGTGATGTTGGCACAGATTAACACTGTCACATTGGCAGTCTCATCATGGCAGTGCCAATCTGTGACAGGGTAGTGCCAGAGTGCAGTGCACAGGCATGGCCCCCCCTCAACCCCCCATCCCCCCCCTCCCCCACGGGGGCTATACTTACCTTGGTCCTCTCGGCAGGGGTCCCCTAAACTGCTTCACATCCTTAAAAATCCATTGTGTACATCGCTGATGTAATGTTATGTCAGCGAGGTATAAATATTTAGTGAAGGGGGACCACATGGCGAGGGAGCCATTTAATCATATTTAAATTGAGTGAAATTTATTAAAATGAAGTTCCTGCCCAGTAAAGCTTGGGGAAAATTGGGAAAGGTTTCCCGACTCTTGTGGTATTTTGCGCCCGCATCAACATTTTTATTGATGGTGAATGCAGGTGCAAAATTGCCCCAGTTATCTCAAATCATGTTGCAGCCAATTAAATATATCTGAGTGGTAATCATTGTTATAATGTAGGCAATGTTATCAATAATCAGAGTAGGCTTGAGAGGCCGAATGGCTTACTCATACTCCTATCACACCTGTTTATATGCCATTCTGCTTGGGCCAAATGGTCTCATCCATAATCATTTTGCAAAAGAAGTGGAGAATCATAGCTGGACTTCTGTTTTTTTTTGCTAATGGAAATATACTGTGAACAGGCTTTATGGAAGGACAGGACTGGTGTGTACAATGGCCTCACAGTAAATCAGTAACCTGTGTCATCCTGCATGTGATTCTCACGGGTCTCTTCCATTGCCTTCAATCTTGTCCTTTCGTCTGCTTACCTATTATTCCACTTTTCTTGGTGCTTTTATATTTTTGAGGGATGAAATATTGTGATAAAGTAGGGATGCATAATAGATAATGAACATATAGTGGAGTGAGAAGCAAAATCATTTGCTGATCAAGAATCAGCTGATCATTTGTGATTCATCCAGTCTTTGTCCTCTGCCCCTTAAAAGTGGTGCCACATGGAGACACCTGAGGACTCCAGTGCTTCTTACTCACTGTGAAGATCTATGTTGTTCCATCATTCCACCTTGTTGCCCAGAAGTCATTTGATCTTTCTGCCCTGTGAGATTACTAATAAAATAAAATCTAATTACACCCCTTCTATGAAATAAATCATATAGAATAGTCACCTATGGATGCACATAAACTCAGTAAGGAGTCTAACAACACCAGGTTAAAGTCCAACAGGTTTATTTGGTAGCAAATGCCACTAGTTTTCAGAGCGCTGCTCCTTCGACAGATGGAGTGGAAATCTGCTCTCAAACAGGGCACAGAGACACAAAATCAAGTTACAGAATACTGATTGGAATGCGAATTTCTACAGCCAACCAGGTCTTAAAGATACAGTCAATGTGAGTGGAGGGAGCATTAAGCACAGGTTAAAGAGATGTGTATTGTCTCCAGAAAGAACAGCCAGTGAGATTCTGCAAGTCCAGCAGGCAAGCTGTGGGGGTTACTGATAGTGTGACATAAACCCAACATCCCAGTTTAGGCCGTCCTCATGTGTGCGGAACTTGGCTATCAGTTTCTGCTCAGTGACTCTGCGCTGTCGTGTGTTGTGAAGGCCGCCTTGGAGAACGCTTACCCGAAGATCAGAGGCTGAATGCCCGTGACTGCTGAAGTGCTGCCCCACAGGAAGAGAACAGTCTTGCCTGGTGATTGTCAAGCGGCGTTCATTCATCCGTTGTCAGAAACTGATAGCCAAGTTCTGCACACATGAGGACGGCCTAAACCGGGATGTTGGGTTTATGTCACACTATCAGTAACCCCCACAGCTTGCCTGCTGGACTTGCAGAATCTCACTGGCTGTCCTGTCTGGAGACAATACACATCTCTTTAACCTGTGCTTAATGCTCCCTCCACTCACATTGTCTATATCTTTAAGACCTGGTTGGCTGTAGAAATTCGCATTCCAATCAGTATTCTGTAACTTGATTTTGTGTCTCTGTGCCCTGTTTAAGAGCAGATTTCCACTCCATCTGACGAAGGAGCAGCGCTCCGAAAGCTAGTGGCGTTTGCTACCAAATAAACCTGTTGGACTTTAACCTGGTGTTGTTAAAACTCTTACTGTATTTACCCCGGCATCTCCACATCATGCACACAAACTCACAGTGCATTATATCATTGCTGATTTTAATATTACTGACTAATGCTGCTGTGATTGGTGAATTTTTGAAAGAGAAGAAAATATCATCCATGATAGAGGGAAGGATAAACCCTGTGTGTTGGGGGGGTGTGGGTGGTGGGGTGGTGGGGGGAGTGCAGGTGCTGGGGGGAGGTGGAGGGGGGTGCGGGCAGTGCTGTGGTAGGGAGTAAGTGGCCCAGGAAGAGAAGAAGCACCAAAATCCATTATTCCTCTCCCTGGTGCTACTGTTCCTGTATTCCTATCTTTTCTCCAAACTTAGAGTAACCAATATTATAGACAAATATGCCTGGACCATAAAGAAAATAGAATCTGTTTGTGTTTAGCTGAGCTTCTCCAAACCTAAACACCAACTGAAAATAGAAATTTCTGATGGATATTTCCAACCTCCAACCATCATGAAAATAAATGTGTCAGATGGCAGTTCCCTAATGTACAAGAAAATGGAAAAGCATAGATCTTAGGCTGACTGATCACCTTTACCATTTAGCTATACTTGATTCACCTTGAATATACTGTAGCAGAGCATTAATGAATGAGACTTCAATGGATCAGTCAAAATGCAGTCATACAACATTAAAGGAGCAATATCCTCTTTAAAATGCTTTTACTATGTAGGAACGTGGATAAACCTGAACAGGTGTGCATTTCGCATCACAAAACCACCAGGCAGAAACTGAAACATATGAGCACACAAATTAGGAGCAGGAGTAGGCCACTCGGCCCCTCAATTCTGCTCCACCATTCAGTAAGATCACGTCTAATCTGATTATAACTTTAACACCACATTCCTGTCTGCCACGATAACCTTTCACCCCTTGTTAATCAAGAATCTAGCTAGTTCAGCTTTAAAAATATTCAAAGGCTCTGTTTCCACTGCATTTTGAGGAAGAGATTTTTAGAGACTCATGACCCTCTGAGAGAAAAACATTCCCCTAATCTCTGTCTTAATGAACGGCCCATTATTTTTAAACAGTAACCCCTAGCCTTAGATTCTCTGACAAGAGTAAACATCCTCTCCATATCCACCCTGTCAATACCCCTCAAGATCTTAAATGTTTCAATCAAAGTTCACTCTCTTAAAAGCTAGTGAATACAAACCTAGCCGGTCCAACCTTTCCTCAAATGACAATTTGATTTGATTTGATTTGATTTATTATTGTCACATGTATTAACATACAATAGAAAGTATTGTTTCTTGCATGATATGCAGACAAAACATACCATTCATAGAGAAGGAAATGAGAGAGTGCAGAATGTAGTGTTACAGTCATAGATAAGGTGCAGAGAAAGATCAACTTAATGCAAGGTAAGTCCATTTAAAAGTCTGACAGCAGCAGGGGAGAAGCTGTTCTTGAGTCGGTTGGTAACGTGACATCAGACTTTTGTATCTTTCTCCCGAAGGAAGAAGGTGGAAGAGAGAATGTCCAGGGTGTGTGGGGTCCTTAATTATGCTGGCTGCTTGCTGAGGCAGCGGGAAGTGTAGACAGAGTCAGTAGATGGGAGGCTGGTTTGTTTGATGGATTGGGCTACATTCACGACCTTTTGTAGTACTTTGCGGTCTTGGGCAGAGCAGGAGCCATACCAAGCTGTGATACAACCAGAAAGAATGCTTTTTATGGTGCATCTGTAAAAGTTGGTGTGAGTCATTGCTGACATGCCAAATATTCTTAGTCTTCTGAGAAAGTAGAGGCATTGGTGGGCTTTCGTAACTATAGAGTTGGCATGGGAGGACCAAGATAGGTAGTTGGTGATCTGGACGCCTAAATACTTGAAGCTCTCGACCCTTTCTACTTCGTCCCCATTGATGTAGACAGGGGCATGTTCTCCTTTATGCTTCCTGAAGTCGATGACAATCTCCTTTGTTTTGTTGATATTGAGGGAGAGATTATTGTTGCCGCACCAGTTCAGCAGATTCTCTATCTCACTCCTCCCTGCAGGGAGCCGCAGGCCTGTGAAAAATAAATAGCGACGCATAAACGATGCAAAATGTGGCTGGGCAGCACATTGGATCACAACCCACCATTCCTGGTATTAGTCTAGTAAACATTCTCTGAACTGCACTTACATCTGTCCTTAAATGAGGAGACCAACATTCTGCACAATATTCTAGACATGGTCTCACTAATGCCAAGTACAACTAAAACATAACCGCCCTGCTTTTGTAATGAATTCCTATCACAATAAATAACACCACATATTAGCTTTCCTAAGTACTCACTGTACCTGTATAGTAGCCTTTTGTGATTTATGTCCAAGGCTACCCAGATCCCTCTGTATCTCAGATTTCTGCAATCTCTCACAATTTAGATAACGATCTTCCCTTTTTTTCTTCCTGCCTATTTCAGGAATAAACCATCTTTTGTTGGTAAGTAACATTGGTATTTTTATAAAAAGTGCTATACTATAAAACCAAAGAAGGCATATAAATTGATCAACAATTTTGTGTTAATACCAAAATAACACTATGGGTGGAATTTTCCTGTCCCTACCGCCACAGGAATCGCCACAGGGACACGAACCATGTAAAGGTCCGTTGACCTCGGATGGGATTTTCCATTCTTGGGGCGAGTGGGCCTGGAAAATCTCACCCCAGATATGAAAGAATTGAGAATTGTTCCTGTCCACATGTCTGGCATTATTTTTATCGGGCTTAAATATACCTAAAATGAGGCAGAATGCTTTTGAATGCGCCTTAATTAAAGTGATTGGATGTTAGATTGAATTTGAAGCTTATCTTTTATGAGTTTGGCACCTAAATGATGCTTTCGTTGGAGGATGATAATGTCATTATTGTCTCATTGACCTGATGCCAAAGGGTTCAATTTTAGAAAGGTTCAGATGTTATTAACAACAGATTTGAGTAGCAGCACCAATCTCTGCTCATATTAAAGTAATTTGCAAAACCAAACTGACTGGTGATACACACAGCTTTACACATGTACCCATGTTATTTTAAATGGAGAGAAAATCAAGGGCTGCAGGCCTATGATTTCCTAACCAACGCTTTCTTCAAATGCAGCTACTCACAGAACTTAATCTCAGCATCTCATGCATTCTACTTATTTTACTGGAGTAAATAAATTTAGTTACCTAATTTAAGGAAAGAATTCCACCTCAAATGTGAGGTGTTAATTATATTGGCCTGAATTTTTTGACCATTCGGCACTCGCACTCAGAAGGCCAAGAAGTGACTGCAAAATGTGCTTCCAGCTGCAGTCGGCTCCTGAACACAATTTCATGCTGCCTGGTCAATTAACAGGCAAACAGCAGGAAACACACACCGGAAAAGGCTCAGTGCTGCTGGAGAGAGTGGGAAGAGTGCAGCACTGAGAACAGGGAGGGTGTGGTCTGGCGCTTCTCATGTGCTTCCTTTCGGGGGCAGCTGTCGCTGAGAGCCGCAGACCTGTGAAAAATAAATAGCGACACATAAACTATGCAAAATGTGGCTGGGCAGCACATTGGATCACAAACCACAGTCCCCAGGCAACTCTAAATCTTATTTCAGCCCTAACACCTCATCCGACCCTGGAGCAAAGTTGAAGCTAAAACATAAAGGCCACCTTGCAAAGTGGCCAACCCACAAGTCATAAAATTTAGTTCTATTAACGCGCTCGATTGGCCACTTGATGGTTGGCAGGCAAACTTCTGACTCTCACATGTGTGCCCATGGACCAAAATATTGCTCGAGTGCGCAATGGCTTCGGAACCCTTGTCCAGTGTCTTCTCGCACAATTTCCATGCTTCTGGATTGGGTGTGCGCCTGTCCAAGAAATGTAAAATTTTGGCCGTTTTCTTCCAGAATATCATGGAGAAAAATGAAGAGCAGAAAGCACCAGCGGTTGGTGCGAGTCTGAAGGGGTGCAATTTTTCTACAAGCACAAAACACTGCAGGGCAGTGAGGTTTGGTCACTTGAAGCAAGCTGAGACTGTTACAAGAGGGAACAATTCATAAAAATATTCAACATCATGCTGGTGGTAATGAATTCTGAGAAATAACTTTGTGATGACCTTTGACCCGGAAGGTGGTGAAGAAGGCATATGGCATGCTTGCCTTTATAGGACGGGGCATAGAGTATAAAAGTTGGGGTCTGATGTTGCAGATGTATAGAACGTTGGTTCGGCCGCATCTGGAATACTGCATCCAGTTCTGGTCGCCACACTACCAGAAAGACGTGGAGGCTTTGGAGAGAGTACAGAGGAGGTTTACCAGGATGTTACCTGGTATGGAGGGGCTTAGTTATGAGGAGAGATTGGGTAAACTAGGGTTGTTCTCCCTGGAAAGACGGAGGATGAGGGGAGACTTAATAGAGGTGTATAAAATTATGAAAGGCATAGATAGGGTGAACGGTGGGAAGCTTTTCCCCAGGTCGGTGGTGACGTTCACGAGGGGTCATAGGTTCAAGGTGAAGGGGGGGAGGTTTAACACAGATATCAGACGGACATATTTTACACAGAGGGTCGTGAGGGCCTGGAATACACTGCCAGGCAAGGTGGTGGAGCCGGACACGCTGGGAACGTTAAAGACTTATCTAGACAGCCATATGAACGGAGTGGGAATGGAGGGATACAAAAGAATGGTCTAGTTTGGACCAGGGAGCGGCGCGGGCTTGGAGGGCCGAAGGGCCTGTTCCTGTGCTGTATTGTTCTTTGTTCTTTGTTCTTTGTAATACAGTAAGAAAAATGTGTAATTCCATTAAAGTATCTGTGGAATCTGTAATTGTTTTTATAAGAATGTTTGAAAAGGACTTTTATGAAGTTGCATCAGTGGCAAAGGGAGCAATTGTAATTTTTGTGTCTAATAAGAAATACTCATCTTTGTGACCTGGTGACCCACGATCTGAATGCAGTACCAATGGAAAGGAAGTTAAAATACAAACTCCATGTGGCAGCCTCAAAAAAGAGCTGCAGGCCCAAAGGAGAGCTATGAGTAGAAGAGCTGGAGAGTGAAGGCATTCAGCGTACAGATACAGACACAAAGAAAAGCAGACAGAGATAGAAAAATGTAGGCAGAGAATTATTGTGCAGAGAAGAAACAAATTCAAGGAAGGGTGGGGTTTTCTGTTTGGCAGAGAAGCATCCAGGAGCTCTTGAAGGTAGTGTGTGAATTTGCTGGAAAGGACTTTGTACAGGCATGTGAATTAGAAGCAGCAGTAGGCCATTTGGCCTCTCCAGCCTGTTCCACCATTCAATAAGATTGTGTCTGATTTTATTCTGGCCTCAAATCCACATTCCTCCTGTCTTTTAAAGTGACCAGGCCACTTCATAGGTTTAACAGAACTCAGACAATAATAAGAAGATTGCCTGAAATCATCATCCCAGGAGTGATTTCCCAGAACAGGAAGGAGAAGTCCAGCAATGAGATTACCATCCTAGGGCAGAGCCCCAAAGTCAACCCCTTCCCCACAACCTGAGCCCACTCAACCCCCGGGTCCCGAGAGGGACCTTTCCTTTGCAGTCTGGCAGTGGCAGAGGGGTCAATGGACACATCTGGAGGCAATAGTTAACTCCTTGCTCCCCCACCTCTGGAGTCCATGGAACTTGGTTCCTGCTTGTCAGGACCAGGAGAGATTCATGTCTCCTGGACTTCCTGCTGGGGGATGGAAGCATACCGGGAGGCTGGAGAATCTGGCCTCAAACTCAGTAATAGCAGTTAAATGTATTAAAATCAACAGCGATCGAGTTCTCATCCACTCTAAGTGAGAACTGGATCGGGGCAGGTGCAGCAGGATCGGAGATTCACAACCGGTTGAATGCCCAGCGAGAGTCCCAATTTGGCCCCCTTGCCCAATTCAGTGGGATTCCTGGCTACGGCTTATAGCCCCAGAGAATCTCCCCATGGTCTCACCAATGTCCTGTTCAACTGTAGCAAAGCATTCCGGGGGAGATCTTACCAAAAGAATTCTGAATGAGCTTGAAAATGGAAGAGAAGTAAGTTGCTTTTTTGGGCGAGTTAAAAATCGATACTTACCTCACTTTGAAGAAAAAATGAAGCAGGATCTGTTTCCTGCCAGGAGGGACAGGAGCCAGGGCCTAAGCTTGCCGATAGCCAGCAAATTGCAGCAGAGGACACCATTGCGCATGTGCATATCTCTCTCTGTTCCGTGCAATAGCACAGATAATAGAGATCTGTCACTACCTGCCCCAGCTATAGCTGGCTTCCACAGCCAATCGCTCCTCCCATGGATCGATTGCCTCTCTCCTCCCTACAAGGACCGGCCAATTGCAGGCTGCAGAGTTTGCAGGGTTGTTACCCCCCCAACTCCCAGTTGCAGAATGCACGGCATCCCCCTGCCCAACTCCACCTTAGGCCCTGCCCCATTAGGTCCCTCCCAATAGGCCTTGCCCCCTCAGACCCCACCCTCTTGGCACTGCTGGGTGCCCAGTGGGCACAGCCAATTGGCCAGGCTGGCAGTGCCAGGGTGCCAGGTGGCTTCCCAAGTTCACTTGTACTTTAAATAGAATTTACATATTGAGATCAGCTTCTATTTCTTGGCTCTTTCGCAATCTTACTGGCTTGTCCCGCTCATCGGCTGGCAGGGTGAGATGGTAAGATCGCCCCTTCCAACTTTTATATTCCATCCCCTTTGCAATAAATAATATTCCATTTGCCTTCCTAATCACTCATTGTGATTAACTGTTTGTTAACATATTAACATATTAACTGTTTGTGTATCCTGTACCAGGACAATCAGATACCTCTTTATCTGCAGACTCTTTCCATTTAATTAATATGCTTCTTTTCTATTATTTCTACCAAACTGGACAGGTTCTCATTTTTCCACATTGTACTCCATCTGCCATTTTTTTGCCAACTCATTTATCCTATCTACGCCCCTCTGCAGACTCCTTATGACCTCTTCAAAACTTACTTTCCTACCTATGTTTGTGTCATTTGCAAAATTTAGCTCCCATATATTTGGTCACTTCATTCAAGTCTTTGATGTAAAATATAAATCCATCATTATGAAGAGCTTTGAAAGGTTAGTCATGGCACAAATCAATTCCAGCCTCCTGGATTGCATAGATCTACAACAGTTCGCCTACCGCCGCAACAGGCCCACAGCAGATCCATCTCCCTGGCCCTGCACTCAACCCTGGACATCTCGATGACAAAGACACCTATGCCAGACTCTTATTTATTGACTACAGCTCAGCCTTCAACACCATCATTCCTATGAAACTCATCTCCAAACTTCGTGGCCTGGGCTTTGGCTCCTCCCTCTGCGATTGGATTCTGAGCTTCCTAACCCACAGACCACAATTAGTAAGGATAGGGAACAACACCTCCTCCATGTTCATCCTCAACACCGGTGCCCCACAAAGCTGTGTTTTCAGCCCCTACTATACTCCTTATACACCTATGACTGCGTGGCCAAATTCCCTCCAACTCGATTGTCAAGTTTGCTGATGATACCACTGTAGCCGGTCGGATCTCAAACAATGTTGAGATAGAGCACATGAATGAGATAGAGAATCTGGTGAACTGGTGCGGCAACAATAATCTTTCTCTCAATGTCAACAAAACGAAGGAGATTGTCATCGACATCAGGAAGTGTAGAGGAGAACATGCCCCTGGCTACATCAATGGGGACAAAGTAGAAAGGGTCAAAAGCTTCAAGCTTTTTGGGTGTCCAGATCACCAACAACCTGTCCTGGTCCCCCCATGCCAACACCATAGTTAAGAAAGCCCACCAATGCCTCTATTTTCTCAGAAGACTAAAGAAACATGGCATGTCAACTACGACTCTCATGAACTTTTACAGATGCACCAGAGGAAGCATTCTTTCTGATTGTATCACAGCTTGGTATGGCTCCTGCTCTGTCCAAGACCACAAGAAAGTACAAAAGGTCGTGAATGTAGTCCAATCCATCACGCAAACCAGCCTCCCATCCATTGACTCTGTCTACACTGCCTGCTGCCTCAGCCAGCATGATTAAGGACCCCACACACCCAGACATATTCTCTACCACCTTCTTCCGTCAGGAAAAAGATACAAAGTCTGAGGTAGAAACATAGAAAAACTACAGCACAATACAGGCCCTTCAGCCCACAAAGTTGTGCCGAACATGTCCCTACCTTAGCGATTACTAGGCTTACCTATAACCCTCTATCTTACTAAGTCCCATGTACTCATCCAGAAGTCTCTTAAAAGACCCTATCGAATCCGCCTCCACCACCGTTGCTGGCAGCCCAATCCACGCACCCACCACCCTCTGAGTGAAAAACTTACCCCTGACATCTCCTCTGTACCTACTCCCCAGCACCTTAAACCTGTGTCCTCTTGTGGCAACCATTTCAGCCCTGGGAAAAAGCATCTGGCTATCCACTCGATCAATACCTCTCAACATCTTATACACCTCTATCAGGTCACCCCTCATCCTTCGTCTCTCCAAGGAGAAAAGGCCGAGCTCACTCAACCTATCCTCATAAGGCATGCTCCCCAACCCAGGCAACATCCTTGTAAATCTCCTCTGCACCCTTTCTATGGCTTCCACATCCTTCCTGTAATGAGGTGACCAGAACTGAGCACAGTACTCCAATTGTGGTCTGACCAGGGTCTTATATAGCTGCAACATTATCTCACGACTCCTCGATTGATGAAGGCCAAAACACCATACGCCTTCTTAACCACAGCCTCAACCTGCACAGCTGCTTTGAGCGTCCTATGGACTCGGACCCCAAGATCCTTCTGATCTTCCACTCTGCCAAGAGTCCTACCATTAATATTATATTCTGCCATCCTATTTGGCCTGCCAAAATGAACCACCTCACACTTATCTGGGTTGAACTCTCTGCCACTTCTCCGCCCAGTCTTGCATCCTATCAATGTCTCGCTTCGCTGCAACTTCTGACATCCCTCCACACTATCGACAACACCTCCAACCTTTGTGTCATCAGCAAACTTACCAACCCATCCCTCCACTTCCTCATCCAGGTCATTTATAAAAATCACAAAGAGTAAGGGTCCCAGAACAGATCCCTGGGGCACTCCACTGGTAACCGACCTCCATGCAGAATATGACCCATCTACAACCACTCTTTGCCTCCTGTGGGCAAGCCAGTTCTGGATCCACAAAGCAATGTCCCCTTGGATCCCATGCCCCCTCACTTTCTCAATAAACCTTGCATGGGGCACCTTATCAAATGTCTTGCTGAAGTCCATATATACTACATCTACTGCTCTTCCTTCATCAATGTGTTTAGTCGCATCCTCAAAAAATGCAATCAGGCTCGTAAGGCATGATCTGCCTTTGACAAAGCCATGCTGACTATTCTTAATCATATTATACCTCTCCAAATGTTCATAAATCCTGCCTCTCAGGACCTTCTCCATCAACTTACCAACCACTGAGGTTAGACTCACTGGTCTATAATTTCCAGGGCTATCTCTACTCCCTTTCTTGAATAAAGGAATAACATCCGCAATCCTCCAATCCTCCAGAACCTCTCCTGTCTCCATTGATGATGCAAAGATCATCGCCGGAGGCTCAGCAATCTCCTCCCTCGCCTCTCACAGTAACCTGGGGTACATCTCATTCGGTCCCGGTGACTTATCTAATTTGATGCTTTTCAAAAGCTCCAACACATCCTCTTTCTTAATATCTACATGTTCAAGCTTTTCAGTCCACTGCAAGTCTGCACGACAACCACCAAGATCCTTTTCCATAGTGAATACTGAAGTAAGGTATTCATTAAGTACCTCTGCTATTTCTTCTGGTTCCATACAAACTTTCCCACCGTCACACTTGATAGGTCCTATTCTTTCATGTCTTATCCTCTTGCTCTTCACATACTTGTAGAATGCCTTGGGGTTTTCCTTAATCCTGCCTGCCAAGGCCTTCTCATGACCCCTTCTGGCTCTCCTAATTTCCTTCTTAAGATCCTTCCTATTAGCCATATACTCTTCAAGATCTCTAACATTACCTAGCTCCCTGAACCTTTTGTAAGCTTTTCTTTTCTTCTTGACTAGATTCATTACAGCTTTTGTACACCACGGTTCCTGTAACCTACCATAACTTCCCTGTCTCATTGGAACGTTGCTATGCAGAACTCCAGACAAATATTCCCTGAAAATTTGCCACATTTCTTCCGTACATTTCCCTGAGAAAACCTCTTTCCAATTTAAGCCTCCAATTTCCTGCCTGATAGCCTCATAATTCCCCTTCTCTATCACCTGCCTATCCTCCCTCTCACACTGTCGACAAGCTTTCTCTATTTGTGAGCTAACCTCCTCTCTCCCAGTCACTTCAATTTGATTCCCACCCCCCAACCATTCTAGTTTAAACTCTCCCCAGTAGCCTTAGCAAACCTCCCCGCCAGGATATTGGTCCCCCTGGGATTCAAGTGCAACCCGTCCTTATTGTACAGGTCACACCTGTCCCAAAAGAGCTCCCAGTGATCCAGAAACCTGAATCCCTGCCCCCTGCTCCAATCCCTCAGCCATGCATTTATCCTCTGCCTCATTCCATTCCTACTCTCACTGTCGCGTGGCACAGGCAGCAAACCCGAGATTACTACCTTTGCGGTCCTTCTTCTCAACTGCCTTCCCAACTCCCTATATTCTCCTTTCAAGACCTCTTCCCTTTTCCTACCTATGTCATTGGTACCAATATGTACTAGGACCTCTGGATCTTCTCCCTCACACTTCAGGATATCTTGAAACATCCCGGATCCTGGCACCAGGGAGGCAAACTACCATCCGAGTTTCTTGACCGCGTCCACAGAATCGCCTGTCCAACCCCCTCACTATAGAGTCCCCTATCACTACTGCCTTCCTCCTCCTTTCCCTACCCTTCTGAGCTACAAGGCCAGACTCTGTGCCGGAGGCACGGCCACTGTTGCTTCCCCCAGGTAGGCTGTCCGCCCCAACAGCACTCAAACAGGAGTACTTATTGTTAAGGGGCACAGCCACTGGGATACTCTCTAGTATCTGACATTTCCCCTTCCTAACCGTGACCCACTTGTCTGCCTCCCGTGGCCCCGGTGTGACCACCTGCCTGTAACTCCTCTCTATCACCTCCTCATTCTCCCTGCCCAGACGAAGGTCATCGAGCTGCAGCTCCAGTTCCCTAATGCGGTCCCTTAGGAGCTGCAGCTCAATGCACCTGGCGCAGATATGGATGTCCGGGAGGCTAGGAGACTCCAGGACCTCCCATATCCAACACCGAGAACAACAAACTGGCCTCACACTCATAATTCCCCCTTTCTTCAAATAACACAGGAAACAACTAAGAACTAAACCTACCCTGCCTCGCACATTGCCGCCTAAGCCCGTTGAGCCAAAGCCCTTCAGCCTTCACTCTGCTCCCTCTCACTCCGCCACCCGCTCACAACGCTGCCCGCTGGATAGAGTGGCCAGCTTTTCAAAGGAAAAAAAAACTTCCCAGGTGTCACTGGGGCCTACTTCTGGTTTTACCCTCCCAGCTGCCTTAGAGAAAAAAAGACACTCCGAAAATAGAGTAATTTAAAAACACCTCTTTCCCACTAGCTCTCCTCTCCTGAAAACACCACTCTAGCTGCTCCACTGGAACAATGAGCGACCGACTCAAGAACAGCTTCTTCTCTGCTGCCATCAGACTTTTGAATGGACCTACCTCGCACAAAGTTGATCTTTCTCTACACCCTAGCTATAACTGTAACACTACATTCTGCACTCTCTTGTTTCCTTCTTTATGAACAGTATGTTTTGTCTGTATCGTGCGCAAGAAACAATGCTTTTCACTGTATACTAATACATGTGACAATAATAAGTCAAATCAAATATTTGAGGCCCTAGCACTGATCCCTGCGGTACTTCACTCCTCACATCTTCCCAACACAAAATGACTTTTTATGCCTAATCTCTGGTAGCTAAGCAGTCTTCTACAGGCAAATGTGTTACCCCCCCCCAAACTATGAGCTCCGATTTTGCATGGTAACATTTGATGTGGCACTTTGTCAATTGCCTTCTGAAAATTGAAATGTGGCACATGCACAGGTTCACCTCTATCCATGTTGTTCATTAATTCCTCGATTAGTTTCTCTGAAGGGAAACACGCTGGTTTTCTCACTAAAAACAACACTGTGCCATTTTTGGTAAGATTTTGCCCTTAATCTACAAAAAATTCCAGTTCTATAACTGCAAGGCACCTGGTGTTGCTATAAGAGAGATATTTGACAGGGCATCTCTCTCTATCTCTCTCTCTCTCAACAGTGAAAATTCAAAGGTTGTAACGAAACCTTGCTTTCTGAAACAAACAAACACTTCTCTGGAGGTGGTTAGAGGCTATGCACTTCAGAAGTCTGTCCATAAAGGACACACTCTTTAAGATATCACATAGCCTCTCCTCCTAACACAGTTTTCAATCTTTCCTTCAATATGTTTTTTCTTTTTCATCTGAAAACCCATTGTTCTTAACTTTCTTTGGAAGTTAATTTTCCTAGAATGTAAAAATCTTTCATGTTGTTTAATGGCATTAATGTAAAATAAACCTAATTACTTTGATTAATTCATGTATGATTCTTGTCAGCTTGAAATCATCCCTTCATTTCTCTTTGAAATTCACAAGTAAACACAAACGCATCTTTGTTATCTACTCATGCAAATTTCCATCCATGTTGTTTACTTGTATCCCATCTTAGCTTTGTTCTTCTCCACTTCAAAAACCTTGATTTTTCACCTAACTTTTTTGATGGGTTAAGCCTTACAGTCTGACTGTCTTCTATTTCATTAAATTAGTCACACGCGCACACATACACGCGCGCGCATACACAGACACACACACACACGCCTGCTTCACAGTATCCCACAGTAATATTGGAAAAAATGATATTTCTTTACAATGTTGCATAGGATGTGAACCCTTTAATAAATAAATATATATATAAAAGATATTATTGTAGAACACAGGAAGATTTTAAAATATATATTACTGATTAAGCCTTGATCCTAGCCAAAACATTTCAAAAAAATCAGATTGATCTGGCGTCTTACTTACAATTATTTATAAACTGAATGCAACGCCTAGAACTTGACTAGGCACAAACCTTCAATTTGTTTTCAATAAATCAAAGTAGTCTTCTGGGCAGCATGGTAGCATAGTAGTTGGCACTGCTGCCTCACAGTACCAGCGACCCGGGTTCGATTCCCGGTCTGGGTCACTATCTGTGCGGAGTCTGCACATTCTCCCTGTGTCTACAGGGGTTTCCTTCGGGTGCTCCAGTTTCCTCCCACAAATCTGAAAGATGGGTTGGTTAGGAGCATTGGCCATGTTAAATTCTCCATCAGTATACCCGAGAAGGCGTTTGAGTGTGGTGATTCGGGGATTTTCACAGTAACTTCATTGCAGTGTTAATGTAAGCCTACTTGTGACACTAACAAATAAACTTTACATTTGATGCCCAGTAGTAAAATAACTTGTTGAAATATGCATCAACATTGTAGTATATGTCTGTTATGTATATTTATATAACCATAATAGCCTCAAATCATTACAGAGTTAGACACAATGGCCGGTATTTTATGACCTCACTCAGGTGAGGCTCATAAAATCTCGCCCGAGGCCAACGGAGAATTCCGTTCTGCGAGCCATGCCCACCCTGATTTCGGGGCGGGCATGGTGGTAAATTTGTGGCCAATGACAGGGAAAACGGAAAACATTGTATTGACATGACACTTAGGGTCCAATTTTACCATTGCGTCGTGCCCATTTTCGGGCACGAAAACTTGGTAAAGTCGGGCGTGAGGCCATTAATGCGATCTGTGTCCGCGCAGATGCCCACTTTACCAAGGCCCGAAAATGGCCGCGATCTGAATTGTGCCAAAACGTGCACAACTGCAATTTAAATGCATTTGCATGCATTTAAATTGAATTAATGGACAGCCTGGCCAACTTTACAAGCATTTCCTCCTTTACCATCGCGTTCACCCGTCCAGATGCGGCGCAAAACAGACATGTTCGGCAAAGGTCTGTTTCAGGCGCTCCATCTTCTGAAGAGGTAAGTTCAGAACTTCCAACGGCTCTCTAACTCAGATCGGTGGTGGGGGAGGGGGTGGGAGGCGGATCAGATCATTCTCTGGCGGCGGGGGAGGGAGGCCCAATCATTCTCTGGTTGCGGGGAGGAGGGTGGCCAGATGGATCTCTGGGTTGTGGGGTGAGGAGGGGGGGGAGGTGGGGACAGAGGGGGTACGCTGCCACTCTGCGGGCGATCGGTGCAGGGGAAGGGGGACAGAGGGTCACAATCGGTCATGGTGGGGGGGGGGGGGCATGGCTGGATAAGGGGGACAGTTATGTTGTGGGGATGGGGCGATGTCTGTGAGGGCCATCGCTCACGCTTTTCGCTCCCGGGCCACTTTATCCGCTTTTTGCGGCCTGGGAGCAATTGACAGGGGCGCATTTTTCAGATTTTTTTTCACTGTGTAGTTGAAGGCTTCGATCAGAGCTGCAGTGATTCGGGCGCGATAAGCCCCACCCACAACGCGATTCAGACTCGTGATTTTTGTTTCAGGCTAAGTGCATATGAGAACAGATTTCCAAGTCAACTCTGAATTGCGCCCAGATTCAGCACTTAGAATGAAAATGGTAAAATCGGGCCCTTAGAATTGTTGCATATTTTCCAACATGTTGGAACTGCAAAACTGTTATGAGCATCATTTATAATGTGGGAACTCCATTCAAATTGGACCCTTGGCCTTTTATAATATTCAACATGTGATTAAAATTATTAAGGACCATTAGTATGCTAATTATTTTCATTTATTCTGTACTTTCTCCCAGTATTTCTTTTAAATGTAGCACAACTGATAGTCTCTTGGGGTTTACATAATGTGCGTGGTAAAGTGACATTATGCCAATGATGCAAAGTAAATCAACAAAATCCCACGAGATTACTTTGACTAACAACTGAAAGGAATGCTGAAACTGTACAAGGCAGTGAAGGATTGAAGCAAGATTCAAGAGTGATCCACTAGTCATTAGCAATCAGCGGATATTCAAATGCTGATAGTAACTAATCAAACAATCATCCATAACATAATGGGTGACACAATAGCTCAGTGGTTAGCACTGCTGCCTCTCAGTGTCAGAAACCCAGGTGGTGGGGGCTGCTGGTGGTCCTGGGTAAGATGCTCTTTTGGAAAGTCGGTACAGTCTCAATGGTCTCCTTCTGCACTGTAGGGATAACCTGATTCAGGGGAGATTGAACCAAAAAGACTAGAATGCCCATTCTCTTTTCTTTATCCTTATGTTGGTGACTTTTGCCTGCCACAGGCATTTTGCATCAGGGAAAGCCTAGTAATTCCAGGAAAGAATGACGGGTTAGATTCCAGTTGCAACTTTACACTCATTGAAGGGTAATTGTACTTTTCGCCACCATCATAAACTGGGCAACAACGCAGAGCCGCTGAACAGAGACTGATAGCCAAGTTCCGCACACATGAGGACAGCCTCAACCGGGATCTTGGGTTTATGTCACACTATCTGTAACCCCCACGATTTGCCTGGGCTTGCAAAATCTCACAAACTGTCCTGTCTGGAGACAATACACATCTCTTTAACCTGTGCTTAACGCTCTCTCCACTCACATTGTCTGTACCTTTGAGACTTGATTACCTGTAAGGACTCGCATTCCAACCATTATTTTGTAAATTGAGTTTGTGTCTTTATATGCCCTGTTTGTGAACAGAACTCCCACTTACCTGACAAAGGAGCAGCGCTCCGAAAGCTAGTGGCTTTTGCTACCAAATAAACCTGTTGGACTTTAACCTGGTGTTGTGAGACTTCTTACTGTGTTTACCCCCAGTCCAACACTGGCATTTCCACATCACAACAACAGATCAGCCATTATTAAACATTGCTCCTGGTTTTCACTTCTGCTAACTTCAGTTAATAGGCAATTGATCCAATTTTATGCTGTCAGCCAAAGTCACAACTTTCCCAAATTTCTCTTCACTGTGCTTGGGTATTGAGTTTTCGCTGGTCTTGTAAACTCAGAGCAGCAGCAAGATGAAATTGATCAGTAACTTAAATGTAAGTACTAAAGCCTATATGTAGTGCTGGTGACGTGGTACTTACTGCTGTTGAATGCATGTTCAGCTGTATGAGTTTAAAAGAATTTTGAGCTCCAAAATGGCACCAGTGTTGTCAAATGAATGTTACGTGCTGCTTGATCACATGAACAGCTTGCTCTACATACTTTGAATAGGTGCTAACACTCCCACCAAATACCATTTAGTACAATCCATGCAACAAATGTTCATGTATACCACAGATGGCATTTTGAAGATCTAAGGGCATTGGCTAGTGGGAGAGGGGATTGGGGAAGCATGAATTTGCCTGCACAGGATTTCCTCTGAGTTCCCGCCCACCCAGACCTGGGCCAGAATTTTTAAGAATTGGTGGGGAACAAATCCCTACCAGCCCCTGCAGCCCCAATCCCATATTACACTCAAAGGAGCGTTGATTGGCTCAAGATGTGACTTCCCCCCTCACTCGGGAAGAAGTCCCATTTTGGAGAACTGCCAACCAATCAAATTGGACAAAGATACTTTTGAGAACTGGCACAATTTTCAGTGCAGTATGTACCCGGGTTACCAATTGTACTTCAAGTGGAAACTCTGGCCCTGTTTTATACATTAAAATACATAATGGACAAATAACACAGTACAATCCTTGCTGCTGCTTATTATGATCCAAAGTAAATTCGATACCCATCCGATATTGGGATTACATGCTCAGGAATTGAATGAGGGTTATAGTGATTACATTAATCTGCATTGATTAAATCGAGTCCAGTAGTTCCCTTCACCATGGTCTGACATCCTCTTCACTTTTCATTAACTCTATATTCATTGAATATTGACAAGAAATTAACATGCTATATTGGTCGAGAGGACAGTCTCTCCCCCAGGTCAATTTTTGTATAACTTCTATTTTCTTCCCTAGAAATGAGCATATTGTAATTTGGGGCAAAGCACCTTCCATCTTCTAAGATAAAGACAAAGGGTTAGCAATAATGTTGCTAAGCAATGTCATTGCCATATTTTGGAACATCTTCCTTCTCTGGTGGCAGCTTTGTCAGCAGGCCCAATTTTACCATCACGTTGTGTCTGTTTTCGGGTGTGAAAACTTGGTAAAGTCGGGCGTGAGGTGAGTAGCACAATCCACACCCACCTCCGCGCCGGTTTCCCCTTTACAAAGGCCCAAAAATGGCTGCGATCGGGACCGTGGCCAAAACGGGTGTGATGGCCATTTAAATTGACTTAATGGGCTGCACGCCCAACTTTACCGACACTTTCCCCTTTACCACTGTGTTCACCCATCTGGAATCAGTGTAAGACAGACATGCTCCATGTAAGTCCGATTTGGGTGTTACATCAGTGAGGGTTAGTGAGGAGCTAAGTGCCTAGCCTCCGATGGCTCTCTGCTTGAGATCGGTGGGGGAGAAGGCGGGTCTGCTGCCACTCTGCCTGAGATCAGTGGGGGGGGGGGAGAAGGGGGAGGGTGGATCACTCTGCCTGAGATCGTGGGGGGGGGGGGGGGGGGGGAAGGGGGGGAGGGGCTCATGATCAATCTGGGTGGCGGGGGTGGGAGGATAAGCAGTCAGTAATGTTGGGGGTAGTGAGGCAATGTCTGTGAGGGCCAGGGGGAGGCATTATCTGGCCCGGTAGGGATGTGGCAGGGGAGTAGCATTCTATCATTTTCTCCTGCACATGCGCAGTTGGAGGCACTGATCGGAGCTGCAGGATTTCGGGTGCATTAAGCCCCTCCCACAGGCTTGTGCAGCGCGATTCAGACTCGCTTATATTTTTTCAGGCAGAGTGCATATGGGGGCACCTCAGAACGAGTCTAAAAGTCAGATCTGAAACACTCCTAGTTTCAAGTCGCCCAACATTTAGAATCAAAATGGTAAAATTGGGCCCAATATGTTTCACTCTAACCTGTTACAATTCTGTATGTCTCTTTATTTTAAAAAGCAGTATCAATAAAAACTTTTCAAAAACTTTGGAGGGATTTTGCGTCTGCATTCACCGCAAGTGCAAATGGAGATATGGGCGCAAAATCCCACAAGTCAGAAGTGAGATTCTTGCTGGCCAGATCTCGTTCCTTGATTTTCTCTGCTCCTCGCCAGTGACATAATGACGGGAACCTCATTCCCATAACATTTTAATAAATTTCCAGAGCCTGACACTCTGACGAACTTTGGTAAAATTCCACCCTATGGGTCAAGTGAATCAAAGCATAGTCAGGTGGGCTGGAATACCTGTGAACCAATAGGACACATAGAAGAATGGTAGATCTCAATGGTGATAGCTGTATAATCTCATCAGAGAAGTCCAGGTAATTTTGTAGCTCTTCTTTCTACACCACCAATTTGTTGGCGTAAACAACGAAAGCCACAAGGCACAATTTAAATCTGTGGCTGAAATCTCCATATGTGGTAAATTTGTTCACTGAGGTTCAGGAAATATATCTGAGCCCTATTTTCATACAGTGTAGGGAACATCTCAATCAGGAGGATCAAGACTGGCCTGAAAGTTAGGCTCAAGCCACATTAACATGGTATCCATGAGCTGACATCTGTGTGTACTTGACAAGCACATTTTTTTTGAAGATGATGAATGTCACATTGCTTGCTTCACCAGCGTCAATCTGAAGGTATGTCCTGGATGGGGAAGACTGCAGAGGGGAGGTGGTGTTTGGGGATGGTCGCATTGACACTGGGGTTGGGTACAGAACCTCTCCGGGCTTCGAAGAAAAGATCTTGTGGGGAAAACATGTACCTATTGTTGGCAGCCAGAGTAACTGCTGAAGAATTGGGAGTGGGGCAAATCCAGCACTTCCTCCACACAATAGAAACAAATTCCCCATCCAGGTTCACAAACACACATTAGGCTCATAATTAACATATTCAATCCATTTGTAACTCATTCTGAATATTATGCCTCTTCCATAATCATTTAAACATCTTGTTGAAATAGCTGGACCAAGTTACCTGCTGTATAATGAACATATCCAAGATATTGCTGGCAACATCACTCAAGGTAATAGATGACTGGACTTTCTGTGGTAGAATAGAACAGCTCTGATGAAGGGTCATCCAGACTTGGAACATTGACTCTGTTCTCTCTCCATAGATGCTGTCAGACCTGCTGAGATTTTCTTGTTTTTGCTACCAAGTAACTGTTAGGCTGTGGGTAATGACTGTGTATGAACACCAACTTGTCATAGCCACATGTGGTCTGGATCTTGACCATCCGACCAGGTGTCAGAGTGCCGAGTTTGTGAGCATTTTTAAAAATTTGATTTGATTTGATTTATTATTGTCACATTTATTAGCATACAGTGAAAAGTATTGTTTCTTGCGTGCATTACAGACAAAGCACACCGTTCATAGAGAAGGAAACGAGAGAGTGCAGAATGTAGCGCTACAGTTATAGCTAGCATGTAGAGAAAGATCAACTTTGCGCGAGGTGGTCCATTCAAAAGTTTGATGGCAGCAGGAAAGAAGTTGTTCTTGAGTCGGTTGGTATGTGACCTCAGACTTTTGTATTTTTTTCCCGATGGAAGAAGGTAGTAGAGAGTATGTCTGGGTGTATGGGGTCCTTAATTATGCTAGCTGCTTTGCCAAGGCAGCAGGCAGTGTAGACAGAGTCAATAGATGGGAGGCTGGTTTGTGTGATGGATTGGGCTACATTCACGACCTTTTGTACTTTCTTGCAGTCTTGGGCAGAGCAGGAGCCATACCAAGCTGTGATACAACCAGAAAGAATTCTTCCTATGGTGCATCTGTAAAAGTTGGCGAGAGTCGTAGCTGACATCCCAAATTTCCTTAGTCTTCTGAGAAAGTAGAGGCATTGGTGGACTTTCTTAACTATAGTGTCGGCATGGGGGGATCAGGACAGGCTGTTAGTGATCTGGACACCTAAAAACTTGAAGCTCTTGACCCTTTCTACTTTGTCCCTGCTGATGTAGCCAGGGGCATGTTCTCCTCTACACTTCCTGAAGTCAATGAAAATCTCCTTCATTTTGTTGACATTGAGGGAGAGATTATTATTCACCAGATTCTCTATCTCATTCCTGTACTCTGTCTCAACAAGATCCGACTCACTACGGTGGTGTTGTCAGCAAACTTGAAAATCGATTTGGAGGGGAATTTGGCCACACAGTTGTAGGTGTATAAGGATTATAGTCGGGAACTAAGAACACAGCTTTGTGGGGCACTGGTGTTGAGGATGATTGTGAAGGAGGTTTTGTTCCCTATCCTTACTGATTGTAGTCTGTGAGTTAGGAAGGTCAGGATCCAGTCGCAGAGGGAGGAGCCATTGTGATCATAGTGCAGTTTCCCTCTTTATCAGCATTCCATGAATGCACACTCACATTAGTTTCTGATTTGTGCTGCAATGGAGCCTTGACAGTAAGGATTGTTGTCCTAGTGAGCCTGGAAATGAGCCGCTGTGCTGATAAGGATGGGCCCTATTGTAGTAGATTTCACAGCCTGAGGAGTGAAGCATAGTAATCTGTGTGATTATGAACACATTTTGTTAGAAGATGCTTGGCTGACGAACCATCCGCTCTGCCAGGCCATTGGACTGTGGATATAGGGGGTTGCTCATGATATGCTCAAAGTCCCATGTGTGTGCAAATTTTCTAAATTCAGTAACAATGAATTGACGAGTATTGTCCATCATGTGTCTGAGGGAAGCCATGTGTGGCCAAATGTCTCTTGAGCTTGATGATCACTGTGTTACTCATCATGTTTGGCAGGTAGTGAACTTCAAACCACCCAGAATATGAGGTGATTCAGACCAAATGTCTGGAAGATGTCAGCCACTGTAGGTGACCATGGAAAGTATGGGACCTCATTTGGGTGTAGCGGTTCTTTTGTTTGATGCAGCTTGACCATGTTGCATGGTGCACATCTGGAGACTTCCTCTCCATGTCGGCATACATGGAGGACCAGTACAGTGATTCCTTGGCCTTGTATCTGAATTCTTGGTGCTTCTGATCCAGTTGTTGGCTGTAGTACCCTTGAAACGCAGGAGGGATGGCGATTCACTGGCCATGCAGTATCAGTCCATCCTGTATGTTTAGGTCATCTCTGATGGTGAAGAATGTGTGGAGATCGTGGGGAATCTTGCTTGAGGAATCAGGCCAGCCCCTCATGATAATATTGTGTTATTGTCTGTATATGATGTCCACCTGTAAGTTACCTTTGAGTTCTTGAATTCTATGAGAGGCTAGCTACTTTCATGATGTCTATGTCTTCCTCATGATCCACCTGGTCTGCAGTGGGTAGAAAAGCTTTCAAAAGGGCATCAGCCAAGTACGGTTCCTTACCACGTTTGTAGACAATGCCAAGATTATAGCATTGTAACTCTGGCATCTTGCATTGCAGCCGTGCAGACGCAGTGTGAAGAGGCGATTTTGGATAGTTATGAGTGGCTGATGATCAGTTTCAACAGTTGCAGGACCACCATATATGAAGTTATTAAATTTCTGACAGGCAAAGACTTGAGCGACGGATTCCCCTTCAATCTGAGCACAACAAGTTTCAGTATCAGTGAGGGACCTATTGATCTGTCATTCTGACTGCACCAAGTCCTTTCTGTGAAGTATCTGCTGATATGAGTATGGGTGCTCAAATATCAAGGTATTGTTGCACTGATGGGGCTGAGAGTGCCTGTTTGAGTCTGTTAAAGTCCTCTGTGTGATATTCTTGCCAGCGCCATTCAACAGCTTGATGGAAGAGTCAATGAAGAGATCCAGTGACGTCACTACAAATGGGATGAACTTCAAAAGATAATTTTTCATACCGGGGAAGCTGTTGAGAGGAGTTTGACAACTATTCAACTACAATGTACCTCACCCCTCCAACTGACCTGGCAACATTCAGAGTTTAAGTTTAAAATGGCCTTTATTTCAAGCTATAGCAAGGGACCTAGTTATCCACCATGTGGCTTCTCAGCTCCCAGAACAAAGGAACACAACAGCAATTATACCTTAGGGTCAGTTAAAAGTGATTTACATACAAAATCAAGAAATAACATTTAAATTTACTATTATCTATAACCTGTCACAATCAATATTCCCACTTATGACACTGGACATATGTGACTTCAGTTAACCAGTTGCAGCATCTATCTATACACTTGTCAAATTGCAATATCAGGGTATTAATAAGGCATGCCTACAGAAAATACTGATTGATTGTTAATGAAGCATACATTCAAAGTCCTTGATGGTTTGTAACAGTTGGAGGAGCAGTGGCTTGAGATTCCTTTGTGGTTAAGAACATTACAATCTTTGTCCATTATTTTACTTTATGTGCATTCACAGCTGCTTCACAGAAATTCTTACAGCATGTTTCTGATTTTTAACTCTTTCAGAAGCGTTGTAACATGTGCTTGACCATGGGGATGGCCATCCATCGTATACCTGGTGTCTTGTCTGGATCTGGCTTCACTCCATCAGCTGTGAGTAAGTGACCCACAAAGGGAGTCTGGTTGATCCTGATTCTGCATTTAGCAGGGTTAAGATTCAGTTGTATTGTCCTGATTCTGTCGAGGACAAGACAAAGAGGCGCATCATGTTCTTGAATAGTATGACCCCAGACGAGGATGTCATTGACAATGATCTCGCAGGGTTGTCCTGCAAAATGTTCTTCTGTACACCGTTGCCAGACCTTGCTGCCAGTGGAGAAGAAAATGCCATCTGCCTACCAGAGACATGATTGTTTTAAGTCTCGAAGTTTCTTCATCTAGCACAATCTGCCAGAAAGGTGCACAGCGTTATGGGTAACGTATTAGCATGGATGGAGGATTGGTTAACTAACAAAGCAAAGAGAGGGGGTAAATGCGTGTTTTTCTGGTTGGCGATCAGTGACTAGTGATGTGCCTCAGGGATCAGTGTTGGGACCGCAATTGTTTACGATTTGCATAGATGATTTGGAGTTGGGGACCAAGTGTAATGTGTCAAAATTTGCAGATGACACTAAGATGGGTGGAAGAGCAAAGTGTACAGAGGATGCTGACAGTCTGCAAAGGGATATAGATAATCTAAGTGAGTGGGCGAGGGTCTGGCAGATGGAGTACAATGTTGATAAATGTGAGGTCATCCATTTTGGTAGGAATAACAGCAAAATGGACTATTATTTAAATGGTAAAAAATTGCAGCATGCTGCTGTGCAGAGGGACCTGGTGTCCTTGTGCAGGAATCTCAAGGAGTTGGTTTGCAGGTGCAGCAGGTAATTAAGAAGGCAAATGGAATTTTGTCCTTCATTGCTAGAGGGATGGAGTTTAAAAACGGCAAGATTATGTTGCAGCTGTATAAGGTGCTGGTGAGGCCACACCTGGAGTACTGTGTACAGTTTTGATCTCCTTACCTGAGAAAGGATATACTGGCACTGGAGGAGGTGCAGAGGAGATTCACTAGGTTGATTCCGGAGTTGAGAGGGTTGGCTTATGAGGAGAGACTGAGTAGACTGGGGCTATACTCATTGGAGTTCAGAAGAATGAGGGGAGATCTTATAGAAACATATAAGATTATGAAGGGAATAGATCAGATAGAAGCAGTGATGCACGACAATCGAGCACGAGACACAAGGCTTCTGTAATTGAAGGCTTTTATTGTCTAACAATGGAACTATTTAAACACGAGTACACCATTCCAGACTGGAGGGGTCCCGCCCGAGCAGAGGGTCTTATACCTCTCCCAGGAGGCGGGGCCCGACTGGGATGTGCCACAACAGCAACCACCACAGGTGTATTAATCCCATAGTGTAAACACCCTAGCCCAACAACAACATTATAACAACCCCACAGTGGTAACCAACGATGGTTCACCACATTCACCCCTCCTTTGAGAACAAAGGCCGGCGGGGTGCGAAAACAGACTATATATATACAAAAAAAAAATCTACAAATCCAGACGGTCTGGAGGACCGCACCGTCGTTGTGACCTCCTCAATACCGGCTGAGACACCGGAGCAGGTGCTTGCGGTGGCGTTCTCTCCAAAACAGCGTCCGGCTGTCCCCTCGAGGACTCACGGGCCGGTTGACCCTGATGAAGCGGTAGTGCAGGGGATCCCGGTACCTTCTGCGATGACGCCGATCTCCGAGTCTCAGGCAAGCTGTACATGGGAGTATAACTGTTATGCACTGGTCCCGGTGCTGACCGCGCCACGTCCGGGGAAGAAATAAGTGATAGGGGATTCATGACAGGGGGTATGGGAGCGACAGGAGTTGCTACGTCCCCTGCGGGCGCCAGGTCTCGGATCGAGACTGTGTCCTCTCGCCCGTCAGGATATGCCACATAGGCATACTGAGGGTTGGCGTGGAGGAGGTGGACCGGTTCGACCAAGGGGTCGGACTTGCGGGCCCTTACATGTCGCCGCAGAAGGACGGGTCCTGGGTACGTCAACCAGGCTGGTAAAGATATCGCCGAGGACGACTTCCGAGGGAATGAGAACCTCCTCTCGTGGGGAGTAGCATTGGTTGCCGTACACAGGAGGGAGCGAATGGAGTGAAGCGCATTTGGGAGGACCTCCTGCCAATGGGAGACTGGAAGGCCTTTGGACTTCAGCGCCAATAGGACAGCCTTCCAGACTGTAGCATTCTCTCTCTCTACCTGTCCGTTGCCCCTAGGGTTGTAACTCGTGGTTCTACTAGAGGCAATTCCGTATGAGAGCAGGAATTGCCTCAAGTCGTTACTCATGAATGACGAGCCCCTGTCGCTATGTATATAGCAGGGGTACCCGAACAGGGTAAAAAGATCACGGAATGCCTTGATCACCGTGGCAGTCGACATGTCCGCACAGGGGACAACAAACGGGAACCGGGAGTACTCATCTATGATGTTAAGAAAGTACACGTTCCGGTCTGTTGAGGGAAGGGGGCCCTTAAAATCCACACTCAGCCTCTCGAAGGGGCGAGTGGCCTTGACCAAATGTGCCCGGTCAGGTCGGTAAAAGTGCGGTTTGCATTCCGCGCAAATCCGACAGCTCCTTGTCACTGACCTGACATCCTCCACCGAGTAAGGCAGATTGCGGGCTTTGATGAAGTGGTAGAGCCGAGTGACCCCAGGATGGCACAGGTCATTATGGAGGGCGTTCAAGCGGTCCTCCTGCATAGTAGCGCATGTTCCGCGTGAGAGGGCATCCGAGGGCTCATTGAGTTTCCCTGGACAATACATAATATCGTAATTATAGGTGGAGAGCTCAATTCTCCACCGCAAGATCTTGTCATTCTTGATCTTGCCACTCTGCGTATTATTGAACATAAACGCCACGGACCGCTGGTCCGTGATCAGGGTGAACCGCTTCCCCGCCAGGTAATGGCGCCAGTGTCTGACGGCCTCCACAATAGCCTGGGCCTCCTTTTCCACCGCTGAATGCCGAATTTCGGGACCTTGAAGGGTGCGGGAAAAAAACGCGACGGGCCTGCCTGCCTGGTTTAGTGTGGCGGCCAGGGCGAAATCAGATGCATCACTTTCCACCTGAAAAGGGATGGATTCATCCACCGCGTGCATCGTGGCTTTCGCAATGTCGCTTTTCAATGCCTTGAAGGCCAATTGGGCCTCTGGCGTGAGTGGAAAAGTCGTGGACTTAATAAGCGGACGGGCTTTGTCCGCGTAGTTGGGGACCCACTGCGCATAATAGGAGAAGAAGCCTAGGCATCTCCTCAGTGCTTTTGCGCTAGCGGGCAAAGGAAGTTCAGCAAGGGGGCGCATACGGTCGGGATCGGGGCCAATGACCCCGTTTTCCACTACGTATCCCAGGATGGCTAACCGGCGCGTACGGAATACACACTTCTCCCTGTTGTAGGTCAGATTCAGGCGAGATGCAGTGCGCAAAAAGTTCTGGAGATTTGTGTCATGGTCCTGCTGATCATGGCCGCAGATGGTGACATTATCCAGGTACGGGAAGGTAGCCCGCAGCCCGTTCTGGTCCACCATTCGGTCCATAGCACGCTGGAAGACCGAGACCCCATTGGTGACACCAAATGGAACCCTAAGAAACTGATACAGACGACCATCCGCCTCAAAAGCCGTGTAATGTCGGTCCTCTGGGCGGATGGGGAGTTGGTGGTAGGCGGACTTAAGGTCTATGGTGGAGAACACCCGGTACTGCGCAATCTGATTGACCATATCAGATATGCGGGGGAGAGGATACGCATCCAGCTGCATATATCGATTAATGGTCTGACTGTAGTCAATGACCATCCGGGGTTTGTTCCCGCTCTTAACCACCACGACCTGTGCTCTCCACGGACTAACGCTGGGCTGTATGATCCCTTCTCTGAGGAGCCGCTGAACCTCAGATCTGATGAAGATCCGATCTTCAGCACTGTAACGCCTACTTTTAGTAGCGATGGGCTTGCAGCCTGGTACCAGATTCTTAAATAAAGAGGGTGTGGTGATCTTTATTGTGGAAAGATTGCATGCGGGGCGCTTTGGACAATTTGGAGGCTGCGGCTGATCCCCTACTGTCAGCGAAGGGAGTGGCCCACCGTACTGTAGGATCACACTCTTCATGTGGACCATAAAGTTTAGTCCGAGGAGAATTGGCGCGCAAAGATGCGGCAACACAAGGAGCCTGTATCGCTCGTAAATTGTGCCCTGCACTTTCAGAGTTACCACACAACATCCTTGGATCGGTACAGACCGGGACCGTGATGCCATAGAAATTGTCTGTTTGGCAGGTAGAACCCGGAGTCCACACCTCTTTACAGTGTCAGGGTGAATAAAGCTCTCAGTGCTCCCGCTGTCAAACAGACAATAAACAGTACGACCATTTACCTTAATGTTCATCATTGAACAGTCAAGCCTGTGGTGCTTAGCCTGGTCCAGGGTGATCAACGCCACCGTTGGCCCTTGGACGTCACTGCAGGCAGCCGAGGTTGATGTTGAGGACCCCTGCTGGTCGCTCCTGGTCGTCGTCGACCAAGATGGCCGCCCCCATGAATCGCACATGGTTGAGGGCGCCAAGCGTAGCGACTCCTGGTGGTCATCCTCCTCCGACTCCGCCAACCACAATGGCGTCGTCCTGGGCTCGCACGTGGACGGACCTCGTGGGTACTGCGACGTCGATGGAGATGATCTCCGTTCTGGAGGGTCACAGGCTGCACTGCCATTCTTGGGCTTCGATCTGCAGACTTTCGCGTAGTGCCCCTTTTTACCGCATTGATTACAGACCACCGCTTTAGCAGGACACTGTTGCCGTGGATGCTTGGCTCCTCCGCAGAAATAGCACCGCGGGCCGCCTGGGGCTGCCGCCGTCGTCGGGTCGATATGGGAGCGCGAGCCCGTGGGGCGAGGAGGGATTTGTGACTGCTCCTGCCACGTTGTCTCCACGTGGTCCTCCGGATACAGGGCCAAGCTCTTCGACGCCGCCTCCAGCATTTCAGCCATCTCCATAGCTTGGGTCAGGTTGAGATTCCCCTTCTCCAACAGCTTGAGCCGGATGTACGAAGACCCTACCCCTGCCACAAACGCATCTCGGGCGAGGTCGTACATGTACTGCTCAGCCGACACAGCTTTGCAGTCGCAGCCCCTGGCAAGCTGCAAGAGCTCATTGGCGTAATCCTCCATGGTTTCGCCCGACTGCCGACGTCGTGTAGCGAGGAGGTAACGAGCGTGGATCTCGTTGGGAGGTCTCGTGTAGCGCTTCTTCAAAAGCTCGAGGGCCCTCGGGTAAGTGGTGGCCGCACGAATCGCGAGGTAGACAGTGTCGCTTACCCTCGCATGGAGGACCTGGAGTCTGTCGTTATCCGTGGTGACTGCTGCAGAGGCTGCCAGGTAGTCCTCGAAACACTTCAGCCAGTGGTCGAAGGTGTTAGAGGCGCCGACCGCACGTGGATCCAGCGTCAGACGCTCTGGCTTTAGCATTTGTTCCATACTCTCCTTTCTGTCGAGAGTTTCGTGTTAGACAATAAAATTGATGCACGACAATCGAGCATGAGACACAAGGCTTCTGTAATTGAAGGCTTTTATTGTCTAACAATGGAACTATTTAACACGAGTACACCATTCCAGACTGGAGGGGTCCCGCCCGAGCAGAGGGTCTTATACCTCTCCCAGGAGGCGGGGCCCGACTGGGATGTGCCACAACAGCAACCACCACAGGTGTATTAATCCCACAGTGTAAACACCCTAGCCCAACAACAACAATTTAACAACCCCACAGTGTGAACACCCTAGCCCAACAACAACATTAGAATAACCCCACAGTGGTAACCAACGATGGTTCACCACAAGCAGGGAAGTTGTTTCCACTGGCGGGTGAAACTAGAACTAGGGGGCATAGCCTCAAAATAAGGGGAAGCAGATTTAGGACTGAGTTGAGGAAGAACTTCTTCACACAAAGGGTTGTGAATCTGTGGAATTCCCTACACAGTGAAGCAGTTGAGGCTACCTCATTGAATGTTTTTAAGGCAAGGATAGATACATTTTTGAACAGTAAAGGAATTAAGGGTTATGGTGAGCGGGCAGGTAAGTGGAGCTGAGTCCACAAAAAGATCAGCCATGATCTTATTGAATGGCAGAGCAGACTCAAGGGGCCAGATGGCCTAGTTCTTATGTTCTTATGTAACCCACATTTCGCATCCAGGATGCTGTAAACTTTGGCATTGGTATGTCTGCTATCACCTTTTTCATAGTCATTGTAGGGTAATGTGGTGTGAACAGCAGCTTGTTTGAGTAAACTGGGTCAATGCATATCCTGTCTGTCCCACCTTTCTTTACTGCATTGCTGAAACCCATTCTGTGGCCTAATTGATAGGAGTTATCACAGTGTAGTCATCCAAAATCATTAACTACTTTCTGCTTCATAGTTAAGGGTATTCTCTCAGAGTGCAGACTGTTGGTGGTACCGAATCATGTCGTCTCATGGGGTATATTACTGGTAGCTTACCAATGACGTAGCAGTTGAAGAGGTCTTTGCACTCTGTAATTTCTGGTCCTGGTGTTGCAGAGCACGTAGCTCTTCACAAGTTGGATGAGCCCCAATGTAACACTGTCTTGAAGATCCAGCAGTGGCCTTACATTCTGGTCAACAATGTGAAACTTTAAGCAGTCCTGTGTGCAATGGAAAGTGGCCAAACCTTCCATGCAGATGGTTTGTCAGCCATAGGCCACTTGGATATTGGGGTACAGTGCTGCATTTCTGTCTAGTTCCCATAGCACTTGACTGGACAGTAAGTCACACTTTGCTCCAGTGCCTATATTTACCTTCAGTTTTGCCTGGTTAGAAATCATGTTCAGGATGGTGAAGATCTCAACCTTTTCTGTGATTGTGTCAACACACTCACAGTGGATTGTTATTGGAGGGTCAGTGGTTTGATTGCTCTGGCTGAACTCCAGTTCATTCATCTTTCTGGCACTCTTAACCTTGGAGGACTGATCAGCTGCAATGTGGCTCTTGTCAAAAGGAAGCTGCCACAATTTCAATCTGCAGCATTTTGTAAAGTGATTCCACTTTCCACATCTGTTGCGGCATTTACAATATGCCAAACATGCTGCTCTCTTCTGAGGATGATAGTCAGCACAGTTGGGACAGGGCATGCCCTGTACCGTGAAAACTTCAGTTTCCCACCTAAACACCTTGCTGCTTTTTTCAGACTATTCATTTAGCATGCAAATTCTAATGGCTGATGGTGGTGTTAAACCTTTCTCTCACAGCAGCTGCTTGTGGACTAGGTCACTGAGGACCCTGCAGACCATTCAATCCCTGACTAACTCATCAGTAGAAGTGCCAAATGTACATTTCTTCGCTAAGATTTTCAAAGTTGCCATGCAGGATTAGATCGATTTGTTAGGTCACTGATTTGTAGAGTTAAACACGTATCTGTTGAGTATGTTCCTCACTGGCAGACAAATGTTCTCAAACTCTTTAGAATCATTTCAGGATCCTCTTTCTCCTCCTCCATTAGAAACATAAAGGACTCGAACTTCTCGATGGCCTTAGATTTAGTAAGGTGTATGCTTGTACCTTTTTGATTTATCCAAAAACCTGGCACTGCAATATATACGCCACATCTTTTCAAACTTGCCCAGTCATCAGCAATATTTTGATTGAGTACAAGTGGGTCAATGCAGCAAAGTTCTTGTGCCACACTGCCAACTCCTAACACCATGTAGAAATGCTGTGTTCGCAAAGACAGGCGGCCAAGGATTTGTAACAAACAATACTTTATTCACTAGCTGAATAGTTACTCTACACTTGTACTCTGCCCAAACTCCCGTGTTTCCATCACATGACCTCTGAAGTAATTATGCCATCACGTGACCACATGCCATAACTTTATCACAACTGTGTCATGAAACAATGCTTGTAAAGTCAGTTTTTCTTGAACTAGGCAATCTAAGAATCTAAGCTAATGTGCCTGTGTAGCCACAGTTGTGTGAATAAGGGTGGGTATAGGCAATGATTCTGCTTCTCATCCCTTTGACCATCTTCTTTTTCCTCCTGAAAAATGCACAATGACAGGCGCACACCCAAAAGCATTTAGACCAAAATTTATGACAACATACATGGCCAAAAAAACAGACAAAAATACAGCAATGTACCCATCAATCATAAACCCAGCTCTCAGATATCAAATGTTAAGATCCAAAATCAAAAAAACTCCTTGAAAATAAAGTTACCATTTCAGAATTAGTGATATTATTGTTCATTATCCATTTTCACTCAGAATTTGATTACAGAGCAAAGTGACTGAGAGAAAAGTGAAGAATTGTGTTAGCACTCTTTACCATTTGATATACATTAATTTAAATATTGAAATTAAGCTCTATTAAATTTTGTGCAAGAGGACTTCAGGCCATTTTGAATGGATGCAGTGAAAGGAACTCCCCATTTAATTTCCCAGTCCCTACTTGCACACTCCTTGCCAACAGCACCAAAAAGCCTGCCAGCAAGAAAATATGTCTTTCCAACTGGGTATTTCCCATGTTAATATCCCATTATTGCAATAAATCAATCCCTGTAAACAGTCCACTGGCCTTTTCCTTTGCAAAGCTGAGGTGTATTGAACCAACAGTTATAGCACATGGAAAGATTTTAATGAGTTAAAAACACAAGGGAAAACTCTGGAATTTCAATTTCAAATTGACCCAAGTTGGAGCAGTTTGGGTTAATTCACCTGGGGGGTGAAATTCCTCCTTCCATGAAAACTATAAGGGAGGCCTGATTTTCTTTGCTAATCAGTAACGAAACATGGGAATGCATATAATTGGAATGAGTGACTCCTGCGGGAAGAACTTTGCTTGTGGTAATGAACAAATAGAAGCCAATCATGACACTTTTTAATAGTCCTCTAACACTTCCCAAGCAGCTAGCTTGTCACTTAAGCAACAGAATCCCCTAAACTTTTTTAATTTGTACGTGGAGTGTGCAATTGTGTTGGGGAATAGCTTAGGGGCAAGTAAGAAATTAAATCCCAGTGCTGATGAGGTGCAATCTTTCATGAGCATTATAATAGAACAGTGCCATCTTTTGATGCACAGATCTATCCTAAACATGCGGAGAGGGAGATATGTATAGCAATGTGTCACCCATTGTTTCTGAGTCAAGAGAACCTGACAGAAAATGAGGATAATGAAAAATAGACTGGCTCAGGAAAAATGCAAATATCAAGCCTGAATATTGCTGCAATATACAAGTGGATGTGATGGAAAGTTATTGCAACCTTCAACAAGAATACAACAAATAAGTTATCAGAGGTGAAAATATTAGGATTGTGTGTAAATCATGACACACACCATGATAGAAGATAGAATGTATGATTAAGCAGCACTTTCCTTGTACCATGTCACTCTGTCTCAATCCCAAATGCTCTTATTTAAAGTTAAAAACTAATACATTATCAGAGGTTGCAAAGTGGAGCAGGTAACAAATTCTCCAACCAAAATGTTTTAAGAGTGAGTTTGAAAGAGGGCTTTTTTCACAAAGTGTCAGACTTCTGAAACGTACCGACTTTTCAGGTATGACATGGTTTTTCTCCATATTATAACTGAGAATGGCCAGACACTACTCAATAACATCAATAAAAAAGATGGTGCCAATGCAGTGTTTTTATCTAGATAGAGATATGCAGTTTCTTCAGAGCTGCTCCTCCTGCCACCATATCTTTGTTAAGAGAGCAGCAGTATCCCCCCTCCCCTTACTTGTAAATGGAGGTTCCACCAAACTTCTGATGTGGTGCAGTGGAAGTTTTACTTATATATGATCTATCCTTTTTATAGAACAAGATAAACAAAATTGTCCCATTAAGAGCCAAGTCCCAGCACTTTTCAGAATATCAGTTGCCATGTGACATAATGGCATAAATCTGTAGTATGTGTGATGGTGCCTGGTGCTTAGATGTATATTATAGTTACAGTGACCAGCACATACAGCCTTCTCGCTTATTATGGGCAGCTATCTATATACATCAGGTAAATGAAGGCACCCATTTGCCAGTGATATAGGTGTCAATGAAAAAGGCTCAGTTTATAATATGTTGAGATCACTGGCTATTTTGGGCCATCTATGTATCTGTTTAAAAAGGAAGAAGTCTATTTCAAAGGGGTGGGTTAACTGCTCCAATTCATTCTGGATATGTTCAAAAAAATATCGATAGGAGAACAAGAAAATGCTTGGGGTTTGATCATCAATGAGTAATTGCAGGAAAAGATTTGAAATTCATCAACCATGTATTTCCTCCTGCACTATTTTGGCATCAACTGGAGCATTGTGTTCAATTCAGGTCAACACATGTTAGGAAGGAAGTTTAGGTTTCAGAGAGAGTGCAAAAATGATTTACAGGTATGGTTCC
Source organism: Mustelus asterias (assembly GCF_964213995.1). Taxonomy (NCBI): domain Eukaryota; kingdom Metazoa; phylum Chordata; class Chondrichthyes; order Carcharhiniformes; family Triakidae; genus Mustelus; species Mustelus asterias. The sequence continues at coordinate 41,745,321 of NC_135810.1, forward strand.
AGGTATGAAGGATTTCAGTTAAGTGATTAGATTGGAGAAACTGTGGTTGTCTGCCTTAGAGAAGGCTGTGAGGAGCTTTTATAGAGGTGTTTAAAATCATGAGGGATCTAGATAGATTAGGTGGAGATAAACTGCTCCCATGGGAGACAGTTTAAGAAACAGAGGATACCAATTTAAGGTGATTGGCAAAAGAAACAACGGTGACATGAGGAAGAACATTTTTGTGCAGCAAGTGGTTAAGTGGAATGCACTGCACCAGTGGTGGTGCAGGCAGATTAAATCACAGCTTTCAAAGGGGAATTAGATAAGCAACTGAAGAGAAAAACATTAGAGAGCTATTGGAAAAGACTGAAAGAGTGAAACTAACTGAATTGTACTTGCAGTTAGCCTGCACAAACATGACATGCTGCGAATGGCCTCCTTCTGTGCTGTTGCCATTCTAAAATTCTGTGATTCTATGGCTCAATGTTTTCAATCTTTTTCAATGTTTCGAAAAGGCAATACTCTGTGGATCAAGACTGTGTTTGAATCAGCTCTCTAATGGACAAAGTAGAATCTATCACTGAGATTCAGGAATACTGTTAGATCCACTTCAGAGTCCCTTTCATGAGTAATGAGGAGGCTTCACAGTGTCAGACAATGGCCATCTCCATTAAGAGAGAATTTAATACTTGCCACTTGACATTCAACAGTATTATCATCACTGAATTTCCACCATAAACATCCTTGGGGTTAACTTTGACCAGAAAGTTAGCTGGATGAGCCATATAGATAATGGGCGAAATTTTCCAGTCCCGCCTGCCATGGGAATTGTCGTGGTTGGGGGCGAACCATGCAAAGGTCCATTGACCTCGGGCTGGAATTTTTAGCCTTGGAGCGAGCGCAGCTGGAAAATCCCAACCAATGTGTCTGCATGAGCAGATGCTGGGAATTCTACCGTAACTCACCTCATGACTCCACAAAGCCTGCAAGCCTGCCAATTATCTACAAATCATAAGTTCAGACTGCATTGGAATATTTCCGATTTGCTTGGATAGGTGCAGCTCCAATAATACTCAACACCACGGCCAGGGGATTCTCCCAAAAAAAGTGCTGAATTTGGGTAAAAACGGCAGTGACTGCCGCTAATATTTTTTAGCGGGATTTTCAGAATGAATCTCCCACACTCTGAACACTGCAGAGTGCCTCAGAGAGATTCATGCTGAAAATCCAGGAGTGTGGCCTATTCCCGTTGGAGAGGCTGGCAGCATAGTGCTGAGCGGGCCACTACATATGCGCCAATCTGTCAGCACCTAGATTGCAGTAACCCCACACTGCTGGCCTCCCAATCACTGGCCAGCTCAAATGCTGGCCAGCCCTACGACCCCACATTACTGCCCCTCTAACCTCCACATCCTCCTGATCACTGGCCTACCAGACCTCTGCGGGCAAGACCGCCACCACCCTGCTAGGGTGAAGGGTGGCCATGTAGGCCCCACCTCACCCCGGCCAGCCCCGATCTCCCGATTTCAGCCCCTCTCCCCCCCGCCACCACTGGCTAGCCCCGATCTCCTGATTCCTCAACACCTCTCCCCCTGCCCAAGCGATCCCAATCCCCCCCCCCCCCACCCCACCGACAGTCCCAATCTCCCCGACCTCCCCACCCACCCGGCAGGCAGCCCCCCCACAACCCGGACGGTCAGCCCCAAACAGCCCTTCTCTGCCACTGATCCGGACTGCAGAGTGGCAGCAGGACCCATCCACCTCCACTGATTCACCATCCCCTCATAGACCACCCCAATAGACCCTAACCCCCATGGCACTGTCCAATAACCTGTGGGCAGTGCTAAGGTGCCCGTTGGGCATGCCAGTTTGCCCTTTGGACAGTGCTGGGGGCCAGCCTGGCACTGCCAGGCTTGTAGTGCCTAGGAGGCATCCCACCATTACCCCGACCTCCTGGGGGGGGCCTACATGGCCACCCTTCACTCTAGCAGGGTCGGACCGCCAGCTCCCCGTTGGTGAGGAGCTGTTATAAACCCTGCTGGAGTGAACCACTCCTGGCCGGGGGGGAGAGGCAACTGGGCCCAGAGTCTACAGTCCCATACCTGCTAATAGGATTCAAATCCAGATTTTAATATTTAAATCAGCTCCATGCCAGCAATCGGCAACTCCAGAAATCCTGGCCTCAGAGGTATCCAGAGTCTGTGGCGCCCAGTGGGGAGCCCTCTAAACAGCTGCCGCTGATGCCTCCCAGCCCGTTGCTCTTCTAGAGCAGCGCAGTGGACTGGGAGAATCGCCCCGCACTTAAGGGGTGTCATGTTATTGAGAAGCCTAACAGAAAGCTTGAATTGACTGTCAAGCAGCATGGGGGAATCCAGCACAAAATGTAACGCCCATCCTTTCCAGTGTGGAAGTGGTGGCCATCTCCCCTCGGATACTCTTAGAACCAGCCATACTGAGGGGCTCTATTTTACCATTTTGATTCGAAGTGCTGGGCGGACTTGAAATTGGGAGTATTTCAGATCCGACTTTTAGACCCATTCTGAGGCGCCCCCATACACACTCTGCCTGAAAAAATATCAGAGATTCTAAATTGCGCTGCACAAGCCTATGGGTGGGTCTTAACGCGCCCAAAACCCTGCAGCTCCGATCGGCGCCTCCAACGGCACATGCGCAGAGAAAATATGATAGAATATCGTAGGGCTGCTCCCCTGCCACATCCCTCTCGGGCTGGATAATGCCTCCCCCTGGCCCCCACAGCCATTGCCTCACTCTCACAACATTACTAACCCCCTTATCCTCCCACAGCTCCGCCACCCAGACCGATCGCAGGCCCCTCCCCCCTTTCCCCCTACCGATCTCAGGCAGACTGGCAGTGGCCCCCCCTTTCCCTCCACTGATCTCAGGTACAGTGGAAGCGGACCCCCTTCTCCTCCACCCCCCGATCTCAGGCAGAGTGACAGTGGGACCCCCCCCCCCCCCCCCCCCCCGCCCCCCCCCCCCCCCCCCCCCCCCCCCACCGCCCCCACCGGTCTCAAGCAGTGAGCCGTTGGATGCTCGGCACGTACCTCCTCACTAAATGCAAATGACTTTAAATGGCCGTCGGGTCCGCTTTGGGTGTGGTCCTGAGCGTGGCCATTTTCAGGCCTTGGTGAAGGGGGAACCGGCACAGAGGCAGCCACAGATTGCGCTACTCATCTCATGCCCGACTTTACCAAGTTTTCGCGCCCGAAAACGGGCACAATGCGATGGTTAAATCGGGCCCAAGGTGTCTGATGGCTGATGTTGCAAGTTCCATTGCAGCACAAGCAGTGGCCACTGAACCTTTGAGTGCTGCAATGGATATTCAAACTGAAGTCATGCAAGCTCAGAATCCTGCCACCAGTGCTGTGGGTTACAATGTGCAAAGGGGTGTGCATGGTATAATAATAATCCACCAATCTGTCATCCAATAGATTGATGTGGAGATGCCGGCGTTGGACTGGGGTAAACACAGTAAGGAGTCTAACAACACCAGATTAAAGTCCTTTGCTAGAATTGCTGAATACCTGGTAGAAGTGGCAATGTTTCCAGGGAGTCCTCCCTCTGGAACTTAACATTCAACCTCTCAACACTGTCACTTCACTGCACAGACTGCCAGCTGCTGCTCATGCTGAGATGGTGATCTTCAGATAAGCTTCCTCGGCACAGAGCTTCTCCAGATCAGCCTCCAAGGCCATCTGCAGTCTCCCCCACTGAAAGTCAGCCATCTTTACATCATCCATGGTGCAGTCAATAGGATAACAATAGGATAAGAGCACAAAGACAAGCAAAGGCGCACAAATGACATGTACTGAGGGAATATACACAGGTGAGTAGTTGAACTTTGCATATAATATGACATGATTTATGAATAAATTTAGTTTGAAATGTTTGCTTTTGTGGTGGATTTTATTTTGCATAGTGAATGGTCAATAACAACTGGGAAAGACAAGAATGGAACTGTTGGTGAATGGATGTTGGAGTTCCCAGGATCGCACTCAAAAGAGTTATTTATGGACAGCTGAGGCAGAGAGGGTTTATCTCGGTTGCCTCTGCCTTTCCTCATCCTCTTGCTGTTGCTCCTGTTGCTCAGCTGCTCGTGGTATAGCTGGTGTCCATAATGCTGATGTTCTGCAACATGCAGTGGACTACAAGTCTTGATCTCTGCTTTGGCTGAGTATGGTGTGGAGATGCCGGCGTTGGACTGGGGTAAACACAGTAAGAAGTTTGACAACACCAGGTTAAAGTCCAACAGGTTTATTTGGTAGCAAAAGCCACAAGCCACAAACTCTGAAAGCTTGTGGCTTTTGCTACCAAATAAACCTGTTGGACTTTAACCTGGTGTTGTTAAACTTCTTACTGTGTTGACTAAGTATCTCAGGGTCCCTTCAGAGCACTCAAGGCAGTATAAGCATTACATCAGCATGCTACTGTTCTACACAGTGACATTCTGTGAGGCAGCATGCGGAGCTGGGTTTACACACTGGAGGCATCAACTATGAATCTTGATATCTCATCGCCCCAGGAACCATCCTTTGGTTTACTGTGGTGTCTAAACTGTAGCTGGCACAGCAGAATGCTACAGAATGAAAACACCGCTAATACTACCCAGATACTGGGCACTGGCCTGCCTGCATTTCTGTCTGAGGACACAAACCAGCTGAGCAATGAGTGAATGGAATCCAGTTCAATTCTGGAAAGTGGCAGAGCTGACATCCACAAAGTGGTGAGTGTGCAGTCAATGGCACCCTGCATCCTGAAACCTTGCAAAGTCGAGCATTCATTTTCTCTGGTAAGAGAGATTGAAATGTAGTTAGCTCTCTTTGACTGGGGAGCCTCAGTCACTTGCCTTATTCAACTGTGGATAGCAAACCATGAGATGTTTCAAATATCACCAGCTCCAGCTCGAGCCTGGAGAAGTCTAACACATAGAAATTTATTGTCATGTTTGCTTATACAGAGACTGGCAATGCGATCTGCTCTGAGATAGCAACTGTTGCAGTGGGAGGTTGCAGATTTCATTACCTTTCTTTTGGATCTCAGATATCTTGAACATTGTTCCTTACTGAGGTTCAGGTAAGAGAATTGTTCACTGGACACTCTGGGGAGATGTTGTTCCCCCTGCTGAGATCTCTTTCCCCCCTCCCCCCACCCCCCGCCTCTTGCAGGTTGCCTTCTGCTTATTGTTTCAGACATGTTGTATTCCAAAAAGAAGGCCTATGTCGAGCTGGTCTGTATAGAAGCCTTGAAGTCAGTACAAAATGCCTTCAGCACCTGCTGCACCATTCCCTGTAGATTGCCGCTACTTAAAACAACCACAGAAGGTACTGAACAGGTGTAGGATCATAGAAACAGCCAGAAGGAATAAGGCAGCAACTAACCCTGAGTTGCTGATAATCTCTTACATAACACCAGCGGTGGAGTGAAGGATGTGCTTCCTGCTGTTGAACATATATTCAGCTGTATGGTTAGGAGAGGGTATTTGATGGAGCACTGAGCTCAACATAACCGGTGTCATATCAGTGTTGCCAGCTGATTAGTATCGTGATAGGCCTGTTCTGCATACTTCCAGCAGGCATTCAACACATGCGTGTTGATGCCTGCGACAACATGGCATCTGGTGTGATTCACTTCAAAAGTGTGCACATGGGTGCCATTCTGGAGCTTGAGGGACAGTCACAGCACACTAAGATCAGTAGCCAACAAGCTCAATTTCCATTCATTGATTGTTAAATTATTTGTAGAATAATATAGCATTTCCAACCATGTAATAATTTTCCAGCGGTGAATTTGCATTCCCAGTCAAAAAACATGACTCACAGATGGCATATAGCATTGTGGGCCCGATTTTACCATCGAATTGCGCCTGTTTTCGGGCATGAAAACCTGGTAAAGTCAGGCATGGTGAGTAGCGCGATTTGCGCCCACCACCACACCGGTTCCCCCTTTACCAAGGCCCGAAAATGGTCACGATTGGGACCGTGCCCAAAATGGGCGCAACGGCCATTTAAATGCACTTGCATGCCTTTAAATTGACTTAATGGGCTGCAAGCCCAACTTTACCGGCACTTCTCTTTTTACCACAGTGTTCGCCCATCCGCAATCGGCTCGAAACAGACGTGCTCCATATAAGTCCAATTCAGGTGCTCCATCAGTGAGGGTTAGTGAGGGGGTAAGTGCCCAGCATCCGATGGCTCTCTGCTTGAGATCAGTGGGGGTGAGGGGGAGGTGGGGGTGAGAAGGTGTGTCCACTGACACTCTGCTTAAGATCATGGGGGGTGGTCCAACAGCTCTCTGATTGAGATCGTGGGGGGGGGGAGGGGTGGGGGGGGCTGGAAGGTGGGTCCGCTGCTACTCTGCTTAAGATCGGTGGGGGGAAGGGGGGAGGGGCCCGCGATCAGTCTGGGTGGTGGGGAATAAGAGGATCAGTAATGTTGTGGGGGGTGGGGCAATGTCTGTGTGGGCCGGGGGAAGGCATTATCCAGCCCGGAACGATATGGCAGGGGAGCGGCATTCTATCCATTTATTTTCTGCGCATGCTCAGTTGGAGGCGCCAATCGGAGGGTTTCAAGTGTGTGAAGCCCCACCCACAGGCTTCTGCAGCGCGATTCTGAATTGCTGATATTTTTTCAGGCAGAGTGCATATGGGGGTGCCTGAGAACGGGTCTAAAAGTCGGATCTGGAACACTCCCAATTTCAAGTCCGCCCAGCACTTAGAATTAAAATGGTAAAATAGGACCCTGCCTGTCAGCTAGCTCTACCTGCGATTTACAGGATTGCTGACGAAGCAAAGGACTTTGAACAACTTTTTCGGTACTGTACTGAGAACTTTCTTTATAAACTAATTAAACAGTCACTTTCATTGCTGTGCATTCGACATAACAATCACATCGACTTCAAAGTAGCTCATTTGTATGAGTCATTTATGAGAAATATGTCAAGATACATTATAAAACGCTACCCTTGCTTTCCCAGGCCTAATATATTAAGTGACAAAACAGTTGTATTTGTTGCTATGCTTCAAGGCACAAGGGGTCATTGCCAAATCAGCAGCTGTCAATACAGTGGAAAACTTGTGACGAGATAGTCGAGCATTTTGGAACAAAATCTATCCTTTAATGGTGAATCTGGTCAGATACTAAAAGCAGTGAGTTATGACTCATTCTGCCTTAGGATATTTTGTGGGCTGATCAATTTGGCAAATTGCAACACTAAATGTTTGAACAAATTTACTTGACAGCCTTCCAAGTTCCAGAGGAACATTGGCACTATAGTATTGTAGACTTTTACCCCTGCGAAGGAAACTAAAATGCTCTTTAATGAAATATATCTAACTTGAAAGCATTTCTTTTAGAATGAATAGACATGGAAATTGTTTCTGTTACAATGACTGCCTGTGCTATTCATGGGTTGAACAGGAGTAGCTGCAAAACAACTCATATTTAAACCACGCTAACTTGCAGACTGTTAAATTGCTAGCGGGTGAGTGGGTGGGGAGAGTGCTTTGTTGGCACTGGGACACTGAAGAAATATTTGAGCTTTGTTGCAGTCATAATTTGCTCAAACAAACTATTTTCTAATGCTCATTGCGAGCATCTATTACAAACATGTGCCCCAGCACAGGTTACAGCTTGCTTTGGAAGCCAGTTAGTTCAATTGGTTGGATAGCTGGTTAGTGATGCCGAACAATGCCAACTGCATAGGTTCAATTCCCACACCGGCTGAGGTTAGGTTATTCATGAAGACCCCACCTTCACATGCTTGTCCCTCACCTGAAATGTGGTGATCCTCAGATCAAATCACCACCAATCAGCTCTCCCCTTAAAGGGGGAGCAGCCTATAGTCAATTGGGACTACGGCAATGTTACCTTTTTTCAGGTTGTTTGGATATATTGGTAAATCGTTTAGAGACTGAAAGTACAGTTGGGATTGGCTTCTGTGTCCCACTTGTGTTTTAATTGGTTAAAGCAGATGGCCAAAAGCAGGAAAAGGATGGTAAAAGAGTTGCTTGTCTCTTTAGGGTATGTAAAGGGAATTGACACATAGAGACAAAGGGCATGGTTGAGTTACTAAATGAGCATATTTATCTTTACCAAGGAAGAAAATGTTGCCCAAATCCTGGTGGAAGAGGTGGGAGTTGAGACACTTGAATTGATTCCGGATGGACAAACTGGTTCTAATAAGTTGATAAGTTACCAGGACTGAATATCAAACCAAGGCTACTGAGGGAAGTAAATGTGGAAGTTGAAAAGGCACTGGCCATAATTTTTCTCTCCTCCTTAGATACAGCACTGAGGACTGGAGAATTGCAAACGTTACACCCTTGTTCAAGAAAGGGTATAAGGATAACCCAGTGATCACAGACTAATCAGTGGTGGGAAAGCTTATAGAAATGATAATTTGGCACAAATTTAACAACCACTTGGAGAAAGATGGATTGATTAAATAAAGTCAGCACAGGTTTGTTCAGCACAAATCAAGTTCAACTAATTTGCTTGTTTTTTTTCAATGAGGTATCAAAGAGAGTTGATGAGGCCTATACGGGTTAATGTGGTATACATGGACTTCCAAAAGACATTTATAAAATATCACATAATACCTTGTCAGCAAAGTTAGAACCCATTGAATAAAAGGGATAGTAGCAACATGGATACAAAATGGGCTGAGCGACAGGAAGCAGAGTGGTGGTAAATGTTTTTCTGATTGGAGGGAGGTATGCAGTGGGGACCCCAGTGTTAGGATCCCTTCATTTCCTGAGATACATTAATAACCTAGTCTCAAGTGCAGAGGGCACAATTTCAACGTTTGCGGATGACACAAAACTTGGAAGTATTGTGAACTGTGAGGAGGATAATGATGAACTTCAAGAGCACATAGACAGGCTGGTGGAGTGGGTGGACAAATGGCAGATAAAATTTAATGCAGAGAAATGTGAAGTTATTCATTTTGATAGAAAGAATACTGGGAGGTGAAATAAAATAAAAGGCACATTGTAAAGGGAATGCAGGAGCAGAGCAACCTGGTAGAATGTGTGCACAAATCATTGAAGGTGACACGGCAGGGTGAGAGACCATTTAATAAAACAGATGGGATCCTGAGCTTTAAAAGTAGGAGCATTGAGTACAAAAGCAAGAATGTTATGATGAAACTTTATAAAACACTGGTTCAGCCTGAAGGAGGTTAATGTCCAGATATCTGCATTACACTTTAGGAAGGATGCAAAGGCATTAGAGAGGGTGAAGAAAAGATTCACGAGAATGGTTCCAGAGGCAAGGAACTTCAGTTCTGCAGATATCTTATCAAAGCTGAGGCTGATTGCCTTGAAGAAGAAAAGATATTTTTAAGAGGAGATTTAATAGAGGTTTCAAAATCATGATGCATTGAGTCAGAGTAGATGGGGAGAAACTGTTTTCCCATTGGTGGATGGGTCGAAGACCAGAGGGCACCGATTTAAGGAGATTGGCAAAAGAAGTAATGCCTTCATGAGGATTTTCTTTTTCTATGCAACATATGGTTCAAGTCTGGAATGTACTGTTTCATAGTGTGATGGAGGCAGATTCAATTGTGACCTTCAGACAATATCAGACAATGAAAAGATTTGCAAAGCTCCAAGGAAAATTATGGTAGTGAGATTGGTGCATTGCTCTTGTAAAGAGCTGGCACAGATCTGAGTGGTCTCCCTCTGTGCTGTTACTATTCTTTGATTCTATATTCTGGATTATCTCAACAAAGAAAATAATTTTTCTGTGTTTATTGCACTGAGTTCCTTTATTATTTTAAATACTTCGATGATATCATCCCTCAACATTCTAAACTCAAGAGAGCAAATCAAGTTTATGGAAATTGTTCTCTCAATTTAACCCTTAAATTGACAGTATTGTTCTGATTAATCTATGCTGTAACCCTTCCAATGCTAATCTGTCTTCCCAGATGTGCAGTGCTCAGTACTGAACACTTTACTCCAGATGAGGTCTAACCAAGGGTCGAATCTTCCCTTCCAAGACTAAGTTCAATGGCAGGGGCGGAAATAGGGAGGGTTTACCGTCGTGGATGCCATTGGGTATTTATGCATTATTGTGCAACCCAACCTTTTAATTAATTCAGTTGGGGGAATTCTTGATGTTTTACAAGGTGGCTGGCATGGATGGCACATGAACCGCCATCATATCTGGATGCCATATTTAAAAGGCCCCAGACAGCAATCTACAAAACGTTGTGAGAGAAGATGGTCCGAAGAGGAGAGGAACCTCTGCACTCAAATTCAGCCACACCTCCCTGGGGATCCTATTCGAACAGTAAAGGCAGAAGGGAGATGAATCCTGCAGTCAATGCTTAGGGTGTCCAGCAGATGCCTCGCCTGCAATGCCACAAAAGGATGAATGACCTCATACCCACTACCAGAGTAAGTGAACCCTTAACTGCTCACACTCACCTCACTGTGTGATACAGGGGACGTGGGCCTCAGTGCCATCATAAGGCAATGCCTCATAGCCTCACTATGGTCCATCTATTCTGCAGGTGGAAAAGCCACTATGGCTCCCTGATCCTTTCACACAGAGAACTCACATACTGCCTGGGAAGGGATGGGGGGATGGGGGATGGGGTGGGTCTCAGGCAGTGAAGACATCAGCAAGCACCACTAATGAGATGCATTCCTGAGCTTTATCTTTATATCTACATGGGCTCATAACTCTAGGGCGTGCTATCCCATAACCTGTGTGGACAACCTGCAGTGCATCAATCACAGAATGCACAAGTCTAGTGGCTTATTTGTAAGACTGGAAGATTGGGAAAGATACAGGAAACCAATGCTCTCAACCCCATCTTCTCTCTTCGCATGTGAAAAGTTAATCCATAATTGGAGATGCAGAAGACAGGAGGGGCCCAGACACACTTAAAATAACTGACTGAACTTGAAGAGCAGGCATCCCAGGTGGCAATGATAATGCAGAACAGATGCATCAGAGATGGAGACATTTGTTTGTGGCCTCCACCCAGTAAGGATTTATTCATGTCATGGAATCCTAAGGGTCAATGGTGTCTCCATGTTGGAGGCAGCTCATGCAGTCATGCACTCTCTCCTTTCTCATTTACAGGTGCCACCAGGAAAATGATCCGGCCTGAAAGTGTCCAGCACACACACAAATTCACTGAGGAGCAGGGACATAAAAGAGGAAGAAAGTGCACCTGTAGAGGCATCACAGCAGACATCTACACCCTCCAGCTACTCAAAGACACACACACTTCGCTGGGTATTACTAGTTGGGTCAGGTTGCGGGGTCAAAGGGGAGAATGTAGTCAGGTGTTCAGGGGGAGGGGGCTGTAGGGTAGGCACTGAGGGATGATTGGGAAGGAGGTGTCTGTTGTGTTGCTCAGTTCCATTATTCTGGTTAATCACTGAGTTAGACTAGATATTAACCAATGCAACACTTCCAGGATAAGTATGCAGGCAAGTCCCATATATCTGGCCCCCTGAGTTCGAGGTCACACACATTCACAGATGATCCCAAAACCCAGTCTGCAGGTGCAACAGGTGATCAAGAAGGCAAATGGGATGTTGGCCTATATCGCAAGGGGGATAGAATATAAAAGCAGAGATGTCTTGCTGCATCTGTACAGGGCATTGGTGAGGCCACAGCTGGAATACTGTGTGCAGTATTGGTCCCCTTATTTGCGGAAGGATATATTGGCCTTGGAGGGAGTGCAGAGAAGGTTCACCAGGTTGATACCAGAGATGAGGGGTGTTGACTATGAGGAGAGACTGAGCAGATTGGGTTTGTACTCGTTGGAATTTAGAAGGCTGAGGGGGGATTTTATAGAGACCTATAAGATAATGAAGGGGCTGGATAGGGTAGAGATGGAGAGATTCTTTCCACCTAGAAAGGAAACTGGAACTAGAGGGCACAGCCTCAAAATAAAGGGGGGTCAGTTTAGGACAGAGTTGAGGAGGAACTTCTTCTCTCAGAGGGTGGTGAATCTCTGGAATTCTCTGCCCACTGAAGTGGTGGAGGCTACCTCGTTGAATATGTTTAAATCACGGATAGATGGATTCCTGATCGGTAAGGGAATTAGGGGTGATAGGGATCAGGTGGGTAAGTGGAACTGATCCACTTCAGATCAGCCATGATCTTATTGAATGGCGGGGCAGGCTCGAGGGGCTAGATGGCCTACTCCTGCTCCTATTTCTTATGTTCTTATGTTCTTATCCCAGGCAGCAGGGAATTAACCCATCAGAAGTTTAAACTTCCTGGGCAATTTGTGCATACGTCTGTGTGCCTATACTTCCCCAGGATCCTGACACGCACTTCCCAACTTAGGTCCCATCTCTGACGATTCCAAGATCAGAAGCTTTGGGCCAATGTTGCATGAGAAGAACTACGTTATACCAAATGAAACACAGTTTTACTGAAGCTGAAATCGGTGTCACTTTAAGGGCAGAAAGCTTAGTTGCTGTTAAATGAAGACTGGCTTCAATGCAGATGTTAATTTGAAAGCTATTGATATCCTGGATCCTGGAGAGTTTCTCTGTATCTTTACACTTTCCTTTGAAGTGTGACATAATGTGACAATACAGGTGTGATGGAGAAGTGCAATGGATGTAAAATGCAGACTTCATGCGCTGTTCTTATAATATTAATAGACAGATGTAACCAAGAAGAATAAAGGCAGTTTCACACAGAACACACAGGAGAGAATAGCTCATTTTAGCTTTCCCGTTTTGTGTATCCTCTATTTGCTCTTTATGGATCATATGGCAAAGTGTGTTCTAATGTGAACAGACACGTCTGTTTGGGCTACACAGGTCTGGATATAACAAGACATTTCACATTCAGAATGCATGCTATCTGAAATGACAAGATGTCTGTCCTAGTTAATTCACAAGTCTGTTTCTAAAACCATTCAAACACTTTCTGTGATTAAGTACAGAGGAACTGTTTAAGCAATTGAAATGTTTTTATATATTTTTAACTAATTAAGGAGTTCTTTTGCCAGTTAATGGGGAAGCTGACCCCAAGTGCAAGAGTTAGTCTTTTTATTACATTTCTTTTTCTTCCCTGTCATATCTAAATAATGAGCTTAACTAAATAATTCCAAAATGCCTGATTGCAGGAATGAGACACACCAGTGAAAACAAACCCGAACTTGAAAGAAAAGCAAGTTGTAACAAAATAAAAAAGCTGATTCACCACCAGGATTTGTTTCACATTTTGTGTGCATTGACTCACTGGTGACTTATTTCATGACATAATTAGAACTTTATTACCTGAATAAATTCATTATTACCATTGCCATTAGTTTCACCCTTCAGCTGCAAGCACATTTTGATGGAACTTAGCTGTTTGTGAAATAATATGGTCACTCTTCTGTGATGCAAATCCTACAGATGTTTCTTTTCAGTTGATAGATCATCTAAGATTCAAGTTTTACAAGCTGCTAACAGATTTTTTTTTTCAAAATGCAATTGATAACTAACTGTTTTTCTCCCACTCTCATATCATGGGGAAATCTCTGTCCTCAACTGTGTTGGTGCAATGTTTCAAAAATTCAGGAGCTACCACCCCCTCACAATTTTCATTCAGCCAAAGTATTATTCTTAATGTGTAGTCTTAGTGCATGAAACTTTGTATTGGGATTGCATAGATAAACCTCCTTGGTAGGTCCTCATTAATGTGGATGCATGAGGATTTTCTTCAGAGAAGTGAGTATAAAAGCTCCAAGTTGTGAAGGCAATTCAGTGGGGTAGTTTTTGATTTTGTCAGATAGTGTACAGCAGTGATTGTGAAGTGCGAGCCTGCTTTACATCCTTTCCTACTGACATCAAGGAAAATATAATCATGAAAGATGCAAATTGGGCTGTCGATTCGCAATCACCTATTTTACAATCACGTGCAAAGTCAAAATTACCACAACGTTTCTCACAGAGGAAAGCAGTGATCTGGAATGAAAATTGCTGGCAGGAATTTTGCTGTAGATGCAAGCAGATTATTAAATTTGAACTGTGAATAGAGAACTGAACAGCACAGGTATAAAGCCTCGAGCAAGTCTTGAAAATAGAATGTATTTTTCCCACTACAGAATTAGAGAATGGACTCCCTGAGGTTGTGATGAGCTTACGACCACAGTGCAACATGGGCGATTATGAATGATGATGCATTAAATTTATTCTACTGGTGTGTGTTGGGACTCTGAGGAAGTCCTAGCCTCTGCACAAGCACTGCAAATGTATGGGAACTTTAAACTTCCAATGGACAAATTTAAGTTGCCCAGTCCCTCTGTGAATGTCTCAGTGTCAGAGACTTATATATGCACTATGTACCCAGATATCTATTACATTGTTTAATGTCTGGTATAACTCTATAATTAACAGTGTATCCCAACCCCACCCCAAGCTCTCAGACCTTCAACCATCAACCACATCCCCCAACAAACTTGACTACCCAACCCCGAGCATAACTACCCATCCCCGACCCAATTTTTCCCTGATTGGCTTTGGTTTTGTTCATGTTTTATTTTGCCTCTTCCAGGAGATTGCATGCTTCATTTTGCCAGGAAATTTCATACTTTTACATTTTTGGAAATCAGTTGATCAAAATTTCTATGACGCTGATGAACATTATCTATGAATGAAATACAAACTCTCTTGTGCAGCTACACAGCTCTACATGTACTTTTAATATGCTGGCACCAATTTTGAGTTGCTTCTCAAATTGGGAAGGATTTTGTTCTAGTTTTACTGCATGACCTCCAACCAGTATGTCTTGAAGCACCAATGATTGTATAAAATACGAAACATAAGAGAAAATAATTATATTTGGTGACAAGTAGAAAGTGCAAGGATCGGTTTGCAGCAGCATTGCCTCAAAAATGTCGATTCAAGGAGTCATGAATTTTATGCAACTTTCATTGAATATGGCTAGGCTCATTCAGGGCATAATAGTGGGCAAAAATTGGATTAGAAGGATTCAAGATAGCAACTTGCTTCAGGACAGCAGGAAATTTCACTGCACTGAACAGAAGCAGATCTGCTTTTTTCAAAGCTCTACACACTGACGAACAGGGTTCAACGTTCAAGTGGTGATGGAGTCTTGGCAAAGCAAAAGCAATGGAATGATTATTCACCGCCCTGTTCCTGCCATTGCTTTAGTTGTAGCAATGTTCCTTCAGATTTAGGATTTGAGCAGCTTGAGCATGCTCTAGAATTAGGTCTTTTAAAAATGTTAATAGTGGTTCTAGGATACCTCTAGTACCAGATTGTCATTTTTGAACTGAACTGGGTGAAGCATGCAGCAAGAACCCCTTTATTTTTTGGGGATTCCAAACTCCACAAAAGCTATCTGGAGCACTCTGACTCCCGAGCTCCACAAAGTAGAGCCCTTCCTATCAACCTGCCTTTCATGACTCAGAGGATGGTCAACCATCTGCCATTGTTGAAGGTTTATAGCCAACCTGTAGCGACTGTGGTGACCCTGTAGCTAGCAAGCTTTACTGCAGTGCTCAATTTCCAGCTACATTGTGTCCTCCACTGCAATACTAACGAGGTCCAGTCCTTCTGAGGTGTTCCAAGTGAAGGGAAAATCTACTGTATAGTTTTTACTTAAGTAAACAGACAACTTTCACTGACAGATAAACACAATCTGTTGTTTTAACAGCTGTCAGAAGCTCAGCAAATTTTCTAGTACAACGACTGTGCTGATGTTAGAGTCAGTGACATGGGTCTGCAGAGCTATTGATAAATTGCAGATTCTTCAGTGCCTTAAAATAGTAATTTAAGAAATTCTTAAATGCATCTTACCCTAGGAAATACCTAATTTGGAGTAAACTGAATTAGTGCTCTTGGCATTTTGTTTAAGGTGATAGGAGATTGGACTCAGAATACAGACACGGGTAAGTGTGTTGAATACACAGTACCTAGTATTTTCCTGCCATTACTTATACTAGATGTGGATGAATGGATTAGATGGACTCATGCCTAAATTATAGTTGCATAAACGTCATGTGAGTTATTGCCTCTATTTTAAACTAGTATTTCAATAGTTGACCACAACTATGTTAAGGGCAGGGAAATGGCATTAATGACTGCTTTCAGGCTAAAGTGCTTAATGTTTTAGATGTGTCTGTTTACTCAGTTGGGAAGGTAATTGAATAGCAGAAATTGTGTTTGTGACTTAGTTTGCATGGGTTTTAATAACAGTCGTTTCATTTTCTTCAGTTACTTCACTTTATTCTCTCTTGAGATATTAACCACCTGCGCGTTCACCCCATCTCTGCATGGGTTTCTTCCGGGTGCTCTGGTTTCCTCCCACAGTCCAAAGATGTGCAGTTTAACTTGATTGGCCATACTAAATGGGCGGCATGGTAGCACAGTGGTTAGCACTGCTGCTTCACAGCTCCAGGGTCCCGGGTTCGATTCCTGGCTAGGGTCACTGTCTGTGTGGAGTTTGCACATTCTCCTCGTGTCTGCGTGGGTTTCCTCCGGGGGCTCCGGTTTCCTCCCACAGTCCAAAGATGTGCGGGTGAGGTTGATTGGCCAGGTTAAAAATTGCCCCTTAGAGTCCTGGGATGCGTAGATTAGAGGGATTAGCGGGTAAATATGTGGGGGTAGGGCCTGGGTGGGATTGTGGTCGGTGCAGACTCGATGGGCCGAATGGCCTCCTTCTGCACTGTAGGGTTTCTATGATTTTCTATGATTTTCTATGCTAACAATGTTAACTAATAAAGATTATGACCTACATGAGCTAGACGTGAAACTTTACATGATCATTTATGGTACAGCTGGAGACATTATCGTGCAAGGTGGTCTATTTGAACTTTTCAGCTTCCGACAGGCATATTCAGACAATGAAGAGGCTGGCATCAACTTGAGCCCTGACTTCCTATCAATGGAACCAGTGAGATTCATGTGTCAAACTGACATTCTAACACTGCTCATCGGAGTCAGTGTAATATTGAACCACCTGCATGGTCAACAATGAAGTAAGTCTGCTGGGGGGTGGGGTCAGTGGGGGTAATCTGGGATGACATCAGCCCATCTTGTTTCTGTTTTTGAACCTGTTGTCCACAGAAGCACTACGAACTACTATTAGGCACCATCGCCCTGAAAATGAGGCCTCAGTATAAATGGCAACGAGCCAATAAACACCATTAACAGGGTTGTAAGTCGCTAACTCCATGTTGAGACCTGTTAATGTAGATTTTAGCAAGTTAGAATTGACCACAAATGCTTAATTATATCAATCTGAAATTCCTCTCTCCTCATTATGACAGGTTGCCTCTAACTGAGAGAGGGATTTCAGATCAGCATATTAAATATTCTTGCGCTCATATCCCACAGTGGATATTTTATCATGAACTTTGCTAGAAATAATACTCCTGAATCACTGCTCTGTAAGTTATTAGGGAATCAGGTCCTATAAATTTTAATGAGGGCAGCTCTGAATGGAAAGGCAGGAATCAAAAGTAACATTTTGCATTCACAAAGATTCCATAAAAATCAACAGTTATTACCCTCTGAACATAATTCATTGTGTGCAGTGCTTTGAGATTCTTTGACCTATGGGGGATAATGCATAAGTATAAACATTTATCTGGAGCAAGGATCAAGGTAACTTCAACTTAAAATGGACTGGAATGTGCAACATGAACTCAAAATGATCAAAGCAAAGACACACTGCGTTTGGAAACAAGATCTGAAAGCATTATATGAAACCAATTATGTCATACATTCCCACAGGGTGTACTAAGATAGCACAATTGGTCACATTGGAGAATGAGAATGTCTAGAAGAATGAAATCAATCCAAATATACATCTATTAATACCAAAATATTTGCATAAACTTCATCCTTCTGGATATTCATATTTATATTTTACCCTATTGAGATTTTTGGATATCTATTGAATAGAATATTATGAATCATGAAATGAATATTCAGATTCAGGCGAGTTCACTGAGACATTATCTAATTAATGAACTTCCCTAAGTGATATGGGAACAACTTTTCTGACCTGTAGTACAAAGAATAACGAAAGTGTAATGCTCTGTGGTAAAGTCACCAACAAAAATTGAGTCTGGTACTGATAAATTGGTTTATTCCATTGTGAAGATGGATTCAATTAACTAACAAATCTGTTAGTTGTGCATGTGAATTGTTTTGTGCTCCTCAGCAGACAAAATCATGTATTCCTTAGGTATGTAGTGAAGTACACAAACTATAGTTTGACATGATTTAGTATAAAAATCTGTTACGTTAATCAGAAAGTTGCAATATATATTGGGAGGTGAAATTGATTCATCATTATTCCAATAATCCAGGAAGTAATGTCTTGTACACATCACCAAGTCCAACAATTTTTATTCCCATAATAATGCTTGTTAGCTGCCTCTACCTGAATTCATGGAACCATAGCATCCTTACAGTGCAGAAAGATGCCATCTGGCCCATCAAGTTTATACCGACTCTCTAAATTAGCATCCCACCCATGCCCTGCTCTACGCCTGTAACTCCGTGCACTTACCATGGCTAATCCACCTAACCTGCATATCATTGGACAGTGGGATAAAACCAGAACACCCAGTGGAAACCCCAGGCAGACATCGGGAGAACGTGCAAACTCCACACAGACTGTCACTTAAAGCCAGAATCAGACCCAGGTCTCTGGCACTGTGAGACAGCTGTGCTAACCACTGTGCCACCCCTACATCTACTGCTGAAACCCTCTTCCATCCCTTTGCTACCTCTGGTCTCTCTTGACTAGCTTCCCATTTTATACTCTCCACAAACTTGGATGCATCCAAAACTCTTCTACCCACACCCTAACTCACAGGTGCATATTTGATTGCATTCATTGTGCACTTCCTGTGAAAATTCTCTGGTAGAAGACTACAGAAGGAGACATTACCAATACCAAGCACCGTTCACCCAACATGCACATTGATCTACACTTGCTCTCAGTCCAGCAAATCTTGACTTGAAAATTCTCCTCCTGATATCTCAAACCCCTCCATGGTCTCATTCCTCCCTATTTCATTAACCAGCCACAACTAAGATCTCTAACTAAGCTTTTGCTCCTCATAACTCTCCTATTAATTCATGTGGTTTCGTATCAAATATTGTCTGAAAACCTTCATATATAAAGAGCCTTGTGGCATTTTTACCACTCTAAGGTTGCTGTATAAATGCAATTTGTTGTTGTGGAAATGAAGATCTTTTAATTTGTACAATCATTTATCTTTTTTTTTACAGTGCATTAGACAGTTCATTTGATTCTTAAAAAATAGCAGTTCTGTGGGTTGAAGTGAATGGTTGGTTTAATGAATTTTCAGCAATCCCACCAAACACCAAGGTCAAAATGTGAGACATCCATTATTTTGTGGATGCCTATAAGCTTTAATATTGTTCTTTTGTATTTGTCTATGCTCTTATGTTACATAATAATCCATCAAGAAGAAGGGCCAGACCAGATAATTGAATAAATGATTAGCTTTTTTGAATGTTTTCCCTCAGCACATCCTTTTCAAAAAATCATAGAATAGCTAGACAAGATCAATTTCATGATTGCCCTTCAGAATTGCTCCAGGTTCAATATGTACATAGCAGGAAGGAGGTTTGTACCAGTAGCCAATCTGATATAGAGATAAATAGAAATAAAATTCTCACCAATGGAGAGGTGAAAAAGGTAATCGAGCTTTCAATTGTTGCAAGCTACAGTACATAAAAACAAATCATAAAATGAAGTGGAATAATTAATTCATAATCCAAGCAAAGTTACAAATTAATATTACATTTGGGGTCGTCTAATCTATCCAATAGTGGATGTTAAACAGCACATGGCATTATTTGAAGATGAACACAAATTAGTCTTGGTGTTTTGACTAGAGGAAAGTCTTGTGGAGCAGAGGGTGGAGTCTCTGCTTCTGAGCCAGAAGCTCTGGGTTCAAGTCCCATTCTAGGACTTGATGGCCAAGGAAGGTGTGCCCATAATGTAACCAAGCAGGTTCAATATTAATCTGCAAATCTTTCCAGCATATACCAATGGCAGGTGATACAAACAAGCGAGACTCCTTGTCAGCCATGTGATGGTAAGAAAATTGGAGGCTCTACCATCACTATCCATTGCTCAGCACTACAACATAAAAGTGTATGTTGCCACAGCAACTTGGACTCCTTGCAATGGCTGGTTGGCTCAGTTGCCTTAGCAGCTGGTGTGGATCAGATTGGTGCCAACAGCATAGGGTTCGATTTGCGTTCTGGTTGGGGTGGATTTGAGACCTCTCTCCTTGTCCTACTCATGGTGGAGATCACAATGGTGTGGGTCAGAGCTGCCTTCAGGCAGAGTTCTCATAGAATCAGAGAATCCCTCCAGTGCAAGAAGAGACCATTTGGCACATCATGTCTGCACCAACTCTCTGAGAGAGTAGTTTACCCAGGCTCTCTCACCCGCCCTATCCCCGTAATCCCACACATTTACCATGGCCACTAACCTACATATCTTTGAACTGTGGGAAACTGGAGCACTGGGAGGAAGCCCACACAGCCACGGGGAGAACTTGCAAACATAGAAACATAGAAAAACTACAGCACAAAACAGGCCCTTTGGCCCCACAAGCTGTGCCAAACATATCCCTACCTTCTAGGCCTACCTATAACCCTCCATCCTATTAAGTCCCATTAAACCCCACCCAGACAGGCACCCAAGGCTAGGATTGAACCCAGGTCCCTGACGCTGTGAAGCAGCAGTGCTAATCACTCTGCCACTGTGCCACACTTGAGAAGAAGAGTTGACTCGCATAATATTTAGAACAAGTTAACTGATCATCGTCTTATTGCGCTTTGTAGAAACTTGCTGGGAAGAGAATGACTGCACAATTGGCAACATAACAATAGTTCTGATTATAAAAGTAATTCAATTAATTATAGAAGCACTTTGAGACATTGCTGAGAGATGTAATGAGGCACTATATCAATGAAAGATTGATTTTCTTCTTTCCTTTCTTTAGTTTAATGAGAAATAAAAACCCCTTAGAATGCACTTACATTGAGGGTAACTTTTCAATATCCAATTTATGTATAAGATTTGATTTGCAAAGCACTCTATTTGCCAGCCATTAAAATCAGTGACAAGAGAATCGGGAGTGTTGCAAATCACATGTACTGATCTCTGTGCCCCAATCTGCTGTCCAGTCTAGCAAGACGCCATGCCAAGAACTAATATCACAAATTAAGTGGCATTAATCATTAACATTCCAGCAGTATAGTTTCCTTTTTGGTGTTTGAATATGATCTGTTGCTTTGGCTGAATTATAGAGAGACATACTTTGTGTGTATGTGTGTGGCAGGGGGAGGGAGGGGGAGGGGCAAGAAATCTGGTAGACGATAACTGAATATCTGCCCTTCCCCAATTGCTTTCTCTATATGCTGATGCTGAGTGACAGAAACAGTTGAACAGGAATAACTGATCATCTCGGCTTCATGATTTTAACTTCCTTTTATCGTTGAATCAGCAGCCGGAATTAATTGAGCTTTAATATTGTTCTTTTATATAACCAGCCTTAACATACATACAAAACGTATTGATTGTAACAAAACCGCTATCCTGATCCAGAAAAAGAGCAATGTATGATTTCGGAACTGCCTACAATTAATAAAATACTCTTAAGTGCTGTTGCTGGCAAACGTGGAGCTTGAAGAAGCCAGAATGCTCCATCATGCTCCACAGCACTCCTGCTGACAGCAATGAATTCCTATCCCACTGCTCCCTCCTGCATGCCTTGAGTCCAACCCCCGACCTGACTATGATCTGAAAGGTAGCCTGCAACTCACTGGACTAGATTTTACTGTGCAGACCTGCTGGGAGTTGGAATGTGGGGGGGTTGATCTGAGGGCAATAGTACATGGGAACTGCAGAAGCAAATGCAATTTGTCAGTCAGTGACTTTTAATGTGGTCACTTCATTAACATTTAGGGGCTGTAGGAGTAGAGTTAAGAGAGAAATCAGGAGGGCAAAAAGGGGACGCGAGATTGCTTTGGCAGATAAGGCAAAGGAGAATTCAAAGAGTTTCTACAAATACATAACGGGCAAAAGAGTAACTAGGGAGAGAGTAGGGCCGCTTAAGGATCAACAAAGTCATCTATGCGCGTATCCACAAGAGATGGGTGAGATCCTAAATGAATATTTCTCATCAGTATTCACTGTTGAGAAAAGCATGGATGTTAGCGAACTTGGAGACATAAATCGTGATGTCTTGAGGAGTGTACATATTACAGAGAAGGAGGTGCTGGAAGTCTTAAAGCGCATCAAGATAGATAAATCCCCTGGACCTGATGAAGTGTATCCCAGGACATTGTGGGAGGCCAGGGAGGAAATTGTGGGTCCCCTAGCAGAGATATTTGAATCATCGATAGTCACAGGTGAGGTGCCTGAAGATTGGAGGGTGGCAAACGTCGTGCCTTTGTTTAAAAAAGGCTGCAGGAAAAAGCCTACGAACTACAGGCCTCACATTTGTGGTGGGTAGGTTGTTGGAAGGTATTTTGAGAGACAGGATCTACAGGCATTTAGAGATGCAAGGACTGATTAGGGACAGTCAGCATGGCTTTGTGAGTGGAAAATCATGTCTCACAAATTTGATTGAGTTTTTTGAAGGGGTAACCAAGAAGGTAAGTGAGGGCAGTGCAATTGATGTTGTCTACATGGACTTTAGCAAGGCCTTTGATAAGGTACCGCATGGTAGGTTGTTGCATAAGGTTAAATCTCATGGGATCCAGGGTGAGGTAGCTAAATGGATACACAACTGGCTTGATGACAGAAGCCAGAGGGTGGTTGTAGAGGGTTGTTTTTCAAACTGGAGACCTGTGACCAGCGGTGTGCCTCAGGGATCGGTGCTGGGTCCACTGTTAATTGTCATTTATATTAATGATTTGGATGAGAATATAAGAGGCATGGTTAGTAAGTTTGCAGATGACACCAAGATTGGTGGCATAGTGGACAGTGAAGAAAATTATCTCGGATTGCAACGGGATCTTGATCAATTGGGCCAGTGAACTGATGAATGGCAGATGGAGTTTAATTTAGATAAATGCGAGTGATGCATTTTGGTAGATTGAACCAGGGCAGGACTTACTCAGTTATTAGTAGGCGTTGGGGAGAATTGCAGAACAAAGAGATCTAGGGGTACATGTTCATAGCTCCTTGAAAGTGGAGTCACAGGTGGACAGAGTGGTGAAGAAGGCATTAGTTTGCTTGGTTTCATTGGTCAGGACATTGACTACAGGAGTTGGGACGTCTTGTTGAAGTTGTACAAGACATTGATAAGGCCACACTTGGAATACTGTGTACCGTTCTGGTCATCCTATTATAGAAAGGATATTATTAGACTAGAAAGAGTGCAGAAGAGATTTACTAGGATGCTACCGGGACTTGATGGTTTGAGTTATAAGGAGAGGCTGGATAGACTGGAACTTTTTTCTCTGGAACGTAGAAGGTTGAGGGGTGATCTTATAGAGGTCTATAAAATAATGAGGGGCATAGATCAGCTAGAAAGTCAATATCTTTTCCCAAAGGTAGGGGAGTCTAAAACTAGAGGTCATAGGTTTAAGGTGAGAGGGGAGAGATACAAAAGTGTCCAGAAGGGCAGTTTTTTCACTCAGAGGATGGTGAGTGTCTGGAACATGCTGCCAGAGTAGTAGTAGAGGCAGGTACAATTTTGTTTTTAAAAAAATGTTTAGACAGTTACATGGGTAAGATGGGTACAGAGGGATATGGGCCAAATGCAGGCAATTGGGACTAGCTTAGGGGTTTTTAAAAAAAGGGCGGCATGGGCAAGTTGGGCCAAAGGGCCTGTTTCCAGGCTGTAAACCTCTATGACTCTATGACTCTATTTGATTTCCTGGTTTCTATCCAATTAGCATCAGTTGACATGATGACAACCTAAGCAATGCAATCTCAACTCTAGTATTTAAAGTGACACTCAAAATATGCAAGTACGAAGTAGTTCTTGCCATAAAAGAAAAATTGTTGGAACGGCATCAGGAGGGAAAATGGGTGCACTCCATTTCACCGTCACCTCCATGGAGATGCTGCTGGGGCTGTGAGGACCCAAAGGTAGGTACTGTTTCCTTGGAATGGCAGTATGAAGTAGCTGGGGGTATGAAGAGGGCATAATTGGTGTTTGCCAAGGGGGTCAGAAGCAGGAGCGTAATGCCACACTTCTCCAAAACTTTAATGATTTAAACAGGGCAGGAAAGATGAGAGTAGCAGCACCTTCCTGATGTACATACATCCTTGGGGTTATCATCATCCAGAAATTCAACTGGACTCTCCAAAGTGGCTACAAGAGCAGGTCAAAGGCGAGGAATACTGCGGCGGGAAACTCACCTCCTGACTCCCCAAAGTCTGTCCACTATCTACAAGTCACAAGTCAGGGGTGTGATGGAATACTCCCCACTTGCCTGGATGGGGGCAGCCCTAACAACACTCAAGAAGCTTGACAAAGGACACCACAATGACCATGAGTCCTGAGAGGAGTTCAGTCTCTCTGAGTGCCAAGATGTCTCAAACCTACGTGGGTGACCTTTATATCTATGGAAAGTGTGACCACATGCATTGAGCATCAGGTGTGGCAGAGCCACAGAGCCTGCTGTCACTTATGGCTTGCTGCTTCAGACTGAAACAGAGTTAATGAAAACCTACTCTTGAACATTGTCTTTTTTTTGTTTATATGCTTTCAATATTTTTGTGTAGTCACTGTTCCTTAGGGATGTGCAGCAAAGTATTCTTTAGTGCATTGGCGACAGGAACATGTGGCTGAAAGGGAGGATATGAAAGGGAATGTGGAAGAGGGTGCACTGTTAAAAATGTTCCTACTTCTCACCCATTGCCTTCCCACCCCTCATACATGTTGCCTCGTGTCCCAGTGGCTAAGTTTGCCACCGCACAGGTGCCGATGGAGCAGCCTTAGTAGGATTATCACATACTACAAAACCCAGAGGGCATCTGCCAAAAACAACTCGACAGTCAAATCAGGGATCTGAGCAGCTTTCCTACTGAGTATAGTCATAGAGTATAATGAGCAGGAAGATTATGCTTAACTATGTAAACCACTAGTTATTCAGCAGCTAGGTTTCTGCGTACAGCTCTGGAAACTGTGTTACAAAAAAGATGCGCTCGCAGAGTGAGTAAGGGGGAAATTTACCAGGATGTTGACAGAGATAAAAAAATTTAGCTTTAAGGAAAGATTAGGGAGACTGGGATTGTTTTCTTTGGAACAGAGGAGGCTGAAAAGAGATTTAATTGAGGTGTATAAAATTATGAGGGGTCTAGATCGAGTGCACAGGGAGCATCCCAGGAATCTTGCATACACCTGAATAAAAATCTTATTGTGGTTGCAGACCAGCTCTAGATTGATCAAGTGTGGAAGTCCTTGTGTTTGATGAACACTCCATGTTGGGTGATCCATGTTGCCTTAATTGCCATTTGTGTGAAGTCAATGATGCTCTTCATTTGTGGAAAGTCAGCCAGAGCCATAAAAACAAACACCTGTTCATTCTGATTGGCATCACAGGCAAAGCTGACATAACTGGCAGTCCTGGAAAACAAGCCAAACAGTGTTACACAATTTATGATGCATTTGTGTACCTCCAATGGTAAGGTGCTGAAAATGCCTCTGGTAGAAACATCAGGAGTAAATAAATTGGTAACAGTGCTCATCAGACCAAGTTGGCAGCATCTTGGTCCATTTGACTATAGATTTCAGCCACCACCTCACCCAACCCCGACCCTCCTATTATAAACCAGTTACTATACCTTTCCCAGAGCTCCAAACAGGTTTCTGTCCATACTGTAGTGGCAAAACAGCTCATACCAAATTAAAAATTGATATCCTATATGACTGTGACAGAGCTGACCCATCTCTCCTCATCTTTCTCGACCTGTCCCCAGCTTTTTGCAGTTGACCACACCACCCTCTCCAATCCTTATCCACCATCGTCCGGATGATTGGAACTGCACTCACCTTCTTATCTATCCAGTTGTAGCTGGAGAATCCTTTCCCTCTCTTATACCTCTGGTTTCCCCAAAGATTTATCATTTCTCATTTCAGCTTGGCAACATCGTCTGAAAACACAGCTCCTGTTGCCACACATAGACTGACAACATCCAACTCCAATTCATCACCATTATTCTCAATCCCTTCACTGTCCCTAACTGCTTGTCTAACCTCAGCAGAAATTTCCTCCACCTAACTATTTGGAAGACCAAAGGTATTTTCATCTCAGTGAGCCGCAAGATTGAAATCGGGCTTGTTCACTAACTCTGACCCCATGAATAAGACTAAGTACGTTTAATACCCGCTGAACATTTCATAATGAGTTATAGAAGATACTTAATCATTTATATATTAATAGAACTGTTATCAGCCTCAAATGGTAAAAACAAAATAAATATTTACACTTTAGACGCAGAGGGAGAGCATGGCTCTCACAGCCAATGTTGTGAGCAATCAGCGTGCACTTCACTTCACTTGCCCTTGCTTTACATGCGTATCACTTCAGTCATACCGGTAGGAAAAAACTATGCAATTGGAAATCAGCAGAATGTGGCAACCCTGCACGTGGGCCACATGTGGTCCTCGAGTCATAGGTTGCCCATCACTGGTTTAAAGTAAGATCCAAAGGTTTGTAGAAACCATCAATATACAGCACAAGTAATTTTAACAGTACCTTGCCCACAAGCAGCCAAGAAAGCAGCTATGAGTACAGGGTAGTTATTAGGATTTTTCCAGGACATTGCTTCTAGCCTGCACAAGTGATGGTCTGTTCTTGCAATGCTTTCAATGCCGAGGAAACCTGGAAATCCATGGACACACAGTTAAAATTGAAAGCGGATACCAGCATCACACTAATTGAATATTTAGCATGTGTTCAATGGCAACTCGCCTCTCCCAAGGGGGCTGTTTGCATGCAGCCTATCATGCAGCACGCTACAGTGAAAGCTGAAAGCCGGCAGATTGGAGTCAGCTTCACGATGGGCTGTCAATTCCACCAATTTTAACCACCCACTCGCATCCAAACCCACACACTCCTGCACATTGAAATCCAGACCATTTTTACAGAAGGGCAAGCTGCCTGTGGAGCTGTGCCAGGAATTGCCACCTCACCCAAATCATTTTGAGGAAGCCTGAGGCCAAATTTCAGGCCTCTTTACTTGTGTGCACATTGCCAGTGTATTGTGGTCAGGCATCATTTACATGCCATCTGTGAGCTGCTGGATCATTTGGAGCAGCTTGCTGACTGGAAAGGAGCTAATAACCAATGGCTTCGGCACGGAATTTTCCCCATATTGGCCCTGGGGTTTTTCACTCTGGGTTTTCGCCTCTCCCTGGAGATCACATGGTCTGGAATGGGGGGGGTGGGGGTGAGTTAATAGGTTGTAATGAACAAAGCATCGTAGCTGTGAGGGACAGCTCGGTGGATAGGATATTGGTATGTAGATAGGCTGGAAAATTGGGCGGGGATCCTGGATTCAGGATTCAATCCTAGACCGGGGAGCGGCGCGGGCTTGGAGGGCCGAAGGGCCTGTTCCTGTGCTGTATTGTTCTTTGTTCTTTGGAATTTAGCCAGTGTAGGGAGATGAACGGTAGGCTTGCAACAGTCCCAGAATGGCCAGGAGTCTGCTGGAATCATCATCAATCTTCTGGGCCAAAATGTTTGAAGATTTTTAAGTGATACTTTAAACAAATCAGTCCTGTAGTTTGTCTTCAGCAACCACCAAGAATGGGAAGAAACTGCAAGTTTTATCTTGAGGTATTGCCACGCAGTGTCATCACACCCAGTACAGCATTGACCATCAAGTTCAAGCCCTAAGCCAGGAGAACTCCAATTGGTTGGGATTTTGATGGCCTACAATGGGATTGGTGTTTCATTATGTGGTTGGGGAGTGAACAGGGGTTTTGTAGATTATTAATCTCCCCAAAATATGCAGCCCAAGTGTGTAGTTTCTCAAAACCACGCCGTTTTATTTACAGAAGTACTTCCACATTTGGAGCTCTACACAAGGTTGGAGTTTCTTCTCCTTCCTGATCTCGCTTACTTCTCAGTCATGTGATCTGACATCATTATTACATCAGCATCATGTATGCTTCTGATGTTAACTCTTTAACCCTTTAATGCTCCCTGGTTGTGCTAACTGAATGTGCCCGCCTTGTTAGCAATTTCATCCTTCGAAGATTGGGGTGCCAATTTTACAGACCCTGTGCACAAGAGTTCACCAGGAAATCCCCGCTCCCCACATACTCCCCCACCACGCAACTCACGGGGACATATGTGTCTGGGCAGTGTCAGGCGGCAGTGCCCAGGCATGACCCTCTGCCTCTAAACTATGCACTCACCTGAACTCCTCCCAGAGGTCAGCTCACCAAGTACACTCCTGGAAGAGCAGCAAGGTTTGATATGGTCTGCCCTCATGCTGATGTGAATAGACTTTCTGGGGTGGGAGATGATTCAAGTGCAGAAACCTAATAATTATTTGCAAATGCATGGAATGTGCTACGTCACTGGTGAGACACCGGCGCAATCGTGTCACGCATTTACAACGGCGTGAAATACGATTTTTCATTCGTGATGTCACATTTATCACTGTGACCCTGCAGAATTTGCAATAATAAAGCAGGACACCTTTCATAATTTTCCAAGTGTTTTGCTGTCAATGAGAAACTTTTGATACATCATCTTTGTTATACAGCAAGGAATGTGGCAGCCAATTTGTGCACAGCATGACCCCACATATATTGGCCAAGATACGAGGAAAGATTACCCTGTTCATTTTCAAGTGGGTTTATTGGATCTTTAATGTTTATCAGTAAAGGCAGATAGGGCTTCAGTTTAACTTCTGCAAAATGGCACCTTCCGCACTGCTGCAATCACAGAGCATTCCACTGAAGTTCCACTCTATGTTTTGCATTTAAGTTCCTGGAACGGTCTTCAAACATCCAGGCTGGAATTCTCCGACTTCATCTGCAACTGGAATTCCCCATTCTCATTGCTGTGAATGGAGATTTGGCTGAGCAGCAAATTCTCCATTCTCGCTGTCAGCTGTGGCAGGGTGAATTACATTGGAGAATTCCAGCCCCAGTCACTTGACTCAGAGGGGAAAACGCTACCACTGAACTGGAGCTGACACTCTGCAAATTATGTTAGGTAGAAATCATAGAAACCCTACAGTGCAGAAGGAGGCCATTCGGCCCATCGAGTCTGCACCGACCACAATCCCACCCAGGCCCTACCCCCACATATTTTACCCGCTAATCCCTCTAACCTACACATCCCAGGACTCTAAGGGGCAATTTTTAACCTGACCAATCAACCTAACCCGCACATCTTTGGACTGTGGGAGGAAACCGGAGCACCCGGAGGAAACCCACGCAGACACGAGGAGAATGTGCAAACTCCACACAGACAGTGACCCGAACCGGGAATCGAACCCGGGACCCCGGAGCTGTGAAGCAGCAGTGCTAACCACTGTGCTACCGTGCCGCCCCAGGTAAAACAAATGTAACTAAAATGAATAATTATTGTATCAAACTATATAAACAAAATAGGGATGTATCAATGTTTTATTTATCCTAATAACTTAGTTTTGTTTTCATGATTAAAATATACGCAAGTGAATAGTCCAAAAATGGCATCATTTTGTGTTCCAGTCCGAGATTTCTCCATTGGCCTCGGGCGGGAATTTCTGGTCAATGGATCGGCCTGGCACTGCCCAGACACAGCAGTCCCTATGGGTTGCATGGTGGGGGAGTATGTGGGGAGGGGGGAGTTTGCTGGTGAACTCTTGTGCACTTAATAAAATATTATTTCACAGAAACAACGATCGTGGCCGGAACTCTGCCACCTCGCCCGCACGGAATCGATGTGGGTCTGACAACAGAAATCTCCATTGACCTGGGGCAGGTATTTCTGGCCTCGCCCAAGTAAGGCCGTAAAATCCCACCCCATTTGCGTGAAGTGCAACATTATTACAATTTTAAGTGACATAACTCAGATTCAGCAAATTATTACCAAAGGAAAATCAATCATTTAGTCATTCATTCTAGCAGCCTGTCATTGTCTTCATCCATTGGGTGGAATTTTCCCCAAAATATTTATAACGGCGAGAAAACGGGAGACCTCTGTGCCAGTCTTTTCAGTGCGCTCCGGATCACAATCTTTCAGGACTCAGTCATTTTTCTGGAGACCTGGGAGCTCTGTGCTGGTACAGGAGGCAGAGCCTAACGCACCAGTGAAAATGGTTTCAGAGTGCTCAGCTGCCATTTCACCAGGGCGCCCCATTCTGCCGGTGAACTGGGAATCTCCTTCCAACCCCCATGAACACCGGACCCCCTCTTCATTGGTGGTATGTCCTCTCCCCATACAGATCAGCATCATCGGGGCATCAGGGGCATAGTCTCTCACACTATTAGCCCAGCTCGTCAAACTGATCGACGGGCGTGGCGAGCTGGTAAAATCATGCCCATTGTGTTCCAAGATGCTTCAAACACATGGGAAGGGACAGACCCAAAGAGCAATGAAGAGAAGTATGGTCTAAATGACAAATTTTAAGCATTCTGTTGAAAACAGGGAGATGTAACAAAGTGGAGTGCTTGACAGAGTGAGTTCCAGAGTTTGGTGCAAAAAGGCTGAAAGACAAGGGCACGTCATAGATTGAAAGATTGAAGTATAAGGCAGACAGGTAGGGTTCAAGTGAATGAAGCCAAACTGGGGAAGTTTTGTAGATGAGGTGAAGAATTTTACAGTCAATATGATGAGGTGTGTGGAAGTGGTTCAGGTCTGCAGGGATTTGGATGAGGAATGAATAGGATTTTGTGCAGAAGAGGATGCAGGCAGTGGAATTCTGATAATGTTGGAGTTTGAATAGGTGGAGAGTTGAAGGTCAATCAAGAGTACATTACAAAAGCCAAAATTGAAGGTGAAAAAGGCAGAAACGAGGGTGTCAGTGGCAGTATCAGAGGGTGGGGGCTGCTGTAGGGAGGCACATAGGTTTCATTGCTGTGTTCATCTCTCTCTCCATAGTGAAATAAAAGAGTGTTGCAGGAGTTCAGGATTTAGTTGCACAATGCTTGGCTTACAGCATTGTTGGTCATGTTTATGACTGATGAGGTGGTAGAAAAAGTTTTGCTGTGCGCACGTAGCCATGGAAACCTACTGTTTCAGCAGACGTATGCTGGCTGGATTCTGCTACAAACTAATCAATGGCAGTGTGCATTGCTCACAGCAAAATTTGTACATTCTGTTCGGAACAAGGCCTCAGCCACATGATGGCTTCCTCAACAGACAGGCAGTGCCAATAATACCATTGAACAGTTTTAATTCATCAGACATTCATTCCTCTTCTCAACAACTGGGCTATGAAAAATAGATCTAATTTCGATAAAGTCTTTTTAATTTGTCACAAACACAAATATGAATGATTTTTAAAACTGCAGCATAAATGCATTCATTTTAATTCATTGTCTCTTGCAATAATAGTGCTGAATTTAAAATAGTCTTATTTTTTCCTACATTCTAAGTTCTGTAATATCCTGAATAGCAGTTAGCATCAGTAACACCACCACATTATTGCAAATCATACATTTCTGCTGATATGATTAGCAAGTGACAGTGGTTAAGCAACACCTAAATAATGTTAATTCATTCTTCAGCTCTAGTTAGCACTTAGAACTCCACAGATGGATGATCTTAATTATCAGCCTTTTGATTAGAATAACAGTACTAATCAAGACGATGCTGGCCTGACAGACGTGTTAGCTGTGAATTAATGACTATGATTTTGAAAAAAGTGAGAGTGAGAAGCTGGAGTTGGCTGTGACAATGTAAAGGAATTAAATAAATTATAAACAGATCGTATCATGGACCATTTGGATGAATTTACATGAATAAGCAGCAGTTTATTTTTGGTTCGAAGCCAGCTGCTTATGAATATCTCAAAGTTTGAGTCGGGTGAAGAAACTCCCAGACTTGTAACTTTTGTAGATGATCCAAAAGCCAACTGAATGAAGCAGTAGCTTGAGGAGCTAAGCAGACTGCGCTGTTCCAAATCTTACACTGTCCCTAACACACTGAATGTGACAGTAACATTTTGACATTGATATCTCTTTATTTATTTCATATTCTGTACTGAAAAATATTCAACATTTCTGGGCTTTATGTCAATTCTATAACAAACCTATATGCTAGGAAAAAATTATATATATTTTTGGAGATGTGATATTGAAAAGGGCACTTTCACATCCACAACGCAATCCTATTTTTCAAAATCTCAGGATCAGAATGAACTTTAAACTTTTGGAAATGCACCTCATTTATTTTTTTTGGCTTCCGAATGAGAAATGATCATTGAGCTAATCGTATCACATTTGTAGCTGAAAAGAAAAAAAAATCTTGCATTTATATAGCACCTTTCATGATCACCAGCCATTCCAAAGCACTTTACAGCCAATGAGGTAATTTATTTTTGAAATGTAGTCACTGTTGTAATGTAGTATTAATATAGTTCCAACCACTCATGCCAATGAGCCTTTTGCTATACTTCTTACACATCAATGAAAGGTACGTCGAGCCAAAACAAAATCCACAACTCACCATAAATCCCTTGCCTAATTGGATTGCAATTCATAATATACTGACAATTAAATGCCAAATTCATCACAACAGAACAATCAGACATCCTGCTCCTTATTTTGAAACAAAGGTCGAAAGTTTTGAAATATGCTGGCCTTGTTCAAATGTTCGATGGCATTGTTAATGGGTTATATAAAATTATAACAATGTGTAAATGAGTATGTATATACTCTAATGCAATGGCTGGTAGTGCAGTTCATAGATTTATGGAAAAGAAAAGGAACTAAAAGAGACCTGCATTTATATATCTATTTTCCCAGTTTTAGGATGCCCCAAAACAATTTAGAGCCTCAAGTCACTTTTAAATTACACTTGCTGTTGTAATGTAGGAAATTCAGTTGTGTGCAGCAAGTTCCTACAAACAGCAATGTGACAATAATCTGACATTGTGAAATTAGAAATTTGTTGCATGTTGTACAGTCCGAGTGCAGCCATATGATAATGGTCAGTCCCTCTGAGCAAGATCTTCTGGCTGCTCACAGCAGTGGGATCTTCCAGTCCCACGAATGGTGCACCCCTGCTGCAGGCTTCCCGGTGGCGGGGCATGGATACAAAGGGAAATTCCATTGATAGCGGTGGGACCAGAAGATTCTGTCTCCAGCCAATAACGGGCCACTGTTGATAAACACACTATGGGGGGACTGGAGAATCCCATGCTCTGTTCCAGTGATGTACCTTAAAGCATTAATATTGGCCAGGATACCAAAGAGAGTGCCCCTTCTCTTCTTCAAAATAGTGTCATGGGTACTTTTATTTTCATTTAACGGAACAAATAGGACTTTGGCTTAACATGTCATCACAGAGACAGTACCTTCGACAGTTCAGCACTGCAGGTTCAGCTTGGATTTTGTGCTCAGATGGATTGCAACCTAAACTCACAACCTGCCAGCCCACAGAGTGCCATTATTAAGCCATGGTTGAATTCTGACCATACAACATGCACCAAATTTCTGCTATGCATTAGTACCAGACACTGCTTTCTTCCAGTCGTGTAGACTTATAAAATGACTCCTACAGTGTATCCTTCATCCCCCAGATGTAAGAAGAGTTAATTCATTTTTGATTTGATTTGATTTATTATTGTCACATGCATTAGTATAAAATGAAAAGTACTGTTTCTTGCGCGCTATACAGTCAAAGCATATTGTTCATAGAGAAGGAAAGGAGAGAGTGCAGAATGATCTGTAATAGTCATAGCTGGGATGTAGAGAAAGATCAACTTAATATAAGGTAGGTCCATTCAAAAGTCTCATGGCAGCAAGGAAGAAACTGCTCCTAAGTCAGTTGGTACGTCACCTCAGACTTTTGTATCTTTTTCCCCGACGGAAGAAGGTTGAAGAGAGTATGTCCGGGGTGTGTGGGGCCCCTAATTATGCTGGCTGTTTTTCCGAGGTAGTGGGAAGTGTAGATAGAGTCAATGGATGGGAGGTTAGTTTGCGTGATGGACTGAGCTTCGTTCACAGCCCTTTGCAGTCTCTTGTGGTCTTGGACAGAGCAGGAGCCATACCAAGCTGTGATACAACCAGAAAGGATGCTTTCTATGGTGCATCTGTACAAGTTGGTGAGAGTCGTAGAAGGCATGCCAAATTTCCTTAGCCGCCTGAGAAAGTAGAGGTGTTGGTGGACTTCCTTAACCATAGCATTGGCATGGAGGGACCAGGCAGGTTGTTGGTGATCTGGATACCTAAAAACCTGAAGCTCTCAACCATTTCCTCTTCATCCTCGTTGATGTAGACGGGGGCATGTCCTCTATGCTCCTTCAAACTACAGTTACAAAAACATTAAATCATGCTTATTACTTAATATACCTAGAGAAACAAATGTGCATCGCTTCAGAATTGAGAAACAGAATACATGCTAGTACACAAGAGTAACATTTGTAAAAATTTATAAATTAGAAATACATATATACATATGTATATAACATATATATACACACACAGACACACATATGAAATGTATTTGGAAGGAAGCTTGGATAAAAAATATGTGAGTGACAGTGAAAGGCACTTGAAGTATGGGGGCATTGAAAGGCTGGCAGTGGGTCAGAATGCTTGTAGATATCCTATGGTTATACATGGCTCAATCTATTTTGGGATGGTTTCCTTTTATTCATGATTGATTTAGATAGGTTTTTTCAAAATAACGTATTTAGACCATATGCATGATTATATACGAGCACCAACATTTTCCCATCCCACCTGCCACAGGAATCATGGGGGTTGGGGGGGGCGTAGGGTGACCATGCAGAGGTCCATTGATCTCGGGGGGATTTTTCAGTTTTGGGGCGAGCGTGGCCAGAAAATCCTGCCCTAGGTATCTCTTGTGTGTAGATATTCCATCTTCTCCACTGAATCTGTAGCACGTGATTGCTGAGGTCTGTGTTACATCAAAATGCGCATCATTAATTCATTACCATAACTGTTAACCCACTAGGCTACATCTCATCCCAAGTATAATGTCAATTTTTAAAAGAACAAACTTAAACTATTTCATAGAATCCTACAGTGCAGAAGGGGGCCATTTGGCCCAACAAGTCTGCACAGACCACAATCCCACCCAAGCTCTATCCTCATAACCCTATGCATTTACCCTGGCTTGTCCCCCTGACACTAAGGGTCAATTTAGCATGGCCAATCCACCTAACCTGAACATCTTTGGACTGTGGGAGGAAACCAAAGCACCCCAGTCGAAACCCACGCAGTCACGGGAAAAATGTGCAAACTCCATTCAGACAGTGACCCAAGCCGGGAATCGAACCTGGGTCCCTGGCACTGCTAACCACTGTGCCCCATGCCACCAATAGTTTATTTCTTAAACTATTTACACTACAATTACACTACCACCCTCTCCCCACAAGGTCTGAACTTTACAGGTTAATGCTGGAAACCGCCAGCCTTGTCTGTGGCTGGGATTCTCCAGTGCCGCTGCACTGAATGAAGTTTAGGCTGAGTGCCAAATTCTCCATTCTCGCTGGCAGCTGGGGCGGGGTGAATGAGATCAGAAAACCCCACCCTAAGTCTCTGCAGTCCCTTCACCACTCTCCCGATCATGTTTTTGTTGCTGTTGACCAAGGATTTTGGTGTTGAATCGATTGGTTAACTGAGTCACCATTCTGCGAGGTGATTGATGTACTGTACAGACAATTATCCCAAAGCATGTGCTAATCAAACTCGTGTTCTTACAACCGCTAATAGGATTAGAGCTCTTCTGTTTCTTCTGAGCATGCCAAATGGAGTTTGGACAAGATAAGAACATGGTTAAACTGCTGTTTTAAAAAACAGTGCCTTCAGAATTTTGATCTTGAATTCAGGCATTCTGACCTGGTATGAATGGTGCTAAAATCTTCGCTCCATGCCTGGAGTGATACCCATTCCTTTGTTTTTCACATTGATAGTTCTCCATATTCCTCACTTTTTTATGGTTGCCTGATGAAACATTCTGTTGTAAATTCTGCTGCACCAAAAGAATTTGTCTTCAGCTGCGACCCCTGAGCAGCTTTGCTGTTGAAATGGGTGCAACTCTATAATTCAGCAAGGCTAAATTCCAATCACTATTCTCAGTCATTAGCATTTTAATGTTTTTCACCATTTTTTCAGCCTCTCCATTGGCCTGTGGGTGGCAAGGAGAATTAATAACACGAATAACCCCGCAGTCTCTGTAAATTTCTTGAAGTCTCTATTAGCAAACTGTGAGCCATTTTCTGAAACAATTTAATCTCCAAACCCATGCATGGAGAAGATATTCTGTAACATCCTTATTACCATCTCAGCCTTTGTAGTGTAGTGCAAAATAAAATAGAAAATGCTGCATAAACTCAGCAAGTCTGGCAACATCAGTGGTTCGCACTGCTGCCAGGGACCCAGGTTCAATTCCGGCCTTGGGTGACTGTGTGGAGTTTGCACATTCTCCCCGTGTCTGTGTGGGTTTCCTCCAGGCGCTCTGGTTTCCTCCCACAGTCCAAAGATGTCCAGGTTAGGTGGATTGGCACAGTAAAATTGTCCCTTATGTCCCAATACATGCAGGTTGGGGGATAAATACATGAGATTATGGGGTAAGCCTATGTAAGAGTTGGTGCAGACTCGATGGGCCAAATAGCTGTTTGCACTGTAGGGATTCTATGATCTGTGGAGAAAGAAACAGAGTTAACGGGCAGGATTTTATGGCTTCGCTCATCCCAAAACTGTAAAATCCTGCCCGAGGTCAACGGGCCTTCCCATGCTCCATCCCTCACCCGCTCCGATTCCTGTGGCGGACGGGGCAGTAAAATTCCGGCCAATGTTTCAAGTCCGTATGACTCTTCTCCAGAGCTGTGAAGAAGAAGGCTCTGGAGAAGAGTCGTTTGCAATCAAAACGTCAACTCTGTTCCTTTCTCCACAGATACTGCCAGACTTGGTGAGTCTATCCAGCATTTTCTGTTTTTATTTCAGCTTTCCTGTCTGCACTCTGTGACAGGACTCTCTGACTGCACTAAACCTCACCCAACCATATTTTACAGTACTTTCAACTTTTCTAACTCCTGAGGAGTTGAAATTACAAATGGCAAGCAAATCTCTGCTGAACTAACTATAATTAACCTTGTGATATAGTGATCCTTTTAAACTGTCATTCACTTTCACTAAAACTCTTTAGATAACAGAGATGGTTCTTGAAGCAGAAATAAAAAATGTTAGAAATACTCAGTAAGTCTGGCAGCATATGTCGAGAGATATAACAGAGTTAACATTTCAGGTCGATGGCCTTTCATAAGAACTCTTGAAGATGCCAGAAAACATAAACCTGGATATAAATTCACTTTGGGTACTAATTAGTTGTCAGCCTTTAACATTCAATGGAGTGTAAAATGAGCTGTCAATTTAACAGCGTCTGTTTTATGCCTCGGGTCGAGATAAAATTTGACAACTTTAGCTTAAACTATGCAGATTGACAAATGTCACCCCACCTCCCCTTCCCCAACAACTAACAGTTAACAACACTTTGTGATTTAAGTAACTGTTTGTTCTGTTAAAAAGAAACGACCAGTCATGCAACCTTTCGTCTGAGAGCTTCCTGGAGAGAGCAGCTGAACATCCAAAGTTTGCTGGTAATTTCCTGAATAAATACATCCACTCCATGTTGGGGCCAAGCTAGAAGAAGACCATAAACAGGAAAGAAAGGGCACTTAGGCAAGATTGTTAATGAGACAGTGTGTTTAGCAGTGGATCACAATATAATTGTGGCAAAAGAAGGAGCAATTCCACTCCTATGGCCTCTTACAGGAGCACATTGTCATGTTCCATGATTTGATTGATCTCTTGTTTGATAAGGTCCCCCATGCTCGGCTTATGATGAAAGTGAGGAGGTGTGGGATAGAGGGAAAGTTGGCCGATTGGATAGGTAACTGGCTGTCTGATCGAAGACAGAGGGTGGTGGTGATGGAAAATTTTCGGATTGGAGGCAGGTTGCTAGCAGAGTGCCACAGGGATCAGTGCTTGGTCCTCTGCTCTTTGTGATTTTTATTAATGAGTTAGAGGAGGGGGCTGAAGGGTGGATCAGTAAATTTGCTGATGACACCAAGATTGGTGGAGTAGTGGATGAGATGGAGGGCAGTTGTAGGCTGCAAAGAGACATAGATAGGATGCAAAGCTGGGCTGAAAAATGGCAAATGGAGTTTAACCCTGATAAATGTGAGGTGATTCATTTTGGTAGGACTAATTTAAATGTGGATTACAGGGTCAAAGGTAGTGTTCTGAAGACTGTGGAGGAACAGAGAGATCTTGGGGTCCATATCCACACATCTCTAAAGGTTGCCACTCAAGTGGATAGAGCTGTGAAGAAGGCCTATAGTGTGTTAGCTTTTATTAACAAGGGGTTGGAGTTTAAGAGCCGTGGGGTTATGCTGCAACTGTACAGGACCTTGGTGAGACCACATTTGGAATATTGTGTGCAGTTCTGGTCACCTCACTTTAAGAAGGATGTGGAAGCGCTGGAAAGAGTGCAGAGGAGATTTACCAGGATGCTGCCTGGTTTGGAGGGTAGGTCTTATGAGGAAAGGTTGAGGGAGCTAGGGCTGTTCTCTCTGGAGCAGAGGAGGCTGAGGGGAGACTTAATAGATGTTTATAAAAGGATGAAGGGGATAGATAGAGTGAACATTCAAAGACTATTTCCTCGGGTGGATGGAGCTATTACAAGGGGGCATAACTATAGGGTTCGTGGTGGGAGATATAGGAAGGATATCAGAGGTAGGTTCTTTACGCAGAGAGTGGTTGGGGTGTGGAATGGACTGCCTGCAGTGATAATGGAGTCAGACACTTTAGGAACATTTAAGTGGTTATTGGATAGGCACATGGAGCACACCAGGATGATAGGGAGTGGGATAGCTTGATCTTGGTTTCAGATAAAGCTCGGCACAACATCATGGGCCGAAGGTCCTGTTCTGTGCTGTACTGTTCTATGTTCTATGTTCTACTCAGTTATTTTAGTCAGTTCTCTAATCTATGCAACTGTTCTGGATTACTTAACACTGTCTTAACTAGGGAGCCAAGTAAACTGATAAAGTTTCAAAACTACCTAGCTCTGAATTGAGACCATGTGTGTGGAAATCCCATGAGTGCTGAGATATTTAAAGGTACTGTAAACAAAGCGTTGCAGATTTGGAACTAGTGTCATATCTGCATTGTTCTGAGATAATTTAGTCATCTAAGATATATAGAATGCCCTGGAAAATACACAGCAAAAGTGATGACAAGGATGATTGAAAAAAATATAACTTTACCTGCCCAGAACCATTTCTGTTGGGAGATCTTCCCATGGCATGGGATCGATGAACTTTGGAATTCAAAATCTACTTGCTCACCACAGAGATGGGTAGTTTGGATGTAGCAATGATCCATAAGAAAGCAATATGATGGCACAGTGGTTAGCACTGCTGTCTCACAGTGCCAGGGTCCCAGGTTTGATTCCCATCTTGGTTCACTGTCTGTGTGGAGTTTGCACATTCTCCCTGTCTCTGCGTGGGTTTCCTCCTGGTGCTCCAGTTTCCTCCCAGAGTCCAAAGATGTGCTGGTTAGGTACATTGGCTATGCTAAATTCTCCCTTAGTGTACCCGAACAGGCGCCAGAGTGTGGCAACTAGGGTATTTTCACAGTAACTTCATTGCAGTGTTAATGCAAGCCTACTTGTGACTAATAAATAAATTTTAACATTACTTTTGTATATTGTCTCAGAGCAGAAGGACAGCAAATATTTGAGAAGACATGTCTATGTTTAATTTAGCAGTAGTACTCTCAAAAGGTATTTGTGTCAAAGAAAGTGTAATGATTGAACAATATACATTCCATCAGGAATCCAGGAAATGGTGACCTCATCATGTGGCAACATTGCAGCATTTGGCTTTTACTTGGTAAATTTGGTCCACTAATCATTGAACTAATTCATTAATTGAAAAGACTTCAATTCCAAGAGTAAGGAAATGTCTCCTCATAGAAGATTATGATTTAACCTCAGAAAAATCCATGACCTTGCAATCCAAATCCAATCTGCCATGTTAGATTCAAAGAGGTTACACAGCAATGCCCCCTTAGCCTCAGGGTTGCAGAGTCACAACATCATGTCCAACCTGAAGGAAAAAGTGTGACTCATACTTTTAATGGAACAATTTTACAAAAATGTGCAACTTGTCGTAGAAGAAGTTGTCATCAGTTCAACTTGTAGAACATGTGGAAGAGTCTTTTCCTGGGAGTGAGGTAAAACATAAACATGCCATCACAAAAGCTAAAGCACTCGATCATTTCAAGGAATGCAACAAAAAATTCATATCTACCAACCAGGTGAAGCATTATCTGATTACCCAGTCAAAGAGACAACCTTATACCTGTGAAGTTTGCAGTAAATCTTTCAAATGGTTAGATCAAGTGATTGAAATAAAATTATCCACAGTGAAGACTAACCCTACAAATCCAAACTGGGCAGAGAGGATTTGCTCACAAAAATGTGTACAAGAACCACAAAATAACACACTCAGAAGAGAGACTATTCCAATGTGATGAATTTAAGGTTTTGTTATGGACTCCCTTCACACCGCAGAGACGTCTACTAATGGGCAACAAAGTTTCAAATGAGATCTATATCACAAAGCCTTTGTGACTCTTTCTGTGCTTAAGAGTCATAAAAAGACACATACAGGAGAGGAAGAGAAGGTTTGTCCATATTGTGGCCACGTATTTGCTAGCAATGGAACATTATGTGTGCGCATTTAAAGGCACACAGGTGAGCACCCTACCAGTGTCCCGACTGCAACAAAGCTTTCAGCAAGAATAATGGATTGAAGATGCTTATTAGATCACACATGGGAAAAACTTACCAGTGCTCAGAATGTAACCAGGCTTTTGTCAGAAGAGGGGCCTAGATAAACCTATGAGGGCAGTGACTTGAAGATACATTTCCTTTTCATAAGAACATAAGAACTAGGAGTAGGCCATCTGGTCCCTCGAACCTGCTCCGCCATTCAATAAGATCATAGCTGATCTTTTCATGCACTCAGCTCCACTTACCCACCCGCTCACCATAACCCTTAATTCCTTTACTGTTCAAAAATTTATCTATCCTAGCCTTAAAAACATTCAATGAGGTAGCCTCAACTGCTTCACTGGGCAGGGAATTCCACAGATAATCTGCCTTGTCAAGTTGATCACATAAAACCACAACATTAAATCTGTAGTTCTAACCACATAGGCCATTTTATCTCTCTAAGACTTTCTGTCCTTAGAGAGAAAATGGATAAGTTGATGCATATATTTTTGTTGTTTTGGATAATCTAATTGAAACAAGTATATTTAGAAAAAAAGGGAGAAAGAAATTGTGTTCAGTGATTTAATCGATCTGTGTTTGATTATGTTGGCTGGCTCTCTGATCTATGCAACTGTGCTGGATTGCTTAAACTTGAGGTCATTCACAATTCTGAGGTAAATTGCATGGTATTTCCTATCATTCGCATCCTGGTGTTACCCTGTGAAGGAGGGCTTTCTGTTTGAATTGATACA
The DNA here is from genome assembly GCF_964213995.1 of Mustelus asterias. NCBI lineage: Eukaryota > Metazoa > Chordata > Chondrichthyes > Carcharhiniformes > Triakidae > Mustelus > Mustelus asterias. Next base: position 41,787,012 of record NC_135810.1, read on the forward strand.
GTCCATGGTGAGGATTTTCCCACTATGGTGATAAATAAGGAATTTCGGGATCTGAGAAGTTCTGATAATATGAGACTTGGAGGTGATGTTGTGTCCATAATTTTGTAGTTATTCAAGGCTGAGTCTCAGACTAGGCTTTGGCTTTAGATGTGACAGAGATAGGAATAGGCTCAGCAGCTTTTCAGAGGTGGTTCTTCACTCTGAGGCTAAAGCCGACATCAAACTTTCGGCCAGGCATTCTTGATGGAGGATAAACTATGAATTGGCAACCTGGAAGTTGGATACAGTCAATATAAGGAGTAAGAAGAACCCGGATAATATGAGAATTAATCTGGCAGGGGAAATAGAAGCATTTGGTATGGATCAAGTAATCCAATAAAATGCAGAAATGTAGATTAAAAGATTGATGCAACTTGAAATCAATCAAATAAAATGAAGAGTCATAAACTGATGTAGTTTCTATAGACAAATGATATTGCCACAAGTCTTTTTCAACGATCAAAGACGCTGACGTTAGTATGCCTCTCCTCTTGACTGATCTCGAGAAGTTGTCTCAGACAGCATTGATGGTACTTCTCCAGGGCCTTGAGGTGTAATTTGTATGTAGTCCAGGTTTCTGAGCCATATAGGAGAATTGGGAGGACAACTGCCTTGTACACGAGGACCTTAGTACCATCAAAATGTTGTGGTTATTGAAGATTCTCATCCTTAGGCGTTCAAAGGAGGCACTCACAGATTGGATACGATGTTGGATCTCAAACAAAGAACAAAACAGCACAGGAACAGGCCCTTCGGCCCTCCAAGCCCGCGCCGCTCCCTGGTCCAAACTAGACCATTCTTTTGTATCCCTCCATTCCCATTCCGTTCCTATGGCTGTCTAGATAAGTCTTAAACGTTCCCAGTGTGTCCACACCCATCTCCACACCCATGTCTGCCTTAGATTAGAGGTGGCTCCCCAGGTAGGGGAAATGTCCCACATTTGGGAGGGTTTCTCCATTGATCTTGAAGGAGGGAGGATGGATCTTGCCCTGGATAGGTTTGTAAAGGACTTCAGTCTTCTTGAGGTTGAGGCTGAGACCAATTTTTCCTTATGCTTCTCTACTCTGCCAAACATGGCTTGGAAATTCCCTCCGAGAGAGCAGAGATGGCATTGTCATCCGCAAAAATGAAATTTCACAAGTGATAACAGTGTCATTTTCTTCTTGGATTTCAACCAGTTAGGAGTCCTTTCCAACCCTGGCATTAAAGTCCCTAAGGAGGATAATCCTTCAGAATGTTGAAGAGTATGGGGGGTGATTTTACCCCCAAAAAATCTAAGTGCCCAATGGGTGGGAAATCAGGAGATTTTCCTGCCTGTTTTTTGGGCGTACCTTAGGATTTCTGGCACTTGGTGCTCCAAAGAGTCCGCCAGGGGATTCACTCCGGTAGGAGGGAGGCAGGGCCTAATCCTGCCCGAGAGGCCGGAATCAGTGCGCTGAGCAGACTAATGCACATGTGCCGATCTGTCAGTAGGGAGATCAGCGCGTGCACGCTGGCCCTCTCATTGCTGACCTCCCAATCACCAGCTTCCCCAACCTCACGCACCCCATTCACCGGCCTCCATGGCCTCCCCCATAATCGGCAACTTCTGTGGCCACTCCCCAATCGCTGGCATTCCCGACCACCACCACCCGCCTCCAGGGCCAGTCCTGACCTACCCATGACCAGCCCAACCCCCACTCCCCATGGCCAGCCTGATCCCTCCCATTCCCAATGCCAGCCAAGATCACCCTCCTCCCCCCAACACCACCGATCCCTATTTAGAGTGGCAGCAGGTCCCCCCACAACCACCGACCAGCTCAGCCCCCTTGGCACTGCCCAGTGCCTGGTGGGCAGTGCCAAGGTGCCAGACTGGCAGTGCCAGGGTGGCACTGCCCAAGGTGCAACCCCCTGCCCCTGACTTCCCGGGGGGCCTCAATGGCCTCTGACCCCATCAGCGAGTTGATCAAGTCTGGTCCCCATTGATGGGTCCAGCTTTAATCTCCATTGGTGGGAACCTCTCCCAGCAGGCAGAAACACTAGCGTGCTTGGACGCTACGCCCCCAGGCTCACTAATGACATGGAAATTGGAATTTCCGTATTGTGGTCAGCCTCGTGCTGATTTCTGGTGCAAGGCTGATTATGTTGTAACAAAGGGCCTGGGAAAGTTGCAATCAGTTGGATGCCAGTCGCGACTCCTGCTATAACCCCCCCGCTTACATTTCCCGACCTGCTGCGCTACTCGAACAGTTCAGTAAGCTGGTGTCCAGGGTGGAAAAGAAGCCTACTTTTGACTCATCATTGGCATTAAGGATTTGAAGCATAGGTACTCAAGACTGTTGCCTGCTGGTTCTTTGCAAGTTGTAGACGGAGAGTCATGAGGCATTTGTTGATGATGCCAACCAGGACCTCCGAGAGCCAGTTGACGAGTTCATTCCTGATGGTGAATCCAATTCTATGCATCCTGGGCTAATGCTCAGGTTTTCCTCTCCAGAAGGTGTAACCACCACCTTTTTCCCACAGCTGCTCTGCACCTGCTCTTCAGGTCTCTTGCAGGGCAGCAACGTCAATGTTGAAGTGCCTGGGTTCACTGGCAACAAGGGAAGTTTTCCATTCCGGTTGATTGTTTTGCTTGTTATCCATGACGGTTCATACATTCCAGGTTCTGAAATTGAATGTAACTTTGATTTGCTGACCACAGGTAGATGAGTCTGCTGGATACAGTTTCCCAGCCAGGTTGCAGACAGAACATGCTATTTTTGGGGCACCTTTTCTCGATCTTTCCCAATGCGGGGTGAGCAGAGTGGATCGTGAAGAGGGCTACTCAGTCATGAAGAAAGCTACCAAAACATTCTCTTGCTCCTATTCCAAGAGCGAAATGTCTGAATCAAACTCCACTGCCTATATGCCGGTCTGAAGCTAGGAACTTCCAGATCTTACTGTCTGTCTCTGCCACTCATCACCGATCACTACAGGGCTTGTCTGTGTGAGGGGGTGGGGGGAGGGGGGGGGTGGGGGGGGGGGGGGGGAGGGGGGTGTTGGTTTCCTCTAAGGAAATGCCTGAGGTGGTACATCTTTTAACGTGGGAATGCTGTTGTACATCAGCAGACAATGGTCCTTGATAGAAGATTGGTCCAGTTCCAATGGCAAGGGAACCTCGATGACTAGGGATCTCTCTACTGCTGCAGCCTTCATCTGCCATCACATCCATTGATATCGTCTATCTTCTGCCTGATCTGCCGTTGAGGACTTGTTTTGGATTGTGTTTTTCCTGGTTCCTTTCCTCCAACTTTACAGTCATGGGTCATCCTGCCAGGAGTTTATTCCCGACAGCATCGCTCTCAAGGTCAATGGAATGCTCAAGCCTCCCCACCACAGCAAGGTGGCAATCCACAACAGTAAGTATCTAATTAAAGAAATACCTGTTGTCTAAATCCCAAGATTTGATTACAACCATAACATTGTTCTCTGATATTACACAAAATTACATCAAACTTACAGCACAGAAACAGGCCATTTAATCGGTTTAGTGTTTATGCTCCACATGATTCTCCTTCCACCATTCTCCATCTCCTCTTATTAACATAGCTTTCTTTTCCTCTTTCCCTCACGAATTTATCTAGCTCCCCCTTAAATGCAAATATGCTTTCACCTCAATCTCTCATGTTAGCAAGTTCTATATTCAATATGTAAAGAAGTTTCTTTTGAACTCTTTATTGGATTTATTAGTGACTGTATTACATTTATGGCCCCAAGTTTTGTTTTGCCCTGCAAATGGAAACATCTTCTCTACATATAACCTATCAACCTCCTTCCCCATTCTAAATACCTCTGATAGGCCAGCTTTCAGCTATCCTCTTCTCTTTATTTAGTGAAAAGAGAGTCAGTATTTCCTGATGGTTGTACAATTCAGTTATGGTATTGTTTTTATAAATCTTTTTGACACTTTGACTGCCTTTATATCTTCTGTAACATGTAGATTTGAACGACACAACACTTTAATTACAATTGAACCAAGGATCTATATTAATTTAACATAACTGCTCTGAATTCGACTCTAGAAGTTCACTTCGGTGTTTTGTTTGCATTTTGAAGGCTTTGTTAACTTGTTTTACTACTACTATTGATTTGTGAATCTGTACCCCTTAATCTCGCTGCAGCTCTATCTCATTTAAACTCATATTTTTGAAGCCATTGCTATCCTTCTTATTCTTCCTATGAAAATGAACACACACTTACTTATATTGAAATTAATTTGCTTATTTTACAAGTTCCCAAAACTCAATCAGGTTACTAGAGGAGAGTGCAATCAGATTGCTAGCAGAGGATTTACATTTATTCCTTCTTTTAAAAACATATCGATGGACGGGTAAATCTGAAACCATTTTATTTATTGCAATGTTCCAATTAAAAAGACATGAATTTCCACAAGAGTTCTCCATTTTCCCAGCATAAATTTGGCAGAAGGTTAGTGGAAATCCTGGAGAAACAGCACAACTGATTCTTATATGCAATATTCCCTGGAGTTTTCACTGATCTCCCACTGATGCTACGAAAGGAAATTTCTCCAGAAATTCTAGATAGAAATTAGAATTTCTGCTTGAATTATTTATTTTAAAACTAACTTTAGCTAACTTTTATTCAGATCCAATTCATACAAACATGGCTGGGTTTATTCCCTTCAGATATGCAGAGTTTTTTGTTTTGTTCCCTGCTTTAGCTTAACACGTGTATTATTTAACAAAGCAAATAATTTGGCAGGGTCTGCTTTTTATTTTTAGAATATGAAGCAAATATAAATGAAAGATCTGTATTCACAAAGTGTCTCTCAAGATCCCAGACTGTCCTAAAGCATTTTATAGCCAATGAAGTACTTTCAGAGTGTACTCATTGTTGTGATGCATGTCACAGATATGAGGGTGAAGCACTCAGACTTAAGAAGGTGTCCATTAAAAGATTGGTTAGAAGCTCATATTAAGTACAAGACCCTGTAAAGTAAAAAAAAGTCTCGATGTTGCTGTTAAATCATCCCTATCAATCATGTGTTCAGGTAACCAGCAGATTGCAGGGTGGGAAGTAAATGGAATAGAAATTTACATGCAAAGTGAATTGGTGATTCTGTCAGCAAAAGGTGAATTAGTGTCAAGCAGAACATACAGAGGAATTATCTAAAGTGTAGGTTAGCAGCAACTGAACCGGGATCACATTTGTGCTCTTAACTGATTGCAAAGAGGTAATAGTTCTCATATCGAAGAAAATAACAGGCAATAGATAGGTCTGATACAGCCAGACAGTTACTGACAAGACCTGACCTTTCTGCCGTAATATTACTCTCTTGTTTACCTTCATTAACAGAACCATATCTGGAAGGGACTGACAGTGAAGTGTAGCTTGTGATTACTCATCCCTGTGATATTGAGTCAAAAGATACATAAATATTTATTAGTATTCTCTTCATTAATAATCTGGCATCCAAATATTTCTGTACATATAAAATACACATTTGTCACGTTCACGTCTTCACTTATCCACCAGTTTCACATTTATCAACACAAGTTCAACAGGTGAACATTGCTTGACCTTTAGAAATAACTGGAATGCCAAACAAAACCAAAATATAACCTTGTAAGCAAATCATTGATGTGGCTCCTTCTTCCACAATCCAGGTGTGACTGCAAGATTCAGCATGCGAGAAGAAGTATTTTGACCACTAACCTTAGAAGAGAATTCAGCTGAACTTGCGGATTATGCCGGGATGCTTTCCTGCATTAAAGATGCTATATAAATGTAGATCACTTGTTATTATTCAGGTAAGGCCTCCAGCCCTTAATAAATGGAATTTGTGCTCGCTATTGCCAAGGCTGAATAAGTTTAATGTCCTCTTTGGGATCAAACACAGAGAAGCCAAGGTTAAAAAAAAGCATGCTGTAGGGATTGTGATTTGTGGATCAGTAAATTCTTTCATGAAAGCTGCATATCTGTGGTCTAAGTTTTCCCCTTTGGAATGCTGGAACTTATTTTTTCTCTTATCCCTAAAATGTTTTAGTCTCCTTCCCAATCAAGCTAGTCCTCCAATTCTTTTATTTTCCCTTAGGAGTTATTTGAGACTGCATCAACTGTTTTTTTTTTGGAGAGGTAGTTCCATCTATGTATTACACTGTGGGGGAAAGCGGTTATTGAATCTCTAGCCTTGCTTGAGGCTTGCTAATTTTGAACCTGTGCCTCCCCCTGTTCTGCACTCAGAGTCTGAAGTTAACAGCAGCTGTCACAGTAGGTGCATTGAAGTAATTTGTTTAAACGAGAAGTAGAGGTGCTGACAGACATGACAAAGGAAATTATAGCACAAAACATAAAAATCCGGATGCAAAATTTATCTGATTTAGCGCCGAACGTCTCTTTTGCTATACATCTGCTTAGGGTATATTTGTTTCAAATAGCTTCTTCGTCCTGTAATAAAAGAAAATATTAGGCATTCATCCGAACTGTTTCTGTGTTTGAGAGCACAGCGATTAAATTTATAATTCAAACATCAGATTGTTCTAATATTCAGAAACAATTATATTGACTGGCTGCCTAGCAGCTTTATTGGTTACAGCTCTGGCTTACTAAACAGATGGCTGTGGGTTCATGTCCCAAGGCTGCTTGTCACTCAGATCAGTCTGACACAGCTGGTACATATTTCATCAGTTCTGAACAAGGCCATAAGATGGAACTCATTGTGCTGGTAGACAGTACACCTTAGAAAAAAGGGGGGTTATGACTTATATTGTCTATCCTTGCTCATTAAGTTTCATATGAACACGGAGTGAGATTGGCAGCAATCAAGAAGAAGTGAATCACTCTGGTCTCCAAACCGAAGGAGGCGGAAAAGCTTTGTAGGTGAATGGGAAGAGGAAGAGGAGGGGGAAGTTACAGAAGAACCAATTTAATAAAGGAGCTTAATGAGAATGTAAGCCATACTGCGGCTGAAGTCAAATGATAGCTTTGATGAAGGAATCAAGATATTAATATTTAGCTATTACAAATGACTAATTTGGTACTTCGTTGAAAATTTGCTTGAACAATTTTCTTATGTTTAATATATGTTTTATATCACGTAATCAGGCTCACAAGATACAGGCCCAGAAATCTCATCCTAGCTGTTATGTCAAATTGCGGCAGAATGCCTGGGGTCAGGAAAAGGGCACTTTATTAGCATGAAGAAAACGGGTGAAATCTCATCTCTGGCGCCTGCCCGCCCCATGGCAATGGAGATTTTGGCCTCCATTTGATCTTGAGAGTGGGGGAGTTGTGCAGGAATACCCGTCAACCCTAAACTGGTTCAAATGACTGTGAAGCACTGGGTTGCGGCATGGCCCTTTTGTTTTAAATTGGTTTCTCTTCAGAGTCCCAGCTAATTGCCTAGCAAGGAGGCCCACAAATGTCCTTGTACTAGCTATATGCATTCAGATGTTGCTTAAGGTTGGATCCTGACAGTGGAGCAGGACTCCCTTAAGAACTTCCCACCCCAAGCCATTGTAAAAGGGAGATGGAAGTTCTTCTCCTTAAAAGTCATTGGGTGGCACAATAGTTAGCATTGCTGCCTCACAGCGCCTGGGACCCGGGTTCAATTCCCAGCTTGGGTCATTGTCTGTGTGGAGTTTGCACATTCTCCCTGTGGGTTTTCTCCGGGTGCTCCGGTTTCCAGCCACAGTCCATAAGATGTGCTGCTTATGTGGATTGGCCATGCTAAATTGCCCCTTAGTGTCAGGGGGACTAGATAGGTACAATGCATGGGGTTATGGGGATAGAGCCTGGGTGAGATTGTGGTCGGTGCAGACTTGATGGGCTGAATGGCCTCCTGCTGCACTGTATATTCTATAAACTCTCAGAAATAACTGGTATCATTGGTCTTCTACCAGAATAATGGCAGGTGACCAATTGAAACCAATAATTTCAGCTTTAAAGTGAATATCCAGACCACATTCTGTGTATTAATATCAATAGTGGTGGTTCTTGAACTTTTACACTTCTTGTAACATCAGATTGCGCATTTATCTTGGCCAAGAATACAGCAGAGTTTACTAATAACCAGTATACTAAATACATCCTCCCAATGGTTATTAGATTTACAGAAGTTCCCTTTCTTGATGTGTTCATTTAACCAGATGCTTCACTTATGACTTCAGCAGTACCAAGTTCAGAGTCAAACACTAGAACTGTTTTGTTTCTCTTTGTCCTCATTGGAAGGCTAATTTCTCGGCAAGTGACAAACTAGAAAATTAAAGGGAAATGAGACAAATTTAATTTTAGTCTCGATTAAGCTTTTACTAACATGAATAAAGCACTGCATAAAATTAATTCAGATCAGAGGACAAGCTATGAAGCAAAAGAGTGGAATCTGAAGCAGGCCATTTAACTGTTTGGAACTGCTCCTCCATTTGATTGGACCATCACTGATCTACATCTCAAATCCATTTTTCCACCTTTGGTCCATATCCTTCAATCGCCTTATCTCACAAATATCGAGCTGCCTTGAAAATATCAATTATCCCTGTATCCAAAACATTTTGGTGGAAAGCTCCAACTTTCTACCACCCTTTGTATGAAGCAATGCTTTTGGAATTCAGTCCTAAATAACTTATCTCTCATATTAAAATTATGTCCCCCACATAGAATCACTACAGTGCAGAAAGAGGCCATTTGGCTCATCGAGCCTGCACTGACAACAATCCCACCTATCTCCGCAACCCCACGTTTTTAGCCTGCTAATCCTCCCAACACTAAGGGACAATTTAGCATGGCAATCAACCTGACCTGCACATATTTGGAGTGTGGGAGGAAACTGGAGCACCCGGAGGAAACCTACGCAGACACGGGGAGAATGTGCAAACTCCACACAGACAGTAAGCCGAGGCCAGAATTGAACCTAGGATCCTAGCGCTGTGAGGCAGCAGTGCTAACCACTGTGCCATCATGCTGCCCTCTGCTCTTGATTTCCCCATCAGATGAAATAGCCTCTCCCCATCTTCCCTATCATTTTAACATTTTAAAGATCCTGGTCAGATAACTTCCTCAACCTTCGATACGCAGGGAAGAAGTGCCATGTTCATGCAATCTGACCAAATAATAGATATTGGAGAGAATTCTAGCTGAGGCTCTTGTATTTGCTTAATTCTTTCTCTGTAATTTAATTGGTTTTATGCTACAAAAACTCTAAAATATCACAGAACTAAGACAAATAATAGGATATTTATGATACTTATGACGTTCTCGGTTTTTCCTTTTCATCAGTAAATTTCCGCTAAAGAGATAGATAATTTAAGTATTATGCAGTAATTAGTTTAGGCCTGCTGAAGGTTCACTTTGACAACTTAATAAATCATAGCCTAATAATAACTACACACATGTTAGTGCAAATAGACCCCCTTCATGTATAATGTGTGCAATGACACAGAAAGGAAACAACACTGGCACTAATGAGGCAATAGTTGGCATCACATTCTGGAGCTGGAGTTCAGCTTATTATGGTGCTAATTAGCAACCAGCTAAAGAAACTACTTTACAAATGATATGTCTGTTTGCAATAGGAAAAAACAATCAATTAGTCATAAAAATATCAGTTTTTATTTAAGAAGCTAAACAAAACCATATATATTTTCGAGATGCATAAATCGTTGATAATAATCAATCATAGTTATACTAAAAGCTACAAGTTGTTTTACTCAACATTGGACCACTCCACATCTTGTACCGCAGTGTTCAAGTACAGACAAAAAGACTGCTGCCCATTAGTGACCTTTACTGCACAAACTTGAGACTGCTATTTTCTCTAACCTCTATGGCATTTGTTGTAATTATGCTCACCATGGGTATGAGTGTGCCTGCGGTTTAAGTGCTAGAACCACTCCGAAGACATCAGTGTTAGGTAATCTAAAAGGTTTGATAACCATGAGTTTAAAATAAATCTGTTGCAGCCGTTCCCAGGAAATGATCTCCATGTTAGCTTCATAAAATGTAATTAATGACATACCTATAATTAAGTTCCATTAAACCTCAGAAAAAAATAACATTCATACATGGAGGAAGAGTGGGGTGAGAGTGGGGTGACAATAAGCCTTACACTGATTGTGGTGCACTTTAGAGAAACACGTTGCAACATTGTAAAAATAATCTGAACAATTATTACAGAGCACAACAATGCTGGCAAAAAATAGGAAATGGAATAATGAAATACTGACTGCAAATTCACTCTGGTTTTGTGCTTTGTAATTATTCCAGTACATGTTGGATTTGTGATCTGTGCAGCCTAGTTTCCAATTCAGAAGCAATCATCAGATGACCATTTTGAGCCCCATTAATCCATAGATTAGAAGAGGGCCAATTTTACAGAGGCAGTAATAGCAGGGAACCATGCCCGCTGCCTGCACATTAAGGGAAATTACGTTTTTCTATCCATTAAGAACCAACTCTAATCAATGGGAGCAAAGGCTGAAAGAATGAACTTAGTCAAGGATTGCATTATTTCTCCAAAGGGCTCAAAGTGGAAAATATGTTTTGGCTTGGTTGTCTGGATTTGATTATAGGAAACAATGTGATTTTGATTCTTGAAGCCAGAAATGAGAAAATTGTTTTAAATGAGGATTTAAAATTCTCTTAAATGAGAAGCCTCAGCAAGAAAAAAAACTTTTTAGGAGGTTCACAAGTTATGCAAAACTACCGCGGGTGATTTTAATTGGATCGTTTATCAACTGTAAAATGGGCAGCCTGCAAGTGACAACTTGGAGGTGGGTGGGAGCCAGCTGATTTCTCATCTTCCCAGAACCAGCGAGCTGCCATAGGCACCCACTTGGTGCTTACAGTTCCCTGGCAGTATATTAATGAGCCCTGGGCCTGACATTGGCACCTTATGGGGGAGTGGAACAGTCATTCTGCCCATTTTGTTGCCAATTTGGGTGACACTTTATTTTATACTCCTCTTTCATTAAACAACCATATGATATCATTTTATCATATCCTTTGTAGTACCATACAGAGATTTTTTTCATTCAATTTGCCAATTCAAAAGAAATCAATGAAAGTTTAACACATTCTAGAACAAAACTAATGGATAAACAAAGGATATTTTTAAACAAATTTTGAATTAGAATGGCATCCTAATGTATCAAATGCAAAGTCATCTTGACAGTCATTCTTAAACATCAGCACTCTTTCATGAGTACTGAATTTCTGCATGCTTTTTGACGCATCAAGAGAGGATATGTGAGTCACTCATTCAGAATAAGTGAACAGATAATTGATGTGGAGACCAGTATGAACTGGAGATGAAATTTTTATGAAACCTTCCTGTTCAGAGGCAGACTAGAGCTTCTATGATAGTTTCTGGTAACAATTGGCTTCAGATTCCTGGACATCGCAATCATGATTCTGCATTGTATTAACTTAGACTTCACTATAAGATTTAGCTTCTGTCTCCAATCAGTTGCTCTGTTTTATGAGTTCTGGAAAGGTCCAACAAAATCTGAATCTTCACTCAAACCTGGCTTCCAATTTCTTGGACTCCTCACCATGGTCGTGCTTCTGCACTGAATTACATTGGTTATATTATAAAACTCAGCTTCTGATCTGCTACTCTTCTGCAATAATTAAACTCTGATCAGTCTACAGTCCTTCACCCACCGATGCTGTGACTTCCATCTCCTGCTGCTCCTGAAACTGGCCACTGATTATTCAGCTTTCTCTGCTCCTGGTCAGAAACTCACTCACCTGGGCTGAAGCACAAACCATTTTTGCTTCTGACTTTTATGGTGATCCCCAGTTTCATTAGCACCTTTCCGCCTTGGAATCAATTCTGAACAGCTCCTGGATCTTTATTCTGACAAAAGTACCTGCCTCCCAAAAAGCTTCTGAACTTCACTCACGCCACCTACCTCTGAACTCGGAAAACAGCTCATTGATCCTCCATGCTCACTCCTCCCTCTTATGTCAATGTTATCCCATCATGGGGCCTTTGAATTTAACTCTGGACTATTTCCTAATATTTCCAATTTCCTTTTTACTATCAGGTATTTATATATCTTAATAACTATTATATAACAGGCCTATGTAACCTATGTTGCCAATGTAACTTGAGTTTACCCGATGTCAATTTGCGCTATGTGACTGCTATACCTGATAGAAACCATCACTTCTAGTTCCACTTTCAGTCTTCTTTGTACCTCTTTTCTCATTACCCTCCCTATCCGCATCTCATCTATCCTAATTTCTGCTTTCGCTTCTCCTCCCTCAGCTGCTCTCCTATCCCAATCCCCTGCATACATACCCCTGTAGTACTCCTAGGCTTTCCAGCTGATCACAAACAGTTTTTCTCTGTACCTCACTTGCCATCATCTGAAGGACTCATCTAGGCATGTAGTGCAGGCTCATTACGCGCAGCATCTCCAATTGCTCCACCTTGCTATCTCTGAGGTCTAATCAGCAATTTCCTTCAATTCCAACTTCTTTGTCCCACTGCAGACCCTGTAGTCTCTGCCAGTGGGTCAGCTGGTCAGCTCTCACCACCGCTCTCTGTATCTCCCTCCAGAATGTCCATTCACTTGTGAACAAGGCCCTTTGTCATCCATGGACTTATTGTGGATGATTGCATCAACATCTGGGTGGCACGGTGGTTAGCACTGCTGTTTCACAGCACCAGGGACCTGGGTTCGATTCCGACCTTGGGTCACTGTCTGTGGGACAGTGGACAATAGGAAAAACTAGAATCAGAGGGCAGAACCTCAGGCTAAAGGGACGATCCTTTAGAACAGAGATGAGGAAGAATTTCTTCAGCCAAAGAATGGTGAATCTGTGGAACTGTTTGCCGCAGAAAGCTGTGGAGACCAGGTCATTGAGTGTCTTTAAGACAGAGATAGATAGGTTCTTGATTAATAAGGGTATCAGGGGTTATGAGGAAAAGGCAGGAGAATGAGGATGAGAAAAAAATCAGCTATGATTGAATGGCGGAGCAGACCCGATAGGCTGAGTGGCCTAACTCTGCTCCTAAGTCTTATGGTCTGTGCGGAGTTTGCATGTTCGCCCTGTGTCTGCGTGGGTTTCCTCCAGGTGCTCCAGTTTCCTCCCTTAGTCCAAAAATGTGCCGGTTAAGTGCATTGGCCATGCTAAATTGACCCTAGTGCCCCAGGATGGGTAGGTTAGAGGGATTAGTGAGGTAAATATGTGGGGTTACGGGGATAGGACCTAGGTGGGATTGTTGTCAGTGCAGAGTCGATGGGCCAAATGGTCTGCTTCTGCACTGTAGGGATTCTATAATTTCTTCTATAATTATAGCCTTATCTTAAACCTTGCTAAGGGTTGTTTGGTTCTTATCACCAAATTGCACCTTGGTCTGTCTTCTTACTCCTTTGCCACTTTGTCCTACCTTAGGAATCTGAATATTTACAGCTCCTCAGATACTGAAGCAATCCTCACCTGCATTCAGTGCCACACATGTGCCAGGCAATGACACCCAAAGAAAATCTCAACATCTCTCCTTGTCATTACCATTGCTTCATTCTTCACCAGCAACTTCCTGGAGGTTACCATTAACCAGAAACTTCACTGGACCAAACACAGATACCGTGGCTACGAGAATGGATCAGAGGCTGGAAATTCTCTGGTGGGTGATACACATCCCCACTCTCCGAAACCTGTTCACCAACTACAAGGCACAAGTCAAGAGTTTGTTGGAATACTCTCCACTTTACCGGATGGCTGCAGCTTCAACAATGCAACCTGCCTTGACCAGTACCTAATCCAGCTCCTTAAACATTCAATCAATCCTGCATCAGGGCAGGTAACAGTAGCGCAGTGGTTAGCACTGCTGCTTCACAGCTCCAGGGTCCCGGGTTCGATTCCCGGCTCGGGTCACTGTCTGTGTGGAGTTTGCACATTCTCCTCGTGTCTGCGTGGGTTTCCTCCGGGTGCTCCGGTTTCCTCCCACAGTCCAAAGATGTGCGGGTTAGGTTGATTGGCCATGCTAAAATTGTCCCTTAGTGTCCTGAGATGCGTAGGTTAGAGGGATTAGTGGGTAAAATATGTAGGGATATGGCCTGGGTGGGATTGTGGTCGGTGCAGATTCGATGGGCCGAATGGCCTCCTTCTGCACTGTAGGGTTTCTATGATTTCTATGATAGTGTGTCCCATCCATAAGCTGCACTGAGCATTTCACCAAGTCTCCTTCAACACCATCTTCAAACACATGATCTTTAACATTTAGAAGGATGAGGGCAGAATAAACATAGGAACACCACCAACTGAAATTACCATCCAAGCCACACACTATCCTGACCTGGAGCTATGTTGCTGTTTCTTCATTATTGCTTGTCAAAATCCTGGAACTCTCTAACCATACTGTGAAGGATCAGACATTGAGATTTTCATCTGAGCTGATGGGCCAAGTAGCCACACCATATTGACACTGTCACAACAGAGTTGGGCTGGTCATGTAGCCAGAATGCCTGACACACAGATACACAGCTAAAGTTTCCAGCCCTTCCCGCCGGCAGGATCTTCCGGTCCTGCTAATAGCGACCTGCCTCAGCGGGTTCTCCAGCGACGCAGCTGGCAAACAAGATACAACAGCATTTACATAGAAACTATAAAAACCCTACAGTTCAGAAGGATGCCATTCGGCCCATCGAGTCTGCACCGACAATAATCCCACCCCAGATCCTATCCCCACAACCCCACACATTTATCTCGCTAATCCCTCTAACCTACACATCCCGGACATTATGTGCAATCTAGCATAGCCAATCAACCTAACCCACACATCTTTGGGCTGTGGAAGGAAACCAGAGCATCCGGAGGAAACCCACGCAGACAGGGGGAAATTGTACAAACCCCACACAGACAGCGACCCAAGCTGGGAATCAAACCCAGGTCCCTGGAGCTGTGAGGCCTCAGTGCTAACCACTGTGCCACCGTGCTGCCCCTCATTGACAAGGCCAGAAGATTCTGCTGCCAGCAACAGTGAGATGCCTCCACCACCAAAAAACACGCCACGGGGGAGGCAAAAAATCCTGGCCTTCATTCTGGGGTGTGCTGTCATGTTGGTCAAAGGAAGCACTACAAGGACATGCTGAAGGTTTCATTCATGAGTTTTGATATCAACTTTGAAACCTGGGATCACTGTACTTGGAGTAATCAAATAAAAAATGATATGGCCTCCTTCAAATTCAAGCGCATATCAGAGCATTGAGAAAGCACAAGGAGGAAATTCTGAGCGAACAACTCATCCAAAACTCATCCAATCCTCGACAGTATCCTATACGATTTACAGCAGAACATTCTGGATTCAAATCAGGCTTCCCAGTGACCTATGTCTCCACTGGAACCTTACCAAATACCACAAATGATGAACATGGCCATGCTCACTTGAATGATGAACAAGGTGAGTGCACCTATACCACATGCATGCTAGGAGTTCAAGAATGTGGCTCCCATCAAAGGAATGAGGGATAGTCAATGAGTTCTGGCCTTGCCAGCTACGACTCAAGAACACATTAGAAAAATATCACTTTGCAACCTGCATTTGTGCCTAATAGTATTCAGCTAATTTCTCCTTCTCTGCTTCAACTCATTAAATTTGCAGAGATATCCCAAAGGGAGCTTTAATTTTATGTGCCTTGGATATGAATGTCATTGGCACGACCATCGTTTATTGGCCTATTTTAATGCTCCACCATTGATGGTCAGTTAACTTGGAGCTAAGCTCTAAAATTCCCTGTCTAAACATCTTTGGCCCCCTACCTCTCTTTCCTCTTTGGGAACCCTCCTTAAAAGATACTTCCTTGACCAAGCATTTTGGTCATTTGCTTTAATTGGGTGTTTTGTGATTTGGTGTTAAATTTTGCTTTATAGTGCTCCTGTGAAGCATTTACTTACATGAAAGGCATAATATATAAATCCAAGTTGTTCTTGTTTTATCAGTACTGCAGTGAAAGGTTGGACAGAGGTCAAAGGATCCCTAACTGCTGACATGCAAACTCAGATTACTGGTATCCAATCTCAGATTGTTGCCATTGTGGAAATGAATCTCAGTGCTTGATGGGGAATACAGGCTCTCAGAGCCCTTCTTGTTGCCTATCAACCAGCCAGCCAGACAACTCCCATATTGGAGGTGGTGCAGTCTCAAGTCAGGCTGTCAAGACCCAGAGCCACTCAAGGCTGCTCTCAATGGTGAACTGCAATTTCTGCCTGTAAAAAATCAGCCTCCACTAGCCATGCTGCCACTGAGGTAGCATTACATAGGAACACTAGGCCAGGCATAGAAAACCACAAGAATGCTTCTAAGGGAATGCACAAGGGTGATCAATTCTATATTTTTCTATTGGTAATGTACAACTGATTAAAGTTGTGTGAAGGCTTTTGCTGTTGGCCATTGTTGAGTTATGCAGGCCAAGGGTACTTCGTCATTGGGAGTCTGAATGGATGTAAGGGAATGGTGCATCCATTTAGAGAGTGAGGAAGTTTCTTTCCAATGAAGCAAAGATTTGGTATGCTCTCTCTCACTCCATTCAGTTTCACGTGGTACATCTAATCTCCTCCTCCTCCTCTTCATCTTCCTCTTCCTCCTCCCTTGGCAAGTTCCAGATTCCAGGAGGTTGAGCTCCCATTATTGTGAGGTGTTAGAAGTCACAGTACACCACCATTTACATGGAGACCCTCTTGGCTGTATTCTACAGATAACACCCTGCCTTGCACCCAAAATTTCTGCTGGATGAGCTGATTGACTTTGACCACATGTTGCATGTGGCTTTGTTGTTTTTGTTGAAAGTTTCTGACCTTGGCGCAGTGGGATGACAGAAGGTGGCTGGAGGCATATTCCTTGTCACTGTAAATTGGGAATCCTAATGGTCACATAGTGAAAACATTTTGGGTGCTGCCAGGATAGCGGACATTCACCAAGATGTATCTCTGGCTGTGGTCTCAGACCAACTATACATTGACTGATTGATAGTCTTTGTAATTGTGGTATCATGCTAACATGAGGGGGAGTGGGGTGGATGCACATGGGTGGGGTGGGAACACCATGTGCAAAGCCCAATATTATGGTGACCTCATGCTCCTTGATCCTGGTTTTTCTTTCTCAGAGAATGGAGGGTGAAGTCTCCATCTCTTCCTGTAGGAAACTTCAGACACCTGAATGACAATGTGTTGCAGACATCATCAGCCGCTACCTGCAAGGGACTGTTAAAATGGAAAGAAAAGAGTGACAGTGAACTTTCCAGCTACAGGAAGGGTCAATCTTAACCTGGCTCCAGGTTGTCATGGAGGATGAAGTGAAAATTAGTGAAGCAAAGCCTCGTGGTCCTGCCCCATCCCAATATAAGACTAGTGTTTCTGGATCCTCCCTCCTTACAACTACGGCTCCCATACAAATGGAGGAAAATGCAAATCTCTGCCTTTCCATGGTCAGCAAAAACAGTCAAACTCCTCTGACAACTCAGCACAGCGCTTCCACCAAATTTGCCTGAGCAGAGGTAAGTCAAAAGCATCTTAGTTGCAACTGTTGAATGGTCCTTTATATAGGCCAAGGCCATCCCCACACCCCCACTTCTTGCCTTCAAACAACCGCACAACCTCAAACAGACCATTGTCTGCAGCAAACTACCCAGCCTTCAGGAGGACAGTGACCACGACACCACACAACCCTGCCACAGCAACCTCTGCAAGACGTGCCGGATCATCGACACATATGCCACCATCTCACGTGAGAACACCATCCACCTGGTACACGGTACATACTCTTGCGACTCGGCCAACGTTGTCTACCTGATATGCTGCAAGAAAGGATGTCCCGAGGCATGGTACATTGGGGAAACAATGGAGACGCTGCGACAACGGATGAATGAACACCGCTCGACAATCACCAGGCGAGACTGTTCTCTTCCTGTTGGGGAGCACTTCAGCAGTCACGGGCATTCAGCCTCTGATCTTCGGGTAAGCATTCTCCAAGGCGGCCTTTACGACACACGACAGCACAGAGTCGCTGAGCAGAGACTGATAGCCAGGTTCCGCACACATGAGGACGGCCTCAACCGGGATATTGGGTTCATGTCACACTATCTGTAATCCCCACAGCTTGCCTGGACTTGCAGAATCTCACTGGCTGTCCTGTCTGGAGACAATACACATCTCTTTAACCTGTCTTAATGCTCTCTCCACTCACACTGTTTGTACCTTTAAGACTTGATTAGCTGTAAGGATTTGCATTCCAACCATTATTCTGTAAATTGAGTTTGTGTCTTTATATGCCCTGTTTATGAACAGAATTCCCACTCACCTGAAGAAGGAGCTTAAGGCTCCGAAAGCTTGTGGCATTTGCTACCAAATAAACCTGTTGGACTTTAACCTGGTGTTGTGAGACTTTTTACTGCCTTTATATAGGCGCAGAGCAGGGCCTATTTTGCTTACTAATATTGTTGTTTCAGAAGTGAATAAGAAAACAGGCTCTGAACAGAATTATTTAGAAGTACATTCATTGAGGATATGCAGCCTTCCCCTACACCGCAAATACTGTCTTGATTTACCTCTGCTCAGGCAAATTTGGTGGAAACGCTGTGGTGAGTTGTCAGAGGAGTTTGACTGTTTTTGCTGACCATGGAAAGGCAGAGATTTGCATTTTCCTCCATTTGTATCGGGGAAGTAGTTGTAAGGATGGAGGAGGAGGACACACTCTAAGAGTGTCTTCCAGAAGCAATAGTCTTACATTGGGATGGGGCAGGAACATAGCCTGCACTCCCGTTACAAAATTTTAATATCAATGAGTTGCATCAGCTCATAAAATAATGACCCTTCTTTAACCTCTTTAGACACATGCAGTAAAATGCAAGGGATGGAGTTATTCCTGTTGTCTCACATCAGGTGGGAATAGCCAGTGGCACTAAATAAGTGCATTTTGTAGCCCTTCTCTGGATATGGCCTCCTATTGAGAACCATTCTCCACCTCCTGTCAAGAATCCTTCTCCCCTCCCACTTCATCATTGAGCAGTTGATCTCACTCTAATCACCTTTGCTCATTCTTTCACTTATGCTGAATGCCAAGCAGAAGGTCTACTGGTCAACCCATGTGTGGAAGCAAGTGGTTTGGAGTCAAAAGATATATCACGACCTGGAGACTATTCCCAACAGATTAGTGAAACAACTATCAAATATATCCATATTGTGTAAAATTACAGTAACAGGCAAACTCGACCAGCAACTAAACCTGTAAGTAGCTCCTAATCTATTTAAGCAGCATTAGTATTGTATTTATGTGAAGGAGGAGAGTTATTGCTTAAATATGTATTCAGCCTGATGGTGCTGCTGGGGCTGAAAAGCTGCCGGCCATCTGATTGGGCAGCAGATCCTGGAGGTGGGACCTTTGCCATTAAAGGGATAGAAGCCCCTGTGGCAGGCAGTTAACTGCCTGATAGATATGAAATTATATTGGAGATTCAAGCAATGGCTATGGAGGGATTGCTCTGCTTTCCACCCATTGGACAGAACCACCTCCGTGGCCATTAACTTCAGCTCAAAGTGCACTTGCTCACCCCAAATATCATTTTGACAGTTTAAGGATACTTCTGCTGGGACTACCAGAGTCTGATTTCACCCTCCAATATACAAACTACACAGGCTCTGAGCAGAATTATTTAGAAGTACATTCAGTGAGGATATGCAGCCTTCCCCTACACCGCAAATACTGTCTTGAATCACCACAATCGCTGTTGCTTATTGTAAGTGATGCCACTCTGTAAAATATATACGACTTTCTGTATTTACCACAATTGAGTTATATTGAGAAATTTACTTTGCATAAACTAATGATCCTTGTTGATTCTGAGTGGAGTGTACGTGATCTAACATTTCTATGCAGTAATCTAGCTTATTATCGAGCAATGCTTCCAGTCGCAACAAATTAAGTGTGGAGTTGTTGCATTTTTATGGAGTTGCAGTTATGAGAGAGATTGAAATGCGAGGATACTTCAAATGTTTCTTAAGTGTCTACCAACAATGATTCTATCTTTCTTTTGTAAGGGTTCACATTGCATGTCATTTTCAACCCAATAACAATACAAATTACAACAAATGGTTGAACAGTTTAAGGATGTTTTAATTATAACAGATATTAAACCAATACATTAGAAATTGTTCAAAGAGAAAGCACTATTCTTCCAATAGCATATCCTAGGCATAAGTTGCCACTATAAACTCAACGCTTATTTACATTCCACCCTCTTCTTTTGTCTGACTCCATATAATTAAGTACTCCCCTGTGGTACTTCTGCCTTTCTCCCATAGCTGAATGGGATGTTTTGCTTTGCTCTGCTCCCTGGTTGTTCCACTTGTATACCAATAAATGGGTTCCAGGTGAGTGGTATTAGTCAAAGTACTCAGTGACCAAATACTTTTAAAGATAACGAGACAGAATAATTTTGGCTAATGTTTCCCACCTGGAAACTATTTATTACTCACAAGTATGACAATTAAGCAAAAAAGCTTTTCCTGCACCATTAACTCAGCCTATTTGTGTAGAGGCAAGCAATTCAGAGGGAAATACCAATTTATTGGTATCGAACAATAAATAAAATGTTGAAAGGGAAAATAAATTGCAAGTCTTTGTCTACCAATCTGTCTATCTAATTTTCCATTTGTTAGGCCTTTTGTCTGTCTATCTCCGGATAATAACGGTGATCAATGATGACTACTTTGTGGGCTCTTTGGTCTGGTTGGTGCCTACAGGCATTGTATTCTGAAGATGCTCAATTTCGTCTGATCTCGGAAGCTAAGCAGACTCAGGTCAATACTTGGATGGGGGGACTGCCTGGGAATACCAGCTGCAATAGGTCTTTATCAGCCACAATAGCTCAGTTAGAAGAGTGTTAGACTGAAGATCTAAATGTCCCTGGTACAATCCCAAGTTTCCATTGGCTTCCTTTGCTAATTGCTAATTCACACTACTTTGACTTCCTCCTGTGGTCTAGGTCACTCTGAGCTGGTAAGCCTGGCTCAAATCCCACCATGGTAGATGGTGTCAATAGAAAATTGTCCTGTTGCAGGCATGGATGAGCTGAGAAGGATTGATTTGCATTTTTCTACAAAACACTTCTTATTGGAATGGTTTAAATTTTTGTTACTATTGCTACAAATGATATCAATTCCTGGGAACAGAATAATTTCAATTTTTATTGCACTTACTGCTATCTTAAAGAAGTTTAAGGTCAGCTTCAGCAAAAGTTATGTCTTTATGTATCTCCCTGTCTTTCCACAAATATTTATATCTCTCTGTCTTTTTCTCTAACTAAGGACCTATTCTTCAATCTTCATCCTTCTCTCTAGCTATCTAAAAGGGTACTCAAAAGATTGATGGATCAGAAAAGCAATATGACCACAGGGACTGACAGTAATGGAAAAGGAAATATAATGCTGATATTGTGGTATAGTCAATGGGAGGTGGACATTTAGACACATTATTAGTGTAGTACCAGTGATTATTTACCTAATTCCTAGTTTATGCTATGCCTGACCTTGGACTTCTCCAAGATGTTTTTGCATGCATCGGGAATTGGAAAATATTCTCATCTCAGGAATTACAATTGTCCATAATGATAAGAACAGAAGTTAAAACATTTTGTGGAAATGTGTCAACCAAATCAAAGAGCACATGATTAGTTACTGTTCACTGTTACGCAGATTACACGAGATAGAGGTAATTGGAATTTAAGTGCTGCAAACTAGGTTATTTCAAATGCACCAAATAAATTGTCAACAATGACAAATATAACAATTGTTTAAATACAAATATTATACTCGCATTGTGATAGAATTTATCATTTTGTGAGAGCTGCTTTTGAATTTTTTTCTGGTTTTATCTTAAGGGTGCTTGATAATGCAAGCCTTTGAGCCGAGTTCAATGCCATAAGTAGTAATTGTTGACTAATAATGCCAGGACCTTATGAGCACAACTTCAGTTGTTAAAATGTATTTGCAATGACTTTGTAAGTATTTGAATATGGGGCAGCACGGTGGTACAGTTGTTAGCATAGCTACCTGAATGCGCCAGGGGCCCGGGTTCAATTATGTCCTTGGATGACTGTCTCTGTGGAGTTTGCACGTTCTCCTTGTGTCTGCGTGAGTTTCTTCCAGGAACTCCAGTTTCCTCCCGCAGTCCAAAGATGTGCTATGCTAAATTGCCCCTTAGTGTCCGAAGATTTGTAGGTTAGGGAGATTAGCAGGGTGAATGCGTGGGGTTACAGGGATAGCGCAGGGTGATGGGCCTGAGTAAGATGCTCTGTTTGAGAGTCAGTGTAGACTCGATGGGCCAAATGGCCTCCTTTTGCAATGTAGGGATCCTATGAAACAATTCAGAATTTATTATTTCAACTGCAAGTTGGTGAATAACAGCTGTGAGTGTATTTGCTTACATATAGAGAGACAAATTGAGGGCAAACCGTGTTCAATTGTGGAAGGAATGGAACAATGTGCAGCAATTATTTAAAGAATTACAGGGATCTTGATCAATTGGGCCAGTGGGCTGATGAATGGCAGATGGAGTTTAATTTAGACAAATGCGAGGTGATGCATTTTGGTAGATTGAACCAGGGCAGGACTTATTCAGTTAATGGTAGGGCATTGGGGAGAGTTACAGAACAAAGAGATCTCGGGGTACATGTTCATAGCTCCTTGAAAGTGGAGGCACAGGTGGACAGAGTGGTGAAGAAGGCATTCGGCATGCTTGGTTTCATCGGTCAGAACATTGAATACAGGAGTTGGGACGTCTTGTTGAAGTTGTACAAGACATTGGTAAGGCCACACTTGGAATACTGTGTGCAATTCTGGTCACCCTATTATACGTACAAAGGATATTACTAAACTTGAAAGAGTGCAGAAAAGATTTACTAGGATGCTACCAGGACTTGATGGATTGAGTTATAAGGAGAGGCTGGATAGACTGGGACTTTTTCCTCTGGAGCGTAGGATGCTGAGGGGTGATCTTAATAGAGATCTATAAAATAATGAGGGGCACAGATCAGCTAGATAGTCAATATCTTTTCCCAAAGGTAGGGGAGTCTAAAACTAGAAGGCATAGGTTTAAGGTGAGAGGGGAAATCATAGAAATCATAGAAACCCTACAGTACAGAAAGAGGCCATTCGGCCCATCGGGTCTGCACCGACCACAATCCCACCCAGGCCCTACCCCCATATCCCTACATATTTATCCACTAATCCCTCTAACCTACGCATCTCAGGAAACTAAGGGCAATTTTAGCATAGCCAATCAACCCAACCCGCACATCTTTGGACTGTGGGAGGAAACTGGAGCACCCGTAGAAAACCCACGCAGACACGAGGAGAATGTGCAAATTCCACACAGACACTGACCCAAGCCGGGAATCGAACCCAGGTCCCTGGAGCTGTGAAGCAGCAGTGCTAACCACTGTGCTACCGAGAGATACAAAAGTGTCCAGAGGGGCAATTCTTTCACACAGAGTGGGGTGAGTGTCTGGAACAAGCTGCCAGAGGTAGTAGTAGAGGCGGGTACAATTTTGTCTTTTAAAAAGCATTTAGATAGTTACATGGATACAATGGGTATAGAGGGATATGAGCCAAATGCGGGCAATTGGGATTAGCTTAGGGGTTTTAAAAAAGGGCGGCATGGACAAGTTGGGCCGAAGGGCCTGTTTCCATGCTGTAAACCTCTATGACTCTATGACACAGACTTTGTATACCACTGGCACATTGTGGGGTTTAATTCAGTTGGCTGGACAGCTGGTTAGAGATGCAGAGTGACGCCAACATTGTGGATTCAATTTCCAAACCAGCTGAGGTTATTTATGAAGGCCTACCTTCTCAAACCTGCCCCTCGCCTGAGGTGTGGTGACCCTCAGGTTAAATCGCCATCGATCAGCTCTTCTCCTCAAAGGGGAGAATAGCCTCTGGTCATCTGGAATGATGCTGACTTTACCTTTAATATGGGGATGTCTTATGGCATCGTGGGTAGCATCCTTGCCTCTGAGCCACTAGATCAGGGTCACTCCAGGACTTGATGGCCAAGGAAGGTGAGTTCATAATGTGGTCAAACAGGTTGTGTATCAACCTGCAAAATTCTTCCAATGACAGGCAGAAAGAATGGGTGAGTCTCCTGGTCAGCTGTGCTTGCTGTGGAGTGGCGACCGGTCAAGTTTTAAACCTCTGGTGATAGACTAGCAAACTGTTCCAGGAAAATAATTACTCTGGGAACAGATGAAGATCTGCCTTGTGCATCACTAGGTGCAAGAAGTGAAACAATACCAATTACTTTACATACCTTTGAGTAGGGTGGAATTTAATGTCTATCTGGCCCTAAAGTGAGTAATTAATGTCCATATAAGGGCCTCATAGGATCCCATCCCACTGTGGCTGGTACTCTTCCAGTGGTGGACAAAAAACTCACCATGCAGAAAACCTGAAAAGTAACTCCCGTCAGGGTTGCTATTTGGGTGTTCTCTTGTCCCAAGATAATCAGTGCATGAACAAAGGACCTGATATCAGAAAATGGGGGCTGGCTGAGAGACACCCCCACCCTTGCTACTGACCTCCCTCTTACCCGCGCCCCACCCATTCCATTTCTCTTCTGTTACCTGGATCCCTCAGTGACCCTGGGCCTTGGGTGCGTGCATTACTTGTAGCAGATACCCTGTGCCCGTTGGTGCTATTGAGCATCGCACAGCTGCTAGCCTCTGAATGGCTGGCAGCTCTTGGGGTTACGGGGTGGTATTTTCTGCACATGGGAGGCCCAGTGTTGCCCAGTTTAGCACTTTGCTCGGCAAACCGTTCCAAAATTGGTGACGCAGGACTCGCGCAAGCAGCGTAGCTAAAGGTTGAGATCCCTATTGCCTAAACTAAATTCCATCCATAGAATTGAACTTATCAGATCTGCTTTGCATGTCTCGCAAGTCAGAGGTGGACTGAAAATAACTTCACAGTATTATGATGGTGCTTTTGTTCTGATTTTTTCTAACCAATATTGGCACGGCCTTTATGCAAATATTTAATAGGCTCCTTTTTGTGTGAGGGAAAGGAGTGGCAAAAGCAAGGCCTCTATTCCAGTACTATAATGTCACTTGCATTGATGAAGCATTTCAACACAGTTTGATTCTATTGGTTTATGTAATAGGAACAACTATAGAGATTTACAGTACCGTTAGGGCGGCATAGTGGCACAGTGGTTAGCACTGCTGCCTCACAGCGCCAGGGACATGTGTTCAATTCCCGGCTTGTTTCACTGTCTGTGCGGAGTCTGCACATTCTCCCTGTGTCTGTTGGGTTTCCTCTGGGTGCTCCGGTTTCCTCCCACAGTCCAGATGTGCAGGTTAGGTTGATTGGCCATGCTAAATTGCCCCTTAGTGTCAGGGGATTAGTAGGGTAAATAAGTATGGTTATGGGGATAGGGCTTGGGTGGGATTGTGGTCAGTGCAGACTCGATGAGCTGAATGGCCTACTTCTGCACTGTTGGAATTCTATGAGAAAGAGACCATTTTCCCCAAGGTGCCTCCTTGCTAGAGCAATCTCCTTTCTCTGATCTTCTAACATCTCCAACATTCATATCATGCTGCAATGACCTCAACATCCCCTCTGGCAAAGCATTATTCCATATTCTAACAACTCGCTATGTAAAGAACGTTTTCCTAAATTCTGTCCTCACACATATGATTAAAGTTTTGCCTGACACTCCTTCATTAAAACTTTCTGCCTTAAAGGTTGAGGGCGGCACGGTAGCACAGTGGTCAGCACTGCTGCTTCACAGCTCCAGGGACCTGGGTTCGATTCCTGGCTTGGGTCACTGTCTGTGTGGAGTTTGCACATTCTCCTCGTGTCTGCGTGGGTTTCCTCCGGGTGCTCCGGTTTCCTCCCACAGTCCAAAGATGTGCGGGTTAGGTTGATTGGCCATGCTAAAATTGCCCTTACTGTGTCCTGGGATGCGTAGATTAGAGGGATTAGTGGGTAAATATGTAGGGATATGGGGGTAGGACCTGGGTGGGATTGTGGTCAGTGCAGACTCGATGGGCCGAATGGCCTCTTTCTGTGCTGTCGGGTTTCTATGATTTCTAAGATTTTCAGAACATGAATTTTAGTATTCATAAATTTTACAATTATTGGTTTGGATTTTTGTGGTTCAGCCTAATCTAGGGAGTTAGGAATTTTCCTGACCCTGCAATCCCATCTCCATCCGAGAGGAGCCTGCCCACTCACCAACCCTATTTCTGTACCAGGAAAGTGGGCAAGGACTGGTCTGCCAACTCTGGAGACAGGCCAGAGGCAGAAATGGGCTCAGAGATGAAGGGTGAGGACAATCCTGAAATGGCCCAGTTTCAAGGCCTATCTCCATAGATGAGAACAATGTTGGCTTGAAACAATACAGAAAGAAAAGCAGGTCAGTTTTATGGCTCCCTCACCCCTACCTCCCTTCATTCCCCTCCCCCCCCATGCCCACCTTCAACACCCCATACTCCTCTAATCCCCTACCTTTGCCTTCACCTAACCTGGCAATGTTACGTTTTGCATTCAAAACCCTGCCAGCTGATAATGAAACAGTTACACCGCTGACTGCAGCATTTTCTGATGATCCTGAATGCATAAAACACTCTTCCCACCTTCAGGTTGCAGTTCACGACCTCCACCATCAAAGGTAAGCCTTCCTGATCGTGACTGCCTCTATGAAAATCATGGGGGATCTGAATTGGCATTCTTTAAAATGATGTGGCTGCCGGCCACAATCTGTCCCACTCCCTGTGCTGGTGTAAATAGGAATGGACTTCCATGTCCGGGACCAGGCTGCCATTGTTTCTAGACCCTGCCTCCATTTCAGTCCTGATTAAACTTTGAAAGGCTGGTCTAGCCAGCAACACCTCCATCCCACAAATTAATTTTTAAAAATCAGGCCCATGGTGTCAGTGCCATTGTTAAAAGAGGCTATTGGTATGTACACAATCTGTGCCACAAATCAATAGTTTCATAGTTGGGATGAAGTTGTTTTTCCCTTTTCTTTGTTCTGAAGTCTGCACTGTGAAAGTTGATGACATTTTCTCAGTGAGCAAGTGACACCATGATGTTCATGCAGGTGGTTATCACAGAATGAGGTTAACTCATTGCAATTCAGGTATGCAGAAGCCTGGGGGATATTTAACTATTCGTGATAGTGGGAGATGTGTTTGCATTTTCTCCTCCTGGGAAAGAGGGAGAAAAACATATTGGGACTTATCTAAATGTTGCTCTTCTTCATCGCTTATTATGATCTATGGATTAACATCTCTGTTTTGTATTTACACTACAATGCCAGGTCAACCTGAGAATGTTATATTTTTTGTCACTGCAAGTATTTATGATCCGATTTCTTTTACCGGGGGCGAAGTCAGAAGCTCTAATTTGATTGATGACCATGCCCCATTGGTTCAACATCCATCCATTTTTTTAATTGTTTGCAGAGTATTGGGTTCAGAACAGGCAGCAGTTGGTGCAACAAAGTTGAACATTTTGCCCAAGAATTGTTAAAGCTTCCCTTGAAAACCATACAAAACGAAGATGGAATCTAGCACGCCTTGCTTACACCAAAGCTGACAAAGAAATACAGTATGATTTCACAACAAGGATGGGGCACACATCCACACATCCTGTTTAATTTTATCGAAGCACATCACAGCTGAAGGAACAGACCTGGTAAACATTTAAACACGTCAAAACAATTTTACTAAATAGCCTGAGCAAGGCCAAACAAATTCTACACTTTTATTTTTCTTTAAGTAAACGCATAAATAACTTTTAATGTCAACAATTACTATGAGGATTTTCAGCCTAAACTGTGGGCACATTCTCTGGCAATGTTTGAATCCATAGTCTCCAGTCACGTTGAAACTCAGCAAGAGAGGGGAGAAAAACTTATTTCCGAACAGTTGTAACACTTGACGCCCACACTTTCTCTGCAAAGAAAAATACTCTCTGGTGATTTACACCCGCAGAAAAGTTTTTTGCATAAGAAATTATTTTGTAATTGGGAATCAGGGACTGTAATATCTTCATTAGCACCTTGCACAAAAGTAATTTATGTGAATCGACCAACTCCGTTGCGAGGTGACAGCATGAGAATTATGTTGTAGGGAATGCTTGGTAAAAGATTGTGGTGGCTAATAAAGGTCTAGTCTGAGGAGAGCAAGACATGCGATACATGCAGGATGTGGCTGATTACTGTTGTCAGATCACTTTTTCTTTGAAGAGCAGAACCGTTCGCTGCGGCTGTCAAGCACCAGGTTTTTCATCTCCAAAATGGAGTCAAGTGCCATTTCTATTCCTGCTGTCAAAGGAACAGTTTCACTGCACAGCTACTCATCATTATCCACCATCTGTGCGACTGCTCCTCATAATTACTTACATACGGTGTGTTTGATCTGCTTTATTCCTGATAAATAGAAAATAAAATTAAGCCATCAAAGTCTATCAGTCACAAAAGAAATTGGAATTTTAGTGAGGTAATTATTTTTTTCTTTGTGTGTATCCTTTAAGAACTTGCCGAACATCTCATGTTCGCGTAAAGATATGTTTGATAGTGCTTGTATGAAAACTTGATAATGAATCAAAATGCTATTAAACATGGCACTTTTTTTTTAACATGTCAATTTTGAATAGAAGAGATCATTTTACCAAACTTAGTAAAGACTTTGTCAAAATGATATGAGAAAAACATATTAATAAACATGATTTCTTTAGCTTTTGAAAAAAATACATTGACTTGCTGAATCTTTAACCCTTTAACTAATGGCTCCAAGTGCTTAAGAGGAATTAACTTATCATTCAGAAATATTGGCCTTGAAATTATGCTACGGGACAGTGGCATTCCGATTTTTTTTTGTGTGAAATTATTGTGTCTTCTCTTTTATAGCTATTAACCCACTTATTATTAGTAAGTTACCACCTTTGTTAACATGATGGAGAAAGGAATTTTATTCAAATATTTGAATGTTCATATTCTACCATAAAATTTTAAGGTTGTCATAAAGTGATTTAAGAAAAAAGTGACCATAAAACTCACTAAAATTGTATATAGTGCACTAAAATTGTATATAGTGCACTAAAATTATCTCTTGTTAAATCAAAATTCTCACACCTTGAAATGATGGGGGTGAAGTGCTAACATTGCAGATATTATGTTCTCTCACACTTAACATTGAGCCACTCTCAAGTGTCCTGTCATGATCTCATTATAAATATGCTCAGATATTAACAATTTACTGCAAGCTTCAGAACAAACTGAACATTGAGATTTCTATGTTCTGTACAGTAAAGGCTTTTTTAAGAGTGTGCTGAGGACTGCTCTTTTGTGACACCCGAAATTGAGGAAACCTCAAAGAAATCACACGAATTTACTTCTTAGCTTTTCCATTTTATCTGATGTTTAGGCCGGAATTTTGCAACCCTTCATGTTGGCAGGATCTTCTAGTCCCGCCAATGTGAATGGATATTTAAAGTCTCGCTGGCCCTATGGGGTTGGGGGGAAGGGGGGAGCTCTGGAAAATTCCGACCATAGTTTTTAATCCTTTTAAGCTTTAGTTTTGATCAGAAATAAAAACAGAAAATGCTGGATAAACTCAGCAGGTCTGGCAGCTCTGTGGAGAAAGGAACAGAATTTTTTTGGGAGAATTCCGCCCAGAATCTAAGTGTTGAATTCACGGGAAAACTGGAGTAATTCACATTGGTTTTTTTCAATGGGAGTTCAGACTAGCATCTCCCACACTCAATGCAATGCAGAGGCCACCAGCGTGAATTAGATTTCAGGGGCCAGGACCTATTCCCGCCTGGGAGGCCGAATCCAGCGAGCCTCTGCACAAATGATGATCCCCCCCCCCCCCCCCACCCCGCCCCCACACAGCGCAAACCCCTGGAGAGGCAGACCTCAACCCCCAGCTGACCCCCCAGCCCACCCAGTCACTGGCCTCCCTCCTGCCCCCATCAATCTCCATGCAGAGTAGCAGCGGGACCCTCCCACCCCTAGTGATTGCCCCCTAAGCCTTGCCATGCCACTGTAGGCCCCACCCCTTGGCACTGTCCCATGCCCAAAGGTTTCCTCTTGGGCAATGCTGGGGGCACAGGCTGGTACTGCCAGGGTGCCCATGCCCAGGGGTCAGCACCTCCCCACCGCCCGACCCCCTGGAGGGCCCCGATTGCTCCCACTTTACTCCAACAGGGTCATCCCAATAGTTCCCGGAAGTGGGGACCTACTGTAAATCCCGCTAGAGTGAACCATTCTGGCGGGGTGAGAGGGGCTAGCGGGCCCAGAAAATTCAGTCCCGGGCCCACTAATTACATGAAAAACAAATTTAAATTATATTAAAATCACTTACCTGGTCTTCCTGTCGGTTTCCTGTGGAGATCTGAAATCCGGCTCTGGGAGATGTGCGAATCCCACACGTGCCTGGCCGTGAGATTCTCCCACCTCGCTGCACTGGGAGAATCATCCCCAGAGTTAATGTTTTGAGTCCGTACGATTTTTCTTTAGAACTCTGACCTTGATCAAACGGGATTAAATATTCTTCCACTTTATTGTTCTGCTAAGAAAAATTAAGTGGTATCTGTCAACCATTAGTACTTAAATCTATCAAAACTTAACAGCACAGAAGGAGGCCATTTGGCCTGTTGTGTCTCTAATGTCTTTTTGTTAGACCACTCCAAAATAAATCTCATTATCCTAATCTTTCCCCATACCTTTGTTTAAAATAATTATGTTTTTTCTTTAAAACATCTAATTTCATCCCCATCAACTAATCCTGTTACCAATTTATTCATTTTCCAACAGCAATCCGCTGAAAAATAAACAAATATCTTGTGTACCAAATACAATATTGATCTCAATAGTATCAACTTTAGCAAAGGGAGTACCTCTCTCACTTCTGTATTGAGGACGTTGCAGTTCAAGTCACATTCTACATACTTGAGCACATAGTGTTAGCTTACACTCCCGTGCTATACTGAGAGAGTACTGCAGTGCTGGAGGTGCTGCCTTTTATCTGAAATGTTAACATTGAGGCTGTGGGCTTCCTCTCCAGTAAATGTAAAGCATTCAATGGCACAATGTGAATAAGAACAGGAATGTGATCCTTCCAGTTTCCTACCAATATTTAAGAGGATTTTCACAGTAACTTCATTGCAATGTTAATGTAAGCCTTCTTGTGACACTAATAAATAAACTTTAAATTCCTCAACCAACACCTAAAATAGAATCACAGAATTGTTATGGTACATACGGAGGCCACTTGTCCCAATGTGCTTGCATAGCTCTCTGAATGAACAATTCACTTAGTGCCATTCTCGCACTTTCTCCCCATAACCCTTCCTTTTCAGAGAATAGTCTCATTTCCTTTTGAATGCTTCAGTTGAACCTACCTCCACACTCTTGTCTCCTCTACTAACCACCACAAATCTGTGCCCTTTCATTACCAATCTCTTCCCAAATGGGAACCGTCTCTCCCTATCTATTCCATCCAGACCCCTTGTGACCCTGAACACCTCCATAAAACTTCCTTGAACCTTCTCCTTGCCAAGGAAAACATTCCCAAGCGTCTCCAATCCACCTTCACAACTGAAGTTCCTCTTTTCTGGAGCCACTCCCGTGAATCATATGAGGATATGGCAGAGTCTTTAAATAAGTTTTTTGTGTCGGTCTTCACGGTGGAGGACACAAATAGTTTGCCAAATATTAACGATAGAGGGTTGGCAGCAGGAGAAATACTTAATACAATTAATGTTACCAGAGAGGCAGTGCTGGGTAGACTAATGGGACTGAAGGTGGACAAGTCCCCGGGTCCGGATGGAATGCATCCCAGGGTATTGAAAGAAATGTCAGAGGTAATAGTGGATGCGTTAGTGATTATTTATCAAAACTCGTTGCATTCTGGGGTAGTGCCGGTTGATTGGAAAACGGCTAATGTTACGCCGCTGTTTAAAAAAGGAAGGAGACAAAAGGCGGGTAACTATAGGCCGGTCAGCTTAACGTCTGTAGTAGGGAAAATGCTGGAATCCATTATTAAAGAGGAGATAGCAGGGCATCTGGATAGAAATGGTTCGATCAATCAGACGCAGCATGGATTCATGAGGGGAAAGTCGTGCTTGACGAACATGTTGGATTTTTATGAAGATGTGACTAGGGCGGTTGATGGAGGAGAACCGGTGGATGCGGTGTTTTTGGATTTCCAAAAGGCGTTTGATAAGGTGCCCCATAAAAGGCTGCTGAAGAAGATTAGGGCACACGGAGTTGGGGGTAGTGTGTTAAAGTGGATTGGGGACTGGCTATCCGACAGGAAGCAAAGAGTCGGAATAAATGGGTGTTTTTCCGGTTGGAGGAAGGTAACTAGTGGCGTGCCGCAGGGATCGGTACTCGGGCCGCAACTGTTTACCATTTATATAGATGATCTGGAGGAGGGGACGGAGTGTAGGGTAACGAAGTTTGCAGACGACACAAAGATAAGTGGAAAAGTGAATCGTGTGGAGGACGGAGAAAATCTGCAGAGAGATTTGGACAGGCTGAGTGAGTGGGCGAGGATATGGCAAATGGAGTATAACGTTGATAAATGCGAGGTTATACACTTTGGAGGAAATAATAACAAATGGGATTACTATCTCAATGGAAACAAATTAAAACATGCTACCGTGCAAAGGGACCTGGGGGTCCTTGTGCATGAGACGCAAAAGCCCAGTCTGCAGGTACAACAGGTGATCAAGAAGGCAAATGGGATGTTGGCCTATATTGCGAGGGGGATAGAATATAAAAGCAGGGATGTCTTGATGCACCTGTACAGGGCATTGGTGAGGCCGCAGCTGGAATACTGTGTGCAGTATTGGTCCCCTTATATGAGGAGGGATATATTGGCATTGGAGGGAGTGCAGAGAAGGTTCACCAGGTTGATACCGGAGATGAGGGGTTTGGATTATGAGGAGAGGCTGAGGAGATTGGGTTTGTACTTGTTGGAGTTTAGAAGGATGAGGGGGGATCTTATGGAGACTTATAAGATAATGCGGGGGCTGGATAGGGTGGAGGCGGAGAGATTCTTTCCACTTAGTAAGGAAGTTAAAACTAGAGGACACAGCCTCAAAATAAAGGGGGGTCGGTTTAAGACAGAGTTGAGGAGGAACTTCTTTTCCCAGAGGGTGGTGAATCTCTGGAATTCTCTGCCCACTGAGGTGGTGGAGGCTACCTCGCTGAATATGTTTAAAGCGCGGATGGATGGATTCCTGATCGGTAAGGGAATTAAGGGTTATGGGGATCAGGCGGGTAAGTGGTACTGATCCACGTCAGATCAGCCATGATCTTATTGAATGGCGGGGCAGGCTCGAGGGGCTAGGTGGCCTACTCCTGCTCCTATTTCTTATGTTCTTATGTTCTTATGAATCCCCTCTGCACCACCTCCAATGTCCCTCAAACGGGTGGTGCCCAGAATTGGACACAAATCACCAGCTGAAGTTGAACCAATGACCTAAACAATTTCAACACAACCTCTCTGTTCTTACACTCCATGCCCCTATCAACAAATCTCTGCACACTTCCCAACTGTTCTCTCAACCTGTCCTGCCACCCCAACAATCTATATAAATAAACACCCAGGTCTCTCTGCTCCTGCACCCCCTTTAGATTTGTAATTATCTGATTGTTTAATTTGTTCCTGTTTGTGGACCTGGTTGTGTCCAAGTTGGCTGCCATTACAACAGTGGCTATTTCAAATGACTTGATTAGTTACAAAATGCTATATAAGTGCAGCCCATTCTTCAAAGTGACAGAAAATTAAATGTTTATGATTCAATACACTCAGGGAGTTAAATCTGCCTACAGGTCTTGAGCACAGAGTCTTGGTTATATGCAGTAATGATAATGCATAATGCAGTACTTGATAGAGTGCTGCGTTGTTAGCAGTGCTGACATTAACTTGACTGACAGCTCAAAGAGACATACACTGTAACACTATTTGGGGGAAAATGGGCGATATTTTCAATTGCTGTTAGGGTTAGGAATGGTATGGGCGCAGTTTCAAAATAACAGTCCCAGAATGCATTGCTGGATCCCAATGCTTCCAGGATAAACTCCAATTTTCAAGTGAGGTTGGGGAGGGGGTGGGGAAGGAAGTCAGGACCCATTTGCCTCCAGTTAGTGGCCTTTTATGTTCCTTGTGGAGCTTGTTAACACAAGCTCGGGAGGGCAAAAGCAGAATATTCTACATTATCTGAAAAGTGACAAATCCAGACAGACTGATGCACATCAAAACACGGTGATCAGGTTCAATGTGGGGAGAAGTGAGGTTCTTTTTCTATAAAGTGGAAAATATTGACATTTGGGGACTCTTGAGTCAGATTGGCCACTTTTGTGCTCATTGAGATTGCCAATCCTCTGCGGTGCTGCCTGCTCTTCAGCAAGGCAGTGGCAGGTCCATCATTGTTACCAATGCTTCTGCTGCTTCCTCATGGAAATATTCGGTGCCACTAATTGGGAACTGTGCTCGCCTCCGGCCAAATTAGGGCATTTACTTTTCACAATAGTTTATTGCGGGTCATATATGCGGTATGGGGTACACACAGTAAGAAGTTTAACAACACCAGGTTAAAGTCCAACAGGTTTATTTGGTAGCAAAAGCCACACAAGCTTTCGAGGCTCTGAGCCCCTTCTTCAGGTGAGTGGGAATTCTGTTCACAAACAGAACTTATAAGACACAGACTCAATTTACATGAATAATGGTTGGAATGCGAATACTTACAACTAATCCAGTCTTTAAGAAACAAAACAATGGGAGTGGAGAGAGCATCAAGACAGGCTAAAAAGATGTGTATTGTCTCCAGACAAGACAGCCAGTGAAACTCTGCAGGTCCACGCAACTGTGGGAGTTACAAATAGTGTGACATAAATTCTGATTCTAGGATCGCATGATAAAGACTCAGGAGGAAAAAAGCAGAAATATTTATGTGAAATAGTGTGACATAAACCCAGTGGAGGCCGTCCTTGTGTGTGCGGAACCTGGCTATCAGTTTCTGCTCCGCGACTCTGCGCTGGGGTACAGACAGGGAAACCATCCAGTCATTGGGTTCCCAACCCCAATTTGAAAATCAAGCCCAATGAGTTTTGCATTTCTGCAAATGTCCAAAATTCCTCTTCGAATTCCTCTCCAAAAACAGACTAATTAGTTCTTCATTGCATTAATATTTATGAGATTCAGAGGTTGGCCATGGTATTCAACTTTATAACAACAGTGCTTGCACTTCGGAAATAATTAACTTTGGGTTGGTGGACGGTGCAATTTGTCCCTAAATGAATGAAAGTTCATTCCTTAACTAAATATTCTCTTTGACTTTTTTTTTAAGATTACAAATTATTATTTAATAATGCTTGTCCATCCCAAACTACTGATTTGTTGCTTTTAATGAAACTTGATTTATTTTGTTCAAAGATGGCAATGTAGGAACAATCAATGCAGAATTATTTTTAACAGAATTAAATTCCATTCACATTCTGCCACTTTCACTTTATCCGAATGGACCAACGGTAATTCAAGTCTTTCTAACATTATTGTCCAAGTATGAAAAAAGTTACCAGTGGATGTGATTTCCATTTTAAATGAACATGCCTCAATAAGAATGGAACTATTTTAAATTCAGCTCTCAGATATAAACAACAATGGTCCAGAATGTATGATGAGAACAGAGGTGAGGCTATCAGTGCCTATCGCATTGCTAATTCTGGATCATTGTCATTTATACCCAACAGCTGCATTTAAAACTGAAAAAGTTTGGATTGGTGTATTCAGGATGAAATGATTTTTTTAATGGTTTGATAGATGATGTTTACTGGTGAACAATCTCTCTGACCCCCCAAAAAAACTGATTTGGTGTGGAAGCTCAGTCCCTCTGATGAAAATTACCGTTGGAGTTGTAAAATGTATGTATTTTTGAAACTTTTTCTGTTTGTTGCTTTTATCTCTCCCACTTAACCCCGTCTGTCTTTTCCAATCTCTATTTTCCCTTAACTGTGCATCATTTACCTGGTTCTGCTTTATCTGTCCTTTTTGTACCCTATGTGTCTCAGTGGGGATTCTTTACTCTGTTTGAAAAGCCTCATTATTGACTATCCTGCTTGCACATGTCGCGTGCTCTTGTAGTGGGATAGCACTCGGGGAAAAAAAAACATCGGATTAAAGGAAATCTTTGCCGACAAGCTTCTGAAATGTCTGTAGGCAGCTGTCAGCAAGGTGAATGGTGAGTGTCGCTCCTTCACCACTGACAGCAAAATCTGAGTCAAATATTTTTGAAGCGTTCTTTAATGTTATACAGAGACTGTAATATTTAAGGACACTCTGTCCCTGTTATCAATTGTGGATATTTATATGCTGACCAATATGGAAAAATTACTTGTATCCATCCTTGTCTTTGTTGAATGGACTACTAACTTTTCAACTATTCAGGAATTTAGAAGATTAGCATTTACTTGGCTCAAATATTTGCCCATATGTTTCCAAATCAGAAGGTTGGGGTTTGAGTCTTACTTGAGAGCTTGAGCAATTATCTCAGCTGGCATTCTTGCCCAGTACCGAATAGTGCCACATTGTCAGAGGTGCTGCCCTCAGCTGGGATGAACCTGAAGGCTTGTGTAATATGTTCGAAAGAGTGGCGACCACTGAGTGGAGGAATTAAAGAACTATTTATTAACAGGAATGACTATATACAGAGAGTGAAAAAGATGCCACTGATTACTTTGACTCCAGTCTCCAGACTGCCCGGACTCAGCCCCAAGATTCACGTACTTCAACCGATTGGCCGAATGGATCACAATACTCTCTGAATCATCGCCTCTTAAAGGTGTTCACTATTACAGCTCTCCCCCTAAGTTCCTTATTAACACATTCCATCAAAAATGAAAAAGCATGGTTATATTTAAAATATAACACCATAAATTAATTCTTTAGCACAGTCCATTATAAAGTCAGTCTGTTAGTCTTTCCTATCCCTCTGGGAGTGATGCAGCTCAACTGGAGGTGCCTCAACAGCAGGGGTAGATTTGGTTTGATTTTCAAAAATCGGACTGCCAGCTTGAAAAGGTGCATCAGTGCAGATCACTTCTCCAGTTCCCACTGGAACACTTCCTCAGGCTGACTTAAGAACATAAGAACGTAAGAAATAGGAGCAGGAGTAGGCTATCTAGCCCCTTTAGCCTGCCCCGCCATTCAATAAGGTCATGGCTGATCTGAAGTGGATCAGTTCCACTTACCCGCCTGATCCCTATAACCCCTAATTCCCTTACCGATCAGGAATCCATCTATCCATACTTGCTTCCATACTGCTTTCAACTACAACAACGTCACTGGTGGGCATACTCGGAGTGGACTGCCCCACTGGTTCTCTATGCAACTCCATTCTTCTCAATGATCTGGTGTTTCTCAATTTTTTTACCTTGAACTTCAACTTCATATGATGCTGGGCCCATCCTGGCCATGACAACACCCAACTCTGACCAGTCCCTAAATAGTTAGCAAATTTGTCCACTTTGAATGTTCTCTCAGGTTTTGTTGAATCATGATGTTCCTTGCGCACACTCTGCTTTACCTCCACTCTCGCCGCCAAATTTGGAAACACCAGGTCCAACTTGGTTCAAATACTCTTACCCATCAGCAACTCAGCAGGAGTAACTCTGGTGGTCATGTGGGGTGTTGTTCTACAGGTAATAAGAAAATGTGCTATTTGGTCTGTAGGAATGCTGGTGTTTGCTTTTTCATAGCCACATTCTTTGTGGCTGGTGCTTCTTTAGTGGCCCTAACTTTATCTCCCATCAGTTGCGACAGGTTAGGTGCTCCTCTTCTGTGGCTCCTGTGATTAGCACATCTCCCCACCTCCCAGACAGTCATTACTGGCATCTCCCCCTCATTCCCCTATCCCTCGACATCATTGGCAACATCCGACACACCCTCAAAACAGTCATCACTGACATCTCCCTCTCCCCCCAGCATCTCCCTCTCACCTCAGTGCCAACCTGGCAGTGCCAACCTGTGCCAGCTGCCATTCTCGCCTCTGCACACTCAGGGAGGATCCCCGCGACAGGTTCACATCCTTTGAAAGCCTCGTCATTGTGACAGCACCTCAGCGAGGTACGAAAATTTAGTGAGACTGAAGGATCTGGTGGGGGGGGGGAGGGGGTGGTTAAATATATTGAAATTTATTAAAATGAGTGTAAATCAGGTTGCCCATCATGAGCGTGAACCTGATTATGTCACTGGTGAGTGGTGGCGAAAATCAGAAAGTACAATCTCGCCAGTGAGAGTCGTGATTTACGGGTTTAGCTGGATCTTGAGCCCCCACCACTGGTCCCAAGCATGGAGAGTGTGACTTCAAAATCTCCACATCTTTGTATGGTCTTATGTGGCTTAAACATTGGCACCATTCCACGAATTATACGGGCTTGATAATGCCGTATTCTTCTAACCATATAAGTTCGATCTCTACCTTCTCATGTAGTGAATAGGATACGGGTCTTGCTCTGTGGAATTTTGGTGTAGCCTCTGAATGCATATAAATTTTGGCTTTCAAGCCTCATATTTTGCTTAGTTCTTCAAGTACCTCCTATGTCTCCTGAAGATGTCATATACGTCCCTTTCATTAATTTTAAAAATTTCTAGCCAATTTAATCTTGTTTCCTGAAACCAATCTCGTCCCATCAAGCTTGGCCCTTGGCCCTCAATTACAATTAAAGGCAGTTGGGCAGATTGCTGCCTGAACGTATTGTTACTTATTGTTATCCGTAAGTTGTTCCCAAAATTGGTATAACATCCCCCGTATACATCGCCAGCCTAGTTGAAATGTTTTTTAATCTCGGGCAAGACTCCTCCCTGTAGCTATTGATAAGTTTCTTCTCCCACTACTGAAGCAGAGACTCGTGTGTCCACCTCTATTCTCAGCGGACAACCTTTAACCATCAATACGATTATGATAGAAACTACTTTGCCCACCTTAATATCATTCAACCTATATACATCCAACCTCCTTCAGAATTACTCTCTATGTTGTGCACTGGAGCTGGAATGTTTTCCTAGCACCAGGCAGCACTTGTTTAGGGTGGCACAGTGGTTGGCACTGCTGCTTCACAGCGTCAGGGTCCCATGCTTGATTCCTGGTTTGGGTCATTGTCTGTGCGAAGTTTGCATGTTCTCCCCATGTCTGTGTGGGCTTCCCCCGGGTGCTCTGGTTTCCTCCCACATTGTGAAAGGCGTGCTGGTTAGGTGCATTGATCCAAATAGGTGCCGGACTGTGGCGACTAGGGGAATTTCACAGTAACTTCATTGCAGTGTTAATGTAAGCCTTACTTGTGACTATTAAATAAACTTTACTTTTACACTTGCTTCTTATTTGCCCCTTCCTGCCTCAGACTTAACACATAGCTTCCCTAAACCTACACTTCTCTGGGGGTGGGCTCTCCCACGCCAATAGCATTCCTCACAGTTCCTGGTTTGTAGACTGAATCAGGTATCCCTTTGCACTTTCTCTGGTTCTGTACTTCTTTGTTCATTAAATTCCGTGCCCACATCCCTGTTGCTACTGCCATTAGCAGTTTCGCTCCAAACTTGGTGGACCTTGTCAGCTTGCAGGTTTGAACTTCCCATAGCAAGGACAATTTCTAATGCCTTCCTCAGGATTATTTCTGTTCTGCCAACAACTTCTTCTGTATGATAATATCATTCATCCCACACACGAGCCAGTCCCTCAGCATCTCATTAAGGGTCAGACCCAAACCTCACCATGAAAGCTGCTATTGCCTTCCTTGGGGCTTTTGCCATTGAATTAAATTTATATTTCTACAAAGTTGCAGAGTGATAATGCTCTTTTACTATTTCTATAAGTTCTTTGAAGATTTTAGTGTCGGGGTGCCTGGGAAGTCAAGCTTTTTGGTTTGGGCACTGCAGCTGTTAACAGAATTACTGTCTGTTTTTCCTCCCCCTCCGCCCCCCTCCCCACCCATTTCATTTGGTTGAGGAAGTATCGCAGACGTTCAATGTA
Organism: Mustelus asterias; assembly: GCF_964213995.1. Taxonomy (NCBI): domain Eukaryota; kingdom Metazoa; phylum Chordata; class Chondrichthyes; order Carcharhiniformes; family Triakidae; genus Mustelus; species Mustelus asterias. The sequence continues at coordinate 41,827,077 of NC_135810.1, forward strand.
TTGAACCCAAACCTCCAAATTTGGGTTGAATGGCTCAATCTTTCTGAATAGAGGCATTATGACAACTCACTGATTGATTGCTAATTAGACATGCTTCAAACAACTTGTACACGAGGTCTGCTCTGCCATTCTCCGTGGCAAATGGAAAACGTTCCATTGATCCTCGTTGCCAAAGGTAATATCTTGGAAAGAGTGCTAACCATCAAGTGGGGCAACTAAAAAACTATTCATTAGCAGGAATAACTACTTACAGAGAGTGAGAAAGATTCTATCGATTACTTTGACTCCAGTCTCCAGACTGCCTGGGAGAACCCACGCTTAGCCCAAGAATTCATGCGCTTCGGCCCAATTGGGCGAAGGGGCCACATGACCCTCCAAAACCTTGCCCTTAAAGGGGCTCATTACACTAGCCTGTCTGCCTGTTCAGGTGAATGTTAAAAATCTCAGGGCTGAAATGGAAGAAGAACTATGCACTTATATGTTCTGACTGGACAACATCAGTCAAAAGCAAATTCTCTGGACATTAATTCATTTGTTGCATGTGGAATCTTGCTGCACATTCCCCTCATTACAACGGAGTTGTGTCTACTTCAAAAAATAATTTATTGCCTGAACAGCACATTTGGATTTGTGCAAAGAAGCTGCATAAATGGAAGCTTATTTACCTTTTTTTTCTTCTTGCATTGCCTGTAAAGTGCTGTGAACTGCATATTAAGCAGGATTAATGCAAACCTTTTTGTTTCATCTTTTATTCAGTAACAACTGCATAGGCATATTTCCACTCATGAAATTATGTTGACTGAGATATCCTTCTATGTGAATCTATTTCTGGGAGAGTCAGTAGCAGGAAACAAATCTTTTCTTTTCAAATCGATAACCCTACTTAAAAGACCCAAACGCAGGACACCCTTGTAATATATACAAATGTTATGAGTATGCGCAATGCAGAATGACTTCATTATACATGGGGACTGGCATGAGTTGGCATTAAGTTGGCAATGTGTAACAGGTTTTGGAGATGAAATGGAATCAAATACAAAAATATTGGCTGCAAACTGCGATGGGGACTGTGATCAACAAGATCAGCTGGCTCACGGTCACCTCTCTGCTAGGATGGTAGAAATTTCAATTGGATTGTGCTGAGCCTCACTGTTCCTGACATCATGTGACCACTTTCAGTTAAATGGGCAGCTGCTGGGTCCTAGGGTCCATCTTATTCAGTAGCTAACCAGACTGGCTTCAGGCCAGTTTATTCTGATGAGGCTGACGTAAAATCTATATCCCTGTTATAGACAACCACAGTGAAGGTTTACAGTGTAATAGGTTCAGGTTTTCGTCCTGGGGTTGGGAGTGTAGAGTCAGGAGATTTCCCAGCTCTGTGGATACCACCTTTAAAAACAAATGTCCATCCAAAGTCAAGTTTTCAGTTGGTGGAGACAGGCTGAAATAGATGGTGACCGCGGAATGAGTGTGAACGCTGCTGGGTGCGGGGGCAGGCTTGGCATAAGACCTGTCTCTGTGCTTCAGCTCTGTGTTTAAATAAAAAATAATACAACAAAGAAACCTCCAGCCTTTGTTCCCCTCATATAATCCCAATGTCTCATACATGCCAACCCATGCCCCTCTATCTAACCCCATGGATGGCTTCTCACGTTCCAATGGCAAACCATGTCCATCCATCATCCTCCATGGTCCCTCATCCCCGTGCCAACTTAATGCCAACTCATGCCTCTCATCCACCACTCTTTGCCCTTATCCCCTCTCTGCCAACTCAATGCATTGGATAATTCATTGACAGCATTGACACTTCCTGGACATGGTTGACAATTTTGACACTATCTGGGCAGGTCTGATAGCTCCGACACTTTGGCCCTGATTTTACTGGCTTGCCTGCCCCGAAGTTTGGGCGGGTGAGGCTTGTAGAACGGCATTCTCCATTAGCCTCGGGTGCGATCTTATGAGCCTCGGTGGGTGTGCCGATAAAACATTCCAACCATCAAAAGTTTTTTTTAAACAGCTGAACCATGGGTTGACATGAGTTGGCATTAAGTTGGCACGGGGATGAGGGACCATGGAGGATGATAGATGGACATGGTTTGCCATTGGAACGTGAGAAGCCATCCATGGGGTTAGATAGAGGGGCATGGGTTGGCATGTATGAGACATTGGGATTATATGAGGGGAACAAAGGCTGGAGGTTTCTTTGTTGTATTATTGTTTATTTAAACACAGAGCTGAAGCACAGAGACAGGTCTTATGCCAAGCCTGCCCCCGCACCCAGCAGTGTTCACACTCATTCCGCGGTCACCATCTATTTCAGCCTGTCTCCACCAACTGAAAACTTGACTTTGGATGGACATTTGCTTTTAAAGGTGGTATCCACAGCTGGACATATCCTTGACAGTTTGACAGTTCCAATTAGTTCATGTCAAAAATATGCATAATTATGTTTAATTTTAACAATCCCGAAGAGTACCTTAACTCTCACAAAGGCGTTCCAGGACCCTACCCAAGAGGGAACATACATCTCTAAATGGTTGTCCAAGGAATCCTATAACTTGAGACATCCTCTTACCTAGTCTGCTCTGTGCACTCAGGATTTATGATGTGGAGATGCTGGCGTTGGACTGGGGTAAACAAAGTAAAAAGTCTCACAACACCAGGTTGTTGTGAGACTTCTTACTGAGTTTACCCCAGTCCCACGCCGGCATCTCCACATCATGACTACCATCGACATGCAAACTTCCGGCTCCAAGTGGAGAGGATCTCCAAGAAGATCGCGCATATTGACACAGACATCAAGTTACTACAAAGAAGCTTTAACCTGGTGTTGTGAGACTTCTTACTGCACTCAGGATTTATGCAGCTGGAGTTCAAAAATTGCATGTCAATGGCGGCAGCTGGTGATTTAAACAGCTAGCTGCCTCTGTGAGCCCCAACTCAACTCCAGTCCTTCGAAGATGGGAAATGCCAGGTTCAAGGCAAGAATTTGAATTCCGGCCATTCCCATGATATTGGCCATAGCAAAGAGCCCCTCTGTCATAACGAAAATCTGGCCCACTTTTGCATTTTGAAACAGGACATAATGGCTGCTCCCACTGAATGCACTGGAGGCTGGAATATGTAGAAGAACTTGAGAATGGTTCAGTTTATATACTGAAAAATAGCCATCTTTTTCAGTACTAATGAAATTTAGAACTCGAAAGTGCAGATGCCTAGGCTCAGAATAAGGTAATTCTTGAGTGTGATCAAACAGGTTAGCTAATAGTGATTGGCCCAGAAGTATATGGCATGTTAACAAAACTTCTTATTCCCAACAAGGCAAAATATGTGCCATTCATCAGCAAGTTGGAGAAACATTTCAACCCTAAGCCATAAGGGATAGCATAAAGTGACCAGAAACCACTAAAGTAGTGAAACAATTGGTGAGTACATTGTGACACTGAAGAATTTATCATTACATTGCAACTTTGACATAATCTTGCACTGTGCATAATGAGACGTATTTGTGTGTAGTTTGGATAATGGAAGAATCCAGTTAAAGCTAATAAACACGGAAAACTAGCATGTGAGATTGCTTTGTCCTTGGAGATGGCATTGAAGAATGTGAGGGAATTTTGTCCTATACAATTCATAGTCATAGGGTCAAGAGTTTTACAGTACAAAAAGAGGCCCTTCAGCCCATCGTGTCTGCACTGGCCATCAAGCATTTATCTATTTTAATCCCATTTTCCAGTAATTAGTCATGGCCTTGTATGTTATGGCATTTCAAGTGCTCATCTAAATGCTTCTTAAATGTTGTGAATGTTCCCACTTCTACCACCCTTTCAAACAGTGAATTCTAGATATCAACCACACTCAGGTGAAGAAGCTTTTCTTCAAATCCCCTTTAAATCTCCTGCACCTTACTTTAAACATCCCTTCATTATTGACCTAAAGGGGAAAAGTTCCATCCTATCTACTCTATCTATGTCGCTCATAATTGTGTACACCTCAATCAGGACCTGCCTCAGCCTTCTCTGCTTTAAAGGAAAACAACTCCAGCCTAGCCAGCCCCTCTTTCACAGCAGATACATTCCAGCCAAGGCAATATCCTGGTGAATCTCTTCTGCACCTTCTCTAGTGCAATCACATCCTTCCTATAGTGTGGCAAGCAGAACTGCACAAAGTACTCTATGTGGCCTAATGAGCAGTTTACACAGCTCCATCATAACCTCCCTGCTTTTATAATCTATACTTCAGCTAATAAAGGCAAGAATCCCATATGCATTCTTAACCATCTGATCTACCTGTCCTGCTACCTCCAGGGATCTATGGACATGCACCCCTTATCCACTCTACTTCCTAGTGTCCAACCATTTATGGTGTATTCCCTTGCCTTGTTCGTCCTCCCAAAATGTGTCACATCACATTTTTCAAGGTTAAATTTGTTTTGCCACTATTCTGCCCATCTGATCAACCTATCTATATCACCCTGCAGTCTAAGCCCCTTTCTCACTATTTATCACACAATTTTCATGTCATCTGTGAACTTATTGACCATACCTCTTACTTTCATGTCTAGATTATTAATATACACTACAAACAGCAAGGGACCCAGCACTGATCCTTGCGGCACACTACTGGACACAGGCTTCCATACAACACAACCATTGACTATCATCCTCTTTCTCCTGCCATTAAGCCAATTTTGGATCCAGTTTGCAAAATTGCCCTGGATCCCAAAGGTTCTTACCTTCTTGACCAGTCTCCCACGCCAGATAATCAAAAGCCTTACTGAAGTCCATGTAGACTACATCAGCTACACTGCCCTCATCTGCATACCTCCTCAAAAAATTCAATCAAATTTGTTAGACATGATCTCCCTATGACAAAGCCACACTGACTATCCCTGATTAGCCCCTCCAAGTGAGATTAATTCTGCCCCTTAGAATATTTTCCAATAATTTCCCTACCACTGATGTTAAACACATTGCCTTATAATTACCTGGCTTGTCACTACTTCCCTTCCTAAGTAATGCTACCACATAAGCTGTCTCCAGTCTTCTGTCACCTCTTTTGTAATGATGTGGAGATGCTGGCGTTGGACTGGGGTAAACACAGTAAGAAGTCTCACAACACCAGGTTAAAGTCCAACAGGCTTATTTGGTAGCACAAGCCACTAGCTTTCGGAGTGCTGCCCCTTCATCCGGTAAGTGGGAGTTCTGTTCACAAACAGGGCATATAAAAACACAAACTCAATTTACAAAATAATTGCATCTTTGTAGAAACTTGTAAATTTTTGTAAACTTGTTTATTTTGTAAACTAGTTGGTCCCACCCTTCACCTTGAGGGGAACATGTTGGCCCTGTACTGTACCTATTGATTAGTACAGCTTCTGTCCACAGTCTAAGTTGGTGAGGCCTGGTTGGTAGAGTGCTTGAGATGGTGAGTTTGTGACTTTTTATTGATATAATATCAACCACATGATACAGTGCAGAAATTTGCCAAGTTGCCAAAAGATAGCAATCAAAGTGGGAAAAAGAACTTCTTCCAGTGTCTCGTCACTGGACACAGGTGAGGTCCCAGAGGATTGGAGGATAGCTAATGTGGTCCCGTTATTTAAGAAGGGTAGGAAGGATAACCCGGGAAATTATAGGCCGGTGAGCTTGACATCCGTGGTAGGGAAGTTGTTGGAGAGGATTCTTAGAGATAGGATGTATGCGCATTTAGAAAGGAATAAACTCATTCACAATCGTCAGCATGGTTTTGTGAGAGGGAGGTCATGCCTCACTAACCTGGTGGAGTTTTTTGAAGAAGTGACCAAAATGGTTGATGAGGGAAGGGCCGTGGATGTCGTCTAAATGGACTTTAGTAAAGTGTTTGACAAAGTCCCTCATGGTAGGTTGGTGCAAAAGGTTGGATCTCATGGGATAAAGGGGAGGTGGCTAGATGGGTGGAGAGCTGGCTTGGTCACAGAAAACAGAGGGTGGTAGTGGAAGGGTCTTTTTCCGGCTGGATGCCTGTGACTAGTGGTGTTCCGCAGGGCTCTGTATTGGGACCTCTGCTGTTTGTGATTTATATAAACGATCTGGAAGAAGGTGTAACTGGGGTAATCAGTAAGTTTGCGGACGACAGGAAAATGGCTGGACTTGCAGATAGTGAGGAACATTGTCAGAGGCTACAGAAGGATATAGATAGGCTGGAAATTTGGGCAAAGAAATGGCAGATGGAGTTCAATCCAGATAAATGTGAAGTGATGCATTTTGGTAGAACTAACGTAGGGGGGAGCTATACGATAAATGGCAGAACCATAAAGGGTGCAGAGGGACCTGGGTGTGCAAGTCCACAGATCCTTGAAGGTGACGTCACAGGTGGAGAAGGTATTGAATAAGGCATATGGCATGCTTGCCTTTATAGGACGGGGCATAGAGTATAAAAGTTGGGGTCTGATGTTGCAGTTGTATAGAACATTGGTTCGGCCGCATTTGGAATACTGCGCCCAGTTCTGGTCGCCACACTACCAGAAGGACGTGGAGGCTTTAGAGAGAGTGCAGAGGAGGTTTACCAGGATGTTGCCTGGTATGGAAGGGCTTAGTTATGAGGAGAGATTGGGTAAACTGGGGTTGTTCTCACTGGAAAGACGGAGGATGAGGGGTGACCTAATAGAGGTGTATAAAATTATGAAAGGCATAGATAGGGTGAACGGTGGGAAGCTTTTTCCCAGGTCGGTGGTGACATTCGTGAGGGGGGGAGGTTTAACACGGATATCAGAAGGACGTATTTTACACAGAGGGTGGTGGGGGCCTGGAATGCGCTGCTGGGCAAGGTGGTTGAGGCAGACACACTGGGAACGTTATCTAGATAGCCACATGAACGGAGTGGGAATGGAGGGATACAAAAGAATGGTCTAGTTTGGACTAGGGAGCGGCGCAGGCTTGGAGGGCCGAAGGGCCTGTTCCTGTGCTGTATTGTTCTTTGTTCTTGTTCAGTGGTATGCAAAACAGCAACATCACAAAGATGATGTTCAGAGTGCTTGAATTAAGGGGAGTCAAGGTACAGCTTCAGGACAGAGACTCCTGTACAAAGATGTTGGTGAATCAATGTATATCAATATGCACATCAATATGACTGTGGATTATGTCTCTACTCATAAGGGAACATACCTCAGACAGGAAGCCCACCCTTGCCCTCATTAATTTGCTTTGATTTGATTTATTATTGTCACATGTTAGAATACAATGAAAAGTATTGTTTCTTGCATTCTATACAGACAAAGCATACCATTCTTAGACAAGGAAAGGAGATGGTGCAGAATGTAGTGTTACAGTCATAGCTAGGGTGTAGAGAAAGATCAAATTAGTGTGATGTAGGACAATTCAAAAGTCTGATGGTAGCAGGGAAGAAGCTGTTCTTGAATCAGTTGGTATGTGACCTTAGACTTTTGTATCATTTTCCCGATGGAAGAAGGTGGAAGAAAGAATATCCGGGATGCGTGGGATCCTTAATTATGCTGGCTGCTTTTCCAAGGCAGTGGGAAGTGTAGATAGAGTCAATGGATGGGAGGCTGGTTTGTGTGATGGATTGGGCTACATTCATGACATTTTGTAGTTTCTTGCAGTCTTGGGCAGAGCAGGAGCCATATTGCATAATTAGTTCAGGGTCTTATCCCACCCAATCTCAATTTTCAGGCTGGCAGGTGTTGGATATCTCCGGATGGGAAACAGAGAAAGTTAAGAAGCTCGATCTTGGGCAGGAAGGTGGGGTGGGGGGAAGGGGCGCTTCCATCGGAAGCCTCTATCTGACTCAGGCGACCTCCTCACATGGACTGGATACCTCCAGATCACCCCCTTCCCTGCCTGGCATATCCCCTGATAACCCACTTGACCCCCTTGCGACCCCTAAGGGCACTCCCTTTCTTCCCCTTCCTTGGGCACCTGTCACTTACTTTCACACTGACTCCTGATGCTTACGTCCAGGCACCGCACAGCAGTGCCTCTTCTGGCCAATTCAGCACTGTGCGTGGAGGGGCTGGAGAGATATTGGCTGACAGCTCTCCAAGGTGAGTACTTTCAGCAAAGGCAGCGCTGGTCCCACCTGCTGCCAATCAATTGAGTGTAAAATCATAGTAGGCCTGTTAGATTTCACATCTGAAAAAATCAAGCTCTGAAGTTGCAGCAGTGATTAGTCATGCCATGGATGATGATCGAGAAAAAGTTATACTTGCATTATGCACTCTTATCAAGAGTGAACGCAAATATCCAAATGCAGAGAGAAAAGGTGCTTGACATCATTTTCAGAATCAAAAATGTTTCACCAGTTTTCATTAAATGGAAACTTTATGTTTCTGACAGATCAGAAACTTCTCGCAGTGATTCTGAAATTCAATCCCGACAAGGGAAGTGTCAAGGATGCAGTTGTGGGCTGTACTTCTCTCAATAGTATTGAATATTGTACTCCGAAAGAGACTGATACCATTGACACTGTCAAATTTGCTACATGAGGACTCAGAAGTAGGCTGTGAAGAAACAATCTTAACAATAGGGTAGTAGATGATGAATTTTCAATCACAGCAATTGAAATTGTAGCTGGAACTCAAAAAGACTCCGTTTCAAAGAGTCTGCAGGTGGAAATTGAATGGTTGGAGAGATTTTCACTTGTGTCCAGATGAGGAGCTGAAATCCTTCCACAATCATGATAATTTGTCATCTATACAGGGTTACATCGAGTGGTGGTTCCCAGTTCATCTGAGCGATAGGATTCAGCCAGAACTCCATACAAACTCACAGGAATAGTCAGTACATAATCCATAGCAAGAGGATTTGTCAGTTGTGAGGAAAGGTCATGACATGACACATTCAGCCAAATCTTCCAGGCTCTGGATCATCGGAGGCCAGATATAGAACTGAAGATGAGCCTTGTGGAAGTTCTGATATGCTGACCTATTGCTCCAAAAGTTTGAACTTTCAATCACTGCCCTGGAACCTCCAATGTCTCTGAACCTGAGCTAGAGTTGGAAACTTGGGAGAGATTTGTGGTACTTAGCTGACTATTGACATAGCAAATGCTGGTCAGATTAAAACCTATTCTAACATATAGCAATTCCACAACTATCTCCACCTCAATCACCCGACTAACCCCTAATCCAACTACCCCCAAGATGGCTACCTCTCCTTCACCAGACTAGATCTGTGACCTGAAATGACTACCCTTCAACCACCCGAGTAATCCCCGATCTAACGCAGCTATCAAGCGACCACACAACTACGCCCAAGACCACTTGACTACTTCCTAACCCACCCTATCTTACCTGATCACTAACATGTAACTGACTACCCATTCACCCATCTACCAAACTTACCAACTCACTTCCCACCTCTTACCCACCTCACCCACTCGCCCACCTACCCCCACCTAACTACCACCTCAGCCATGTGTCCACCTCATCCATTCACCAGCCTATCCACTTACCCATCTATTCATTTGTACACCCACCTACCCACTCATCTGTTTACTAACATTGAAAGACAGGATTTTTAAACTTACCATACGAAGAGGGAGTGTTTTGTCTTTCCCCAGTTCTACTCCACTCAAATGGAGTTCCCCAAGGGAACAGCAATTCTTTGACAGCCAGAATCAGAAGACCCCGGAAGAAATGTACAGCTGTGTCAGATTGGGAGAATCGTTGCATGCAGCTTCCATCCGGTCAACATTGCCATTACTCAGAGGATTCATGCCATTAACTCTGTTTCTCTCTCCACAGATTTCATAGAATCCCTACAGTGCAGAAGGAGGCCATTTGGCCCATCGAGTCTGCACCGATAACAATCCCACCCAGGCCCTATCCTTTTAACCCCACGTAATCCCCCTGACACTAAGGAGAAATCCCACCCAGACCTGTTTCCCATAGCCCCAAGTATTTATCCCACTAATCCCCCTAACCTACACATCTTGGGACACTAAGGGGCAAATTAACATGGCCAATGCACCTAACCTGCACATCTTTGGAATGTGGGAGGAAACCTGAGCACCTGGAGGGAATCCACGCAGACATGGGGAGAATGTGCAAACTCCACGCAATCACCCAGGGGCGGAATTGAACCTGGGTCCCTGGCACTGTGAGGCAGCAGTGCTAACGATTGTGCCAGTGTGCTGCCAACACAGTCGCACAGTGGTTAGCATATGCTGCTAGATCTGCTGTTTATGTCCAACATTTTTTGTAATGATCTAAACAGTGATCTAGAATCAGTGGTACAGTCTAGCAAAATACACCACCCAAACTCTTCTTCAGTCATGGCCATTGTCAGGACGTCCATTTTAAAGAGTTCAAATAGACATTTTAAAAGCGAGAATTAAAATTTCTTAGTTCTCGTTGATAGTTGCTGGAAGCAAATCAAAGTAAAACACTAACACAGAAAAAGTGCAGCAAATGAATTGCAGTCCAGTTTTGCTTGATGCGGATTACCTGAGAGCTTACCTTAGGTCACAGTCCTCCTTTTTATTCAGCTCCAGTTGATGAGACAGCACGATATTGTGCAAGCCATCACTTCTCCTTACTATCCCAGCACCAATAGGAGCAGCTGAAGAATGTGTTAGGATAGTTAAAAGAGCACTCAAGAAACAAGTACTGCAATGGATGTTCAAATTTCAACATGAAACACCACTGACTAATTTTCTTCTGAAGTTTTCTTTTTATTCATTTGTGGGATGTGGGTGTCACTGGCTGGGCCAACATTTATTGCCCATCCCTAATTGCTCTTGAACTGAGTGATTTGCTAAGCCATTTCAGAGGGCAGTTGAGAGTCAACCACATTGCTGAGAGTCTGGAGTCACATGTAGGCCAGACCAGGTAAGGACAGCAGATTTCCTTCCTTAAAGGACATTAATGAACCAGATGGGTTTTTCTGACAATTGACAATAGTTTAATCATCTTCAGAAGATTCTTAATTCCAGATTTTATTTTACTGAATTTAAGTTCCACCATCTGCCATAGCGGGATTTGAATCCGATTCCCTAGAACTTTAGCTGAGTTTCTGGATTAATAGTCCAGTGATAATACCACTAAGTAATCGCCTCCCTAAAGTTGAATGCAGTTTTTCATTTGAATGATTAGGTGAAACCAAATCAGTTTTTCCTGGAGCCTATAGCCCATAAAAGAAAGAGAAACTTGAGGCTGGTGAGGAGCTCCATCGTTTTGAGGTGCTGGAGTTGGATGTGGCAATGGAGGTGGAGCTGTAAGTATTCATTTCAAAATAATGAAGAAGGGAAAACGAGAAGGAGTGTTGAACTGTGGTTCTGTTCTGATGGTGAAATGCCAACTGGAGTGACTGACATTTTAATCTGGAATTCAATAAAGCTGTTTCAAATTCTTTGACATATTCAGACATTGCATCAAATGATACTCTAAATAAACTGTTTACATAAATCAAATTTCTTGTGAAAAAGGCTACTCTATATGCAAATTTAGACAGGTAATGTATAATTAAGATGTAGTCTCGGGACTGTATTTTTTAATCAGTGTTTGGAATGAGAGCTGCCAAGTTCAAAAATCAATTGCCTGTACTTAAATCTGTATGTTTTGAAAAAATCTTTGTAATAGCATCAATGTAAATTATGATATAAACTGCAGTGTTTCAGGAATGAGGGCACACCCTAATCTACTCCAAAGATTTGTCAACAACCTATATGATGCACTTAACTCCAGTGGAATTATGATCATGTATTTACTACATGTTATAGAACCATAGAAAATTACAGCTCAGAAACAGGCCTTTTGGCCCTTCTTGTCTGTGCCGAACCATTTTTTGCCTAGTCCCACTGACCTGCAATAGAAATAGTTATATTATTAATATAAACCTTTGGGTTGTATAATGATACATTTTCAAAAGTAATTATTTGATTGTTAGATGAAAGAGTAGCAAGGGAGGGGTGGTTATATTGAAAGTAGGACTGTGAGCACAATTTGGAGAATCAGAAAAGGAGGATGTCTATTTTTTCTTGCGGCTTAATAATACTATGATTTGTTAATAAGAAAATATGCTTTAATGATTACAAATGTTGCCTATTTAGCTTGACTTTGCTGTTGCCCAATCAGAAGGGTGCAACAGAGAATGCTGGTCGTAACAATACAGCTCCTCGTGGATTTTCCAAAGCTCTGACCCATGCAAATTAGACGTAAATAGACTTTCATCTATAAGGTAGACTGTGTTGAAGTGATTTTTTTTTAGTGCTACCATTAGTTACAGAAATGGGAAAATAGGTTAGCATTAGAATTTCATAGAAATGTCAATATGAAAATGACCATTGAGTCCAATCAGCATGAATTAGTCTGCATTCCTCACATAGTTCATTGTCCTGATCTCAGGTGCCAACAATATTTCCATATTCCTTGATCTCTCATTCCTTCAGCTGCCTATCTAACCTGTTCTTAAATATTCACATTGTCACCAATTCAATCAGTAATTTGGGTAGTATATTCCATAACTTGCATTCTTGCTTTCCTTCCTAAATTTCTAACAATTAATCTTTAATCTATAAGCAGAATTTAATTCCCTTCCCTGTGGCTTGTTTGTTGGCGAGCTGGCATTAAATCAGTTAGGAGGTTGGCCTTCCTGCCCCGTCACCCATTGAGGCTTTTAAATGGGCACTGACTGCCCGCTTAAGGATATCACTTCACTGCCGCTGGTACTCACCCTACAGCAAGTGAGCAGCTAGCCATGAGGGAAGTACGACAAGCAAATCGGTGCCGGATCCTTGCAGGCTCCGGAGGTGGGGTACGTCATTCAAAGCTACTGTGTCTGATTGAGAGACCTGGCATCGGGAAGTTGAGGAGGGGAGGATTTTTTAAGAGCCAATCCCCTAGTCTTGACCCTTCCCACCACTTTTCCTGCAACCCCCATCTCATGACACCCCTCATGCCATCAGCACCAGTGCCTGGGACCCAGCGTCAATCCCATTTAACAAGCTGGCAGAAACCAGCACCTCTGATTGACTGACAGCTCTCATTGGACAGGACTTCCATCCTGAGTTCCTTTATGCCAGGGAAAATCCACAACTGCCCTGTTAAGTGCTTGAGTGGCACTAAATTCAATGGGCCTTCTGGCTTTCCAATGGTCAGGCAAGATCCCTCCATTAAATCCAACTCTATCGGTTGAATTTTCCCATTCTGACCACAAGAGGAATAGTAGCAGGCAAGGGGCGGACCATGGAAAGGTCTGTTGACCTCAGGTGGGATTTTCCGGTTTCGGGGCGAATGTGGCCGGAAAATCCTGCCCTATATATTCTCACTTCAGATCCCTGTTTTACCTAGTCTGTTTATTGCCTGAGATTGCTTCCTGTAAATGTGAATGATTCTGATTAGCAGTTATGGCAATTTCCATCAAACTGCAAACACTTTATGATTAAGTAAACTGACTCTTACCTTTCTCACGGAAACACATTCACATAAACGGGTATCTCAGCAACAGTTGCATGGATTTATGCCGAGTCAGCTTGATGTGGAGACATTTAAAAATGGTGGGTGTGTCCTGATTCCAGTATTCCTGCCCCCTCACTCCCATTTCCAACAATCAAATAAAGCTTGCCAATGGTGTATGTTGCCAGCATGTAGCCTAGCCAACAATACCCACATCCCGTAAATAAATACTTTAAAAACTTGCACACAGCACTCCAAACTGTGCCAGCTTCATTGTGGGGTGAGTCATGCAACACCCCACACACACCTTCTAAATTCTGGTTAAGTAACATCCTTTCTGTAAATAGAAGTAATTCACAGATTCTCAGGGAGGTCATGAACAATGTGGTAGTGGGGGAGGGGGGGGGGGGGTTGGTGCATAAGAAAGTGGGGCTAAGTCTCAAATCACCAACCAAAAGAAAAACAACCAGTTAGAAAGTTATTACAAAATAATTGAACAAAACTTTCCCTCCCCTTTCCAACTGCACAAACTTTGCTTGCTGAGATCTAACTAGATGAGCCACTCTTGGAGCTGAGCAAAGCAATCATAATGAGGTCATCTGCTCAGTCTGATTTTGTTGATACAGTTCCCTGATGGCCTCATCATGAATGTCTTGCTGAAACTTGGGATGGATGGAGGGATAAAAGTTGGTGAGAGTTGGGATCCACCATTCATCATCACAACTAGACTGATCTCCAAGCACATGGAGACATTGTTTCAGCCTGTCAAGCTAACCGCCTCTGTTTCTACCTTAGGACTGCCTCTGGAAGTGATGAGCCTGACTCCATCACATCTCCACTCACCAGGGTTTTGCAAAGATGGAAACTTTCACATCTCCTGCTTCCTGTCTCTTTTGTACAAATCCAGCCGAATATTGTTTAATAAAATTTTACAACACCCTTCCAAAAGGCCAATTGACAGATTCATCAGGGTGTCTTGCTGCTGCTACTTGGTTTTTTTTAACCAGGAGTAGGGGGGTCCATGCCATATAACAAGGTTTACCTGGTGGCCTGGCTACAGGCTTAGAGTACCCCCACCAACCCCACCCCCATCCTCCAGCAAGAGCTTCCCCTTGCATTCAACTCCATCCTGTGCCTCACTGGCCCCGGTGAATCTGCCCCATTCATTCCTTTCCTGGGCTTCCAACAGTGTTTCTGATCTGGGATCTGCTGCTATCCCAGCAGTGGCCAATGCTCCAGTAGATAAAAGCTATCAGATATCAAGAAGCAAATTTAAGGTTGTAATCTAATCTTGGGATTTATGCAACAGGTATAAAACTTTATAACTTTGCTCTCACTGGTTGGATTTTCCAGTAGACTTTAGGACCCTGACATCAGGATCGAATAGAAGTTGTGAGCCCAGACTTGTTTGAAGTGTATTTGTTGGCCCAATCTTCCTGGAGCAGGCCTCCTAACTGGCAACTTTGCAGCTTCTGCAACCTCACTGGGAGAGGTGCACACTGCCGAGGCAGATTTGGGACCACAAAGTGTAGGGCCTTGAGACAAGTTCATTAAATTAAAAAGTGAAGTGACTTGAGGTCAGTACACTCCACAAAACAGAAGGGTATCCATTCTGGAGGATTATTTTGGGCTGTAGGCACAGCCTTTCATGTCCACATAGCTGCACACTATTTTCCCAGGTCCCCTCCACTTGCAACTCTGGAATCATAGATTTGGGAAACTCTCATCCACTATGTCTGAATTTATCTGAAGTATTGGACAAAATTGTTTTAGTCTATTCCTAGGTGTCTATTAATCTGCTTGTAGGAAAGTAAGTGTGAAAAAGGGAATTATGGGGGCAATTCTCCCATCACGACCCGCACCTTTTCTGGTGGGTTGGGCTGGGAGATACGCGTTGTCGGCCTTGTTCCGGATTTTGCATGCGCATCTCCCAGAGCTGAGAACAGTCGGAGACCAGACCATGCTGGAAACCAGCGGGGAAGACAGGTAAGATATTTGAATCTTTTTAAAAGGTAGTTTAAATATGTTTTCAATGTCATTATCAGGAACTTGCCGGTCCCAATTGAATCTCCCACCCTGCCAGGAGTACTTCATTCTGGCGGGGTTTAGAGTAGCTCCCTACTAGTGGGAGACCCTGCCAGAATGAAGGGGGAACAATCGGGGGCTCCCCAAGGGGGTCAGGCAGCAGGGGGGTGGTGCCCCCTGGGCATGGGCACCCTGACATTGCCAGCCTGTGCCCCCTGGCACTGCTCAAGGAGCAATGTGCCTATATCCAGGGGGCACCTTGGCATTGCCCATCAGGCATTGGGCAGTGCCAAGGGGGCGGGGCCTATTGCCTATTGTGGGCGGAGCCTATGGGCAATTGGTGGGGGTGGGGGGTCCCGCTGCCACTCTGCATGGGGATTGGCCTGGGATGGAGGTAGGCCAGCAATCGGGGCGGGCTGGGACAGGGGTCTGCCAGGGTGAGGGGGTAGAGGGATCGCTACTGCTGGGTGTGGGGGGCTGAACATTGGGGCACTCTGGGGCGGGGGGGGTCAGGTCTGGCCCGAGAATTGTTGTGGGGGCCACTATCGGGCTGTGGGGGGGGTGGGGTGCTGGAGGGGCAGCACTGCGGGCGTCCTGGGCTGGCCAGCAAACGGGGAGACTGACAGATTGGGGACACAGAGTTCTGGAGCTGTCAGACTCTGACGCAAATAGCCCCCCCCCCCTCCTTGGGCTTTTAATGAGATTCATGATTGTGACCTCTGCATTGCACAGAGTGGGGAGATTCGAGTGTGAAGTTGAACTGAGAAAACAGTTGTGATCGAGAACAATTTTCCCACCAATTCAGCACTTTTGGGATAATCGCCCCTATATTTCCAGATGTTTTAGGAAATACTAAATTATTCAAAATCAAAAAATGACCACTTTCATTGGCAGGAAAACCTTAACAAATATTAAACTTACTACAGGTGCTCATAAATATATGTGCCCCTTCAGGTTGATCACTAAACTGAGCACCATCTGCTCTCCCAAGTGGAGATAAAATATCCCCTTGCTCAGTTCAATGAAGACTAAGAGAGATGTCCTCGTGTTCTGACCAATATTTATCCCTTAACTTTCCATTTGTTGTTTGTGTTCCATTGAAGGTCAGGTCTTGACTCAACCCTCATGTGTGAGTTCCAAAAAGGGGTCATGTTGGACTCTCTTTCTCTCTTCACAGATGCTGTCAGATCTGCACTGTCTGTTTTTACCTCACATGTGAGATTCGTCAGCTACTTACTAGAGAACAGTAGGTCTGCTGCTTTATGTCTCAACCAACACCACCAAAAGCAAGTTATTTGGTCACCTCCACTGATAAGGCTGCCAATACTCATAAATATTCCTGGACAGTTTTAGTCATGAGTATATCCATATGCACACCATCTCCAGCCATTGTATTGATCAAGTTGAATGAGATATTATTAGAAAACTATAAAATTGTGTCAGTTACTTCATTGGCAGCACCTGAGGCAACACTCCAGTAATATGTTCCACAAAAGTATTTTCTTTTCACAAAATACACACATGAAGATTTTCATTCTGTTTTCAATAGAACTGGTTTACTCACCTTTGCTCTGGCTTCAGCCTGGGATTATGGGATTATTATTGATAATATCCATCTCATTCTATGATATTTCTTTGCTTGCTGTTTTAATATAGATTTCAACCTGCATATTTCAAAAGGATTAAAAACTTTGGTATAAAAATGAAGGAGTACTATGTAAACACATCAAATAGTTGGTTGCAAAAATCAGAGACACTAATTTTGAGGCAGTGAGCCTTCTGTAAAATTGGTCATTGCCAGTTGTGGAATAATGTCCAGTCCATCTGTCACTTTGACAATTTTATCAGTCAAAATTTATTACACGCAAATTTATAACACAAATATACCTGTTGGGCCAATATCACATCCTCTCTCTACAACACTTATGTGGAGAAGTATTTGCATTTACTGCATGGTAGTGAATGAGCTCACCTATAATCTATCTCCTATTTTAGCAGTGAAAATGATATACGAAACATATCTCGGTTTGCACATTTTGCTGGACTAACAGATCAGAAATTTGTCATATTTCTACTGATGTAAAAGAATCATCAGTGATTTTAACTAAAAAAACAGAAAATGTTGGAAATGCTCAGTAAGTCAGGCAGCATCTGTGGAGAGAGAAACAATTGCCCATAACTTATGTTCTCCAGAGGGTCCAGGATTCAGGAGATACCCCAGAAGATGCACTGGGAGAAGCCCCCCAAAACTTCCATGCAAGGACTGCATGGCAGCTGCCCGGAAAGTTCAAACTTCCAATGGACCTTGCATTGGGAAGCACCTAATTTAAATCAGAGTTTAAGAATGGTTCTGACTATCTTATCAGATTAGTTACCCAGGAACAGTTAGAAGGATTAGAACTACTGGATAACTATAGTACTGATTCCCTGTCTAGCTGACTATCCTCCTGATCCCCCAAATACCCTTCTGACCCTCCTGACTATCCACCCCACCCACCCAATAGCTCTCCACTCACCACAACTACATCCCCATCCCATCAACAACCCCCTGAGCCCAACACTGACCACCCAACTCCCCCCACTACCAACTTACCCATCCTATACCCCTCCACTGACCTGCTGACCCTCTCAATCTATCCTAGTCTCCCGATCCGACTCCTCCCCCACTGATCACCTGACTCCTACATTTTTTTTCAAAATTCATTTCCGGGATGCGGGTGTCACTGGCTAGGTCAGTATCTATTGCCCATCCCTCGTTGCCCCTCAGAAGGTGGTGGTGAGCTACCTTCTTGAATTGCTGCAGTCCCTGAGGTGTAGTGCACCCAACCCAACAGTGCTATTAGGGATTTAGTTCCAGCATTTTGACCCAGCTACAGTGAAGCAACGGTGATATATATCCAAGTCAGAATGATGAATGACTTGGAAGCGAACTTCCAGGTGTTGGTGTTCCCAGGTATCTACTGCTTTTCCTTCTAGATGGTAGTGGTCGTGGGTTTGGAAGGTGCTGCCTAAGGAACCTTGGTCAGTTCCTTCTTTGCATCTCGCAGGTGGTATTCTGTGCTGTCACTGTTTGTCAATGGGGGAGGGATTGGATATTTGTGGAAATCAAGTGGACTACTTTGTCCTGGATGGTGTTGAGCTTTTCAAGTGTTGTTGAATCTGTACTCATCCAGGCAAATTAAGACAAATTATTCCAGTGCATTCCTGACTGGAGCTTTATTACCCTCATCCAATACCACCATTCCCATCCCCAAATTTCAACAGAATTTACGATCTGAAACATTGAGCCCAGAGGATATATACTACCTAATCAAAAGGTATTGTGCTGTTCCTCAAGCTTACATTTAGCTTCACAGGAACAGAGTAGGTCATGGACAAAGCGATCAATGTGAGAGCAAGGTGGAGAATTGAAACAATTGGTCACCGATGCACAGTGTCATGCAGGCTGAATGGAGGTGTTCCATAAAGAGGTTGCCCAATCTGTATTTGGTCTCCCCAGTGTAGGGGCCACAGTGTGAGCAGTGAATACAGTAAACTAAACTGAAAAAAGTACACATAAATCATGGCTTCACCTGAAAGCTTTGAATGGTGAGGATAGAGGAGATAAAAGGGCAGGTAATAGATCTCCTGTGTTTGCTTAGAAAGGTGCTGCGGGGAGTGGATGGTGTGTTGGGGGTGATTGAGGAGTGGACCAGGGTATCATGGAGGGGCCGGTCCCTTCAGAATGTTGAAAGGGCAGGGAAGTGGGAGATGAGGCGGTATCATGCTGGAAGTGGTGGAAATGGCAGAAAATGATCAGTTGAATATGAAGGTTGGTGACCTGAAGGGTGACTATTTCCAGCATTTTCTGTTTTTATTTTGGATTTCCAGCATTCACGGTATTCTACGATCCGATCAGAAATTTCAATTTAGTTTCCTTTGGAAATATATTGGTGTAATGGATAGAATATGCCTCAGCCTATAATGTGATGTGACGAATATTGATACTCGCGATCTTGGTCGTAGCCTTGACATGACTTTGCGACTAATGTACTATTCTGTGTGTCTCACCAGTTGTATATTTATCACGTTAGACTGCTGCACATCACGTTCTTTTCTGTACCAATTCAAGCAATACTAACAGACCATTAATTCCATCATCTTCACTGCCCTTATTGTTCCCCCAATTGCCAGTAAACTCCTTGACAGATTTCAACGAAGCAGCAGGATCAGATGTATACTTTGCATGTTTACCAGTTGATTCATGTGCAAGGTTTCTCTGAATACAGCGATCTTTCTCAAACGTTAACATTGAAGTTAATGCCAATGAAAGTCAGGCAGCTTTAGTTTCATTATTAGAAGCAGTTATCAGAACAGATCTCTATAATTTACTGTCCATCATTTTGATAGGTTATATAGCCAGAGAACTGATATCCATTTAAATCTTGGAGCATCACTGATACATTTTAAGTTGCTTTGTGTTGATATTACCAACAAACTATAACTTCCTTTCTTTATTAATTTCTTGAAACATCCTCGATCATTTTTACTTCAGGCTATTAGTATTGGAAGTCTTTTTCAGCCAAAAGAATGATCCAAATATCGGTTGAAACAAGAGACTGGTTGATGTGAGTTCAGTGAGGGCAAAATGCTATCCAACTGCTTGCAAATGAGTTGTGTGTATTGACCTGTAAGAAGGAGACGCAGACAAAAGTCTGACCTTGGTTCAGTGAAAATGATAAAGATTAGATGTTCTTGATATTTGCTATTGATTTGAATGTAAATATCTATTGCTTGCAGTAAGCATGAACTTTCAAAACAGAAACTTGAGAATGACTAACAGCAGCCACTTCAGTGAATAATTAACTTGGGGGGAAAAAAGAACATAGAGATACGGGGCAACTACTGTAGCTGGATTCCAGGAAAAGATTTAATCAATGAGGAGAAACAATGCACTTAACCATAGAGGAAATTGTCAGCTGCTCCCAAAGGACATTATACTCACAGAGATTGGATCATGCTCTGATCAAGGAATTAATCCACTTGTTTAGCACACTTCATGTATCTAATGAGGTTGGCGGGAAGGTCCATGTTACATCAGTCCATCAGTTTTATGTAGCCCTTACCAGTGAGCTGCGGGCATCAGTAGAATACAGAGGCTACTTGTTGACCACTTGTGGACAATGAAATTGGCTGGTTAATGTATTAGCCAAGGTCTCAGCGGAACACTGGAGGGGAGAGGCAATCAGAAGGCAAATGAGCAATGGCTGGCAATGTACTGAAATTTATCGTGAAGTCGGAAGTAACGGAGGTTATTGCAAGAAGATATGAAAAAAAACTTATATCTTACCTTCTGGATGGCACCTTCCAGTGGTTCCCCATACTTCCAGTGGTTCCCTAACATCCACTAACCTGGTTGTTAAATGCCTGAAGAAATTGATGGAAGTATGGTACAATAAATTGTAATCAAAGTTTTCGAAGGATGCCTTTGCAGTCATGATCCAAAATGGATGCAAATTGCAACCAAAATGTTGCTAGTTTTGAAAAGTATTTTATTTCTCTAGTATCTGCCCAAACACATTTTTTACTACCCAACACAAGTCTACCCTGAGTCAGCCATTTCCTAGATATGGATGAAGGGGACTTTGCAAGGCCGACTGAGCAATGTTTGCCTTTGTCATTTCTGGTGCCTGCTTTGATACCAGGTGATCTGTCCAACCTTATTGATATACATACAGCCTTTCTGTAGCACTTTTACACAACTGATTGGCTTGCTTGGCCATTTCAGAGATCAGTTAAGAGTCAACCACATTGCTGTTGGTTTGGAATCACATGGAGGCCAGATTGGGTAAGGATGGCAGATTTCCATCTCTGTAAGACATTCATGACGCAGATGGGTTTTTACTGCAATCTAGGTGATTTGTGATTAATATTTTATTCCAAATTTAGCAATATGTGCTGGGATTTGAACTTGCATTACTAGAGCATTAACCTCCATGCTATCTTGCTCCCTGAGTTTTTGACTACTGAAAATTATTTTTAAAAGTTCTGCAGAATAATCTGTTTATATTGACAGTAAGAAGTCTCACAACACCAGGTTAAAGTCCAATAGTTTATTTGGTAGCACGAGCTTTCGGAGTGCTGCCCCTTCATCAGGTGAGTGGAGAATTGGGTTCACAAACAGAGCATATATAGACAGAAACTCAATTACAAGCTAATGGTTGGGATGTGAGTCTTAACAGGTAATCGGGTCTTTACAGGCACAGACAATGCTAGTGGAGAGAGGGTTAAGCACAGGTTAAAGAGGTGTGAATTGTGTCAAGCCAGGACAGTTAGTAAGAATTTGCAAGCCCAGGCAAGTTGTGGGGGTTACAGGTAGTGTGACATGAACCAAGATCCCGATTGAGGCCGTCCTCATGTGTGCGGAACTTGGATATTAGTTTCTGCTCGGCGATTCTGCGTTGTCGCGTGTCTTGAAGGCTGCCTTGGAGAACGCTTACCCAAAGATCAGAGACTGAATGCCCTTGACTGATGAAGTGTTCCCCGACAGGAAGGGAACACTCCTGCCTGGTGATTGTTGAGCGGTGTCCATTCATCCATTGTCGTAAAGTCTGTGTGGTCTCGCCAATGTACCATGCCTCGGGACATCCTTTCCTGCAGCTTTTCAGGTAAACAACATTGGCCAAGTCACAAGTGTATGTACAGTGTACCTGGTGGACGGTGTTCTCATGTGGGATGATGGCATCCATGTCGAGGATCCGGCACATCTTGTAGAGGTTGCTGTGACAGGATTGTGTGGTGTCGTGGCCACTGTTCTCCTGAAGGCTGGGTAGTTTTCTGTGAACAATGATCTGTTTGAGGTTGTGCGGTTGTTTGAAGGCAATTAGTGGAAGTGTGGGGATGGCCTTGACGAGATTTCGTGTTCATTAATGACGTGTTGAGGGCTCCGAAGAAGATGTCATAGCTTCTCCGCTCCGGGGAAGTACTGGATGACGAAGGGTACTCTGTCCGCCATGTCCCATGTTTGTCTTCTGAGGAGGTCGATGCAGTTTTTCGCTGTGGTGCGTTGGAACTGTCAATCGATGAGTCGAGCGCCATATCCTGCTCTTACAAGGGCATCTTTCAGCGTCCAGGTGTCTGTTGCATTCCTCCTCATCTGAGCTGATCCTATGTATACGGAGGGCTTGTCCATAGGGAATGGCTTCTTTAATGTGTTTAGAGTGGAAGCTGGAGAAGCGGAGCATCATGAGGTTATCTGTGGGCTTGCGGTACAGTGAAGTGCTGAGGTGACTGTCCTTGATGGAGATGTGTGTGTCCAAGAATGCAACTGATTCTGGAGAATAGTCCATGGTGAGTCTGATGGTGGGATGGAACTTGTTGATGTCATCATATAGTTGTTTCAGTGATGGTTCGGCGTGAGTCCAAAGGAAGAAAATGTCATTGATGTATCCAGTGTATAGCGTCGGTTGAAGATCCTTTGCATTGAAGAGGTCTTGTTCGAACCTGTGAATGAAGATGCTGGCATATTGAGGTGCAAATTTGGTCCCCATGGCTGTTCCGTGCGTCTGGATGAAGAACTGGTTTTGAAGGTGAAGACGTTGTGGTCCAGGATGAAGCGGATGAGTTATAGAATTGTGTCTGGAGATTGGCAGTTGTTGGCGTTAAGTACTGAGGCAGTTGCAGCAATGCCGTCATCATGGAGGATGCTGGTGTAGAGTGCCGAGACATCCATTATGACGAGGAGTGTTCCTGGTTCAACTGTTCCATGGGTGCTGAGTTTCCGTCGTGTTGCGACAGAAGCTGGGAGCTCTTTGTATGATGGGTTTCAGGATGCCCTCAACATAGCCAGATAATCATAGAATCATAGAAATCATAGAAACCCTACAGTACAGAAAGAGGCCATTCGGCCCATCGAGTCTGCACCGACCACAATCCCACCCAGGCCCTACCCCCATATCCCGACAGATTCATCCACTAATCCCTCTAACCTACACATCTCAGGACACTAAGGGCAATTTTTTTTTTAGCATGGCCAATCAACCTAACCTGCACATCTTTGGACTGTGGGAGGAAACCGGAGCACCCGGAGGAAACCCACGCAGACACGAGGAGAATGTGCAAACTCTACACAGACAGTGACCCAAGCCGGGAATCGAACCCAGGCCTCTGGAGCTGTGAAGCAGCAGTGCTAACTACTGTGCTACCGTAAGTTCTCATACAGGGTCCCATTGCCCTGATAATGATGGGACGATTGGGTGTGTTGGCCTTGTGTATCTTCAGGAGGCAGTACAGATCTCCAATGCAGGGAGCCAAGTTCCACACACATGAGGACGGCCTCTACCAGGATCTTGGGTTCATGTCACACTACCTGTACCCCCCATGACTTGCCTGGGCTTGCAAAATCTTACTCATTCTCCAGGCTTGACACAATTCACACCTCTTTAACCTGTGCTTAACCCTCTCTCCACTTGCATTGTCTGCACTTGTAAAGACTTGATTACCTGTTAAGACTTGCATTCCAAACATTATCTTGTAAATTGAGTCTGTAAATATGCCCTGTTTGTGAACCCAATTCTCCACTCACCTGATGAAGGGGCAGCCCTCCGAAAGCTTATGCCAACAAATAAACCTGTTGGACTTTAACCTGGTGTTGTGAGACTTCTTACTGTGCTTACCCCAGTCCAACGCTGGCATCTCCACATCATGTTTATAATGAAGGGACACAGTAGCCTTTTCCTTGGTGAATTAGAAAGAAATATGATATTCAAAAAGCATTTAAAATGTTTGTGAGTATCTCTGTGCTTAACCTTTGGAGTCTAAAAATGAACATAATATTAAGAATCTTCCCATGATGATTGATTTCACAGGTGAACTTTGCAGATTTGTTGGTGGGACCAATATCTAGCTTGTTTTTAAACTAGTGTATAAGATCAAGGAATCTTGATTTGCATCAAATATTATTTACATTTAAAATATCATGTTATTGTACATTGGTTACACCGATTCCAGGTGAATGGCACTGGCAAAACCAATGTAAAGGAGTGGAAACTGCAAACCAATATGCTTTTATCCAGTCCATGCTTAGATTCGAAGCAGACTATGTTCAAGAATTGCCAGTCAATTAAAATCCATATGGGTATATTTTCCTGAGATCATTGAGGCCCTGATGTCGGGCTCGATTCCAGATTGGAAATCTGAAAGTGGATGTCGCAGGATATCACCAGTGTTCTTCCTGGAGTTAACTAATTAAGAAACCACCTCCAGGAGTCTCATTCAATAAAAGAAAGTGGCGGACCAATGAAATGGAAGGCCCAATTAGATGGCCCTCTCTGTTGTCTGGTTGAAGAGGTTGACCCTGCTGAGGCAAGTAGAAGGCTGAGAGGGTGTCTCAGATGGAGTCCCTCTCTGAAGGATTGTGAGAAGTTAAAAATCCCTCATGGGCACAACTTATAGGCTGTCACTGTGGAGGGGACCATCTCATCAGGTGATGGAGAAGAGGTTTCAATATCTTCCGCATGGCCTTTTGCAAGAGGTTCAATTCTGGGCTCCAACCACAAGGGGAGTTCTGGCCACTGTTGGCAAAGTCCTGGCAATGCTGATATCTTATCCACAATTTATCCAATAATGGGCCTAAATGGTTACCTGTCACTGCCAGAGGCAGCCTTTGCCATGTTCACCTACCTCTGGTAAGCTAACAGAGGAGAAAATATATCAGGTTTCCAAACCAATATACTGTTTTCTGATTTTCCTCCCATTCCCAACTCTTAGCCAACCTTCCCAGCACTAGGAAAATTCAGCTCAATATTTCTGTTCTCTGTCACATGTTTACGGAGGGAAATAATCCATTCTCTTTTCAACGACCTGGGGTGGAAGGTTAAGAAATTTCTCTTCAGAGCTGGGGATTGGGTTTAAATTACACCCACACTGATGGAATAGAAACTCAATTTTCCTAATAGCTATAAAGCAAAACTAGTTTAGACAACCTAGGTTAGTGAATGGGCTGCATGATTGGCCTTCCTTCATCTCAGTGGGTCGCGTGATTGAAATTGGGTTTGTTGACTAACCATGATCCCATGAATAAGATTGAATACATGCTGAATATTTCATAAGTTATAGAAAATGCTTAATCATTCATATATGAATAGAATTGTCATTGATTTCAAATAGTAACAATAAAAGAAATATTTACACTTTAGTGCAGCTCTGACAGTCAACATTGTGTGCAGTCAGCATGCAGCTCACTTCACTTGCCTTTGCTTTCCGTGTTTATCACTTCAGTCATACTGGTAGGAAAAAGCTACGCGGATGGAAATCAGTGCAATGTGGCAACACTGCAAATGGGCAATGTTTACCAAAATGTCTTGTGGCCGCACTCAGACCCCCCCTATGGGCGGCAAGTGGCTCCCAGCTGCAGGTTGCCCACCCCTGCTTTAGGG
Source organism: Mustelus asterias (assembly GCF_964213995.1). Lineage (NCBI taxonomy): Eukaryota > Metazoa > Chordata > Chondrichthyes > Carcharhiniformes > Triakidae > Mustelus > Mustelus asterias. The sequence continues at coordinate 41,852,910 of NC_135810.1, forward strand.
TGATTTAATCCAACTGTTTAATTCTACAGATTAACTGTGTTTGTGATTAATTAGCTTTAATTTGCAAGCATTACTGAGATTGCCTTTATACTATAACTGGAGTGAGAGGCATGCTTATTTCACACCCCAACACTGCAGTTATTTAAGCAGGGTTTAAATCAATGGAAGGAAAATACAGTTCTTTTATAGGCATACATTTCATCCAGCCATATAAATATCATGGCTACAAGAGTAGGTCAGTGACCAGGAATCCTGCAGAGAGTAACTCAGCTCCTGATTGCCCTGCACCCAGATAATTGCAGAGAGTAGCTTGTTGAGCCATGGCCCACAAGCAGTGCCTTCCTGGCTGGTCACCTGCTTCCACACACACACCCCCGCCCCCCCCCCCCAACCTTGTCCTGCCTTTGTCAAAACTGGAAGTGGACAGGTCCCAAACATTTTCTTTTTTTTAAATCAATTATAAATTTCACCTAACCCAACATTTTGAGGGTTAACATTATTCCCCCAGATGTTATTGTATGATGAGGTTTTTCAGACAATCAGGATACCAACAGAATGTCCATGATTTTGCAAATATCAGAATAAAATGAGAAAAAGCAACAAGAGACATAGTTGTAATGAGTTTCAAAAACTTTATGTAACCAGTAGCACAAAAAAGAATAGGCAGGAGATGTGCATTCTCCACTGGGATTAAACATTGCATCAAAGTAACTATTTTCAGTTCATGGAATATGTTGAGGAATTGCAGTTACAAGTTAATTAGATACATCAGTCGCTAACATGTGCAACTATTTTATGTCTTTGTTACTTTGTAAAATATCAGACTAGGTTTATTGTTTCCACATCTTTTTCTTCTTGCATGTTAACTCGTGGGTGCATAAGGAAAAAGCAGAGACAAAACATCAAGGATCCACAGAATGAAAAGAAATATGTGTCCTCCACAGGCAAAGTCGGATCATGAACTGCAAACATGTCTACTATTCGTGAACTTTCCTACACAAGAAATGCAAGGAACCTGTCTCTGCAGAATCAAGTTTTAATGTAGATTTTTGATTGGCATAGGGATTGTTTATATTGTTTTGACAACTGGAAACAATCAATATTTCTTAATGAATTTGAGATGGGAATCAGGGGCTGACTTTTCTTTTATTAACTATTTTAAGCACGTCCAAAGTTCAGATATTTCAAAAGTGTATGCAGATAACAACAGATGCTGCTGTGCAGAGCAAACTGGAATACACATCAGCAGTGTCAAGCAGTCTCACCTCTGAGTCAGAATGTGTTGTTTGTCCCACTTCAAAGACTTGAACACAAATTCTCGGATGACACTTCTGAGAGAGTTAGGGAGTGCTGCACCATCAAAGATTCTTTCCTTCAAATGAAACATTAAACCAAGGCCCCATCTGCCTTCTCGGGTGGATAAAAAAAGATCCCAATGTACTATTTCAGAGAAAAACAGGTAAGGCTTTCGTGGTATCCTGGCACAAAATTATCCCTCCATCAACAATACAAAAACAGATTACTGGCCACTAAACAACCACTCATAAGAGAAGGCTCCACAAATATCTCCATCCTCAGTGATGGCAGTGCCCACAACATCAGTACTAAACATAAAGTTGAAGCATTTGCACCAATCTACACCCAGAAGTACCAAATGGATGATGCATCTCAGCCTCCTCTGGAGGTCCCTAGCATCACAGATGTAAGTCTTCAGCCAATTTGATATAAAGAAATACCTGAAGGCACTGGATACAGCAAGTGCTTTGGGTCCTGATAAGATGCAGGTGGTAATACTGCAGATTTATTTTCCAGGGCTAGCTGAGTCCCTAGCCAAGCTCTTCCAGTACAACTATAACACTGGCATTTACCCTGCAATATGGAATATTGCCCTGGTCTCTTCTGTCCATAAAAAGCAAGGCAAATCCAATCCAGACAAATACTACATCATGAGTCTACTCCCAGTCATCAATAAAATTATATAAGATATTGTCAACAGTGCTATCAAGAAACAAATAAAATAATCTGCTCACTGATGCTCAGATTAATTTCCAGCAAAACCACTTGGCTCCTGACCTCATTACCGCCTTGATCCAAACATAGTGAAAAGAGCAGAACTCAAGAGGTGAGCTGAGAGTGATTGCTATAGATATCAAGGAAGCACTTGACCAAGTGTGGCATCAAGGAGCCGGAGCAAAGTTGCAGTCATTGGGAATGAAGGGAAAAGCTCCACTGTTTGGAACCATACCTTGCACAAGGAAGGCTGTGGTTGTTAGAAGCAAATCAGCTCAGCTCTAGAACATCTCTCATGGGAATCCTCAGGCCATTGTTCTAGGTGCAACCGTCTTCAGCTGCTTCACAACAATGACTTACCCTCCATCACAAGGTCAGGACTAATGATTGCATAGTGTTCAGTATCAGTCACAATTTCTCAGACACTGAAGCAGTCTGTGTTCATTTGCATCAAGATCTGGACAACATTCAGTCTTGGGCTGATTACGTGGCAAGTAAAATTTATGCCAAACAAGTGCCAGACAATGACCATCTCCAACAACCCTTTCCACCTTTATATTCAATGTCTTTACCATCACTGAATCCCCCACCATCAACATCCTGGAGATTGCCATTGACCAGAAATTGAAATGGACCAGCCATATAAAAACTGTGGCTACAAGAGTGGCACAAGGCTAGGAATCTTGTGGAGAGTAACTCGGCTCCTGATTCCTCAAAGCCTGTCCACAATCTGCAAGGTACAAGTTAGAGCTGTGATGGAATATATCTACGTGTCTTGATGAGTAAGGCTGTAACAATACTTAAGATGCTCTATGCCATCCAAACCAAGCAGTCCGCTTGATCAGCATACCATCCACCACCTTAAACATTCATTCCCTCCACCACCGATACATAGGCTGCACTGTATACTATATACAAGCTGCACTGCAGCAATTCACCAGGACTCAACAACAATACCTTCCAAACTCACAATCTAAACTACCTGCAAGGACAAGGGCAGCAATCCAGGGGAATACCACCATTTGCAGTTTGCTCTCCAAACCACACACCATTCTGAATTGGAACTATTCACTGTCACTTGGTTAAAACATTTAAAACTCTTTTCTTAATAATGTTGTAGTGTATCAACATCAAATGGAGCAGTTCAATATTTTAGCTCACCATGACCTTCTCAAGGGCATTTAAGGTTGGGCAACAAATGTTGATGTTGCCAGTGATGTTTATATCACCAAGGTGTTTAAACCCAGTGGAGAATGCACAAAAGAATTCAAAAAATTGCTGTTCATGGGAGCTTGCTGTTTGCAAATTTGCTGCTGTATTCCTGACATTACTACAGTGATGACACTTCCGAGTACTTAATTGGCTGTAAATCACTTTGTGACATCCTGAGTTTGTGAAAGACACTATATAAATGCACGTTTTTGTATCTTTTAACCAGAGACTCAAATCCCAGAGTCTTGGCAGATTGTTCAGTCCCAAGGGCGAATGTTCAGCGAAACTGACAGGAATATGGACAGAAAACATTAAACGATACTCGGTGCTTTTCAAATACTCTCCCTCATGTCAGAAATATTGGCACAGATATTCCAAGGGCATCATTTGGCATTCTTCCCTGGAAAACTTTGTGTTCTATTTTCAATGTTGTACATTTTGAATAATCTGTGAACACTTTGTTCTCCTGTAGGTGTTATGAATTCAGATATATCACAGATTCCTACTTGGGTTTATTGCAGTCAGTCACTCCTCTAAACAATCCAAGTATCATACGCTTAAGGAATTTCCCAGTACTTACCTTTACAACAGTGTTTACACAAACATGTATAAGTAATAACCAATTATAACTTGAGCTAGATGTCCATTGAACCATTGATAACCAGGGGGAGAATTTTAACCATGGCATACCATTCTCAATTGTGGAACCGGAAGTGGCCACAACTTTGGTCACTGACTTTTTGCTGCTTCCCATGCGATTCCAATTAAAATTTAAAGTGTTGTAGTGATGTGCATGGTAGACACATGCGATCATTCATCAGGAGAAGCTTTTTGTTCATGCAGTTGGCAATGTAGCACATATGGGCAATATATAAAAGAGTCTCTTGGATGAACAAGAGGGTTTTTTCATGGCATCAATTTTCCCGCCCAACTCCAATGGCATTAATATTAAATTTATTGAGGGCACAAATGGAGGAGGTGTGTTTTTCAAATTAAAATTTCACCTGCAAATATTTCACATAGCATCAGTTTCACTTTACTCATCTAAACATCGTCATTATTTGTTGAGAGTAGCTTAGTCAGAGAGCGACATGGAAAGGAATGCCTCATGGCTGACACAAATTGATGATTGCAAGCATGTTTGGGATATTTCTTTATTGTGGAAGAAGCAATGGCTTGAATAATACGTACCAAGGAATACATGCCATTGTGGTGGGTGGGACTCACACCCAAAAATGGGTGCACTTCCAACTCCTGCCCTTGCCATTGCTGCATGCCATGTAAAGTGGCAATTAACCAATTGAGGGCAGGTTCAAGTCTGCAATGTCCAATGGTCTGTTTGATGTTTGCCCAAACAGAGGTGGAGGGCAGGATGACCAGCGTCCACAATCATTGCCGATGCCCTGGAAGCAGGTCACAGCCATTCATTTGAAGGGCCACCTGGCACGGGCAGTGTCAGCTGACCCTGTGGATGTGTGAATGTGGCAAAGCAATGTATCTTTTTCAGAGAGAATATCAGGCATGATTTGAAGTGACTGTGATTTGTACGTAAAGTTTCTTAAATTCTGCTGAGATTTTGAGTTGTTTCTTGCCAGTGAACACAGACGACTTTAAATTTGATCATGAGTATGAGGTCAGTAGAGGAGCTATTTAGCTCGAGCATGTTTTCCTCCATAGGTGGCCAAGACCAGGGAGCGAGGGGAGAGGCAGGGCAGAAAGGGAAGAACAGCCCCACATTTTGATGTTGAATCCCTCCGCGTTCTCGTCTAGGTCTGAGGTCCTTATGCCAGCAAATCAGGAAGAGGAGACCTCACTCTGTAACCCATTCAACTTGGGAAGTGGTGGCCACAGAGATCAGCAGCATGGGCATCATGCCTCGAACCTGGAGACAAGGCAACACGAGGCTGAATGACCTCTTGGGATCAATAAGAGTAAGTCCTCATTTGTGTATTAATGTGTCAGAAAGCCACAGGGAAGACTTGGAAATGCTGTGGGCAGACAGCTGCTTCTGAAGATGAAGAAGAGCCCTTAGAGGGTACATCATCTCATCCTATCCTTGCACTGAGCACCAGTGCAGATACTAGCACCTTGGCAGTGATTAGCACATCAGGACAAGAGCAGACACAGTGGTGAGGACACTTCACAATCGTATGTGTAGCTGCTGGAGAGTGTGGTGGAGTAGGCCTTGGGCAGTCAGAGGAGAGTTTGAGGCGATACAGGGACTGACTCTGAGTTGGATGGTGAGCCTCTGGAGTCCGTTATGCACCAGTTGCTGGACATCCAGCATGAGGTGCATGGAGATTTGACAGAGATGCCAGAGGGGTTGCGTGTTCCGGTCTGGACTGTAGAGGTGTTCATCCCGGCTATCCACACTGCGATCCCTCACTTCAGAGCATCAAACTTCCTCTATGGATGGACTGTCCTGGAGGGCAAAACTTATGATTTCCGGGCCTTGGTAAAGGGGGAACCAGCGCGGAGGCGGGTGCGGATTTTTCCGCAATTCCAATGCTAACCTTTAGGTAAAACTGTTACCTTTTACTTTACTGGTTACAAGAGAATTGGAAAAAATGGGAAATTTAGTGTGATCACCATGGATACTGCCGCAGCAACAGTAGCAACAGGCATGGAAGCACAGAACATCTGCAGATCACAGAAAATGCTAAATAAAGCAAAACCCAAGAAGCCTTGTAATTTTTGAGTCTGTTATCTCAACATGAGCACTGGGGGAAGTTTCAATGGATAGTCAGTGAACTATTTCACTTATTTCAACAGGAATTCGAGCCAAATACTGGAGCACGTATAGCACTGTCTGTGATTGTAAAGGGAAATGGAGTCATCAACATTTATGCCATAGGTTTATTCCCAGCTACAGCAGGTGACGTAAACAACAACAGGCAATTTTTATCCATACGGCCATCATGCAGTTGATGGATGACCTCTTCAAACGGAGACAGCGATTTATTACCTTCCAAATGCAAGCTGTTGATCAGGATGAGAGAGTTGCGGTTTTGTCCACATCACCAGATTTCCCCAGGTGCATGGTCTGCTCACATGCTGCCCTGTGTTTTCTCCTCAAGGACTAGCCATGTTTCAAAACAGGAAGGGATTCTGTTCCTCCAATATTAGACAGGTCTGTGACCAACGGCAGTGAATAATGTAGCTCTGTGACTGGTTTCCTGGCAGTAGTCATGATACTGGGCCACATCATGAAGTGCCAATCCTCAGTGCACCCCGTCTTCCATTTAGGCCAGTGGGTATTAGTCCAGCTCCTTGGAGACAAGGTCTATTCTCATTACCCCATGATTCCTGGAAGGTGTCTGGATGCAGCTGCTGGGCACTGATACAATGAGAGACACATAGGGCCCGATTTTACCATCAAGTTGTGCCTGTTTTCGGGTACGAAAACTTGGTAAAGTTGGGCATGAGGCGAGTAGCGCGATCCGCACCCGCCTCCGCGCTGGTTCCCCCTTTACCAAGGCCCGAAAATGGCCGCGAGCAGGACAGCACCCAAAACAGGGGCAACGGCCATTTAAATGCATTTAAGTGCTTGGCATTCACCAATCCGGAATCAGCACAAAACAGACATGCTCCATAAAAGTCTGATTTGGGCATTCCATCAGTGAGGGTTAGTGAGGAGGTAAGTGTACAGCATCTGACAGCTCTCTGCTGCTCACGGGTGTCCTTTTGTTGCAGCCATTTTCTATCTCGGGTTGGTGGCGGCTCTGCGATTGTGTGTGGGGGGGGGGGGGGTGCTGCTGTTGCTCAGCAGGGTCTCCGATGTCCAATTTGCAGCATGGACCCAGGTCTCAGCACTGACTTCGGGTCTTGTGGTGCTGCTGGGTTCTAGTGCACTCAGCTCACTCCCAGCTGAAGGATGTGCACAAAGCCCTTGCAAATAACACTGCTGCAGCCTCTCAACTTTGCAAGGAGCTGTGATTGTGGGGAGCATGTGGCTGGGGGAATTGGGGGGCTGTGGTTGTGGGGAGCATGTGGCTGAGGGAATTGGGGGGCCTGTGATTGTTGATGTGCTGGGGCAAGCAGTGTTCCTTAACCTCTACCTATGTTCCTCTCCATCGCCCCCCTGCAACCTTCAGAATGACGAGATGGCTTTTGTGATGCAACCAATCGATCTTGCTGTTCTTTTGGTTGCTGCTGGAGCTGAGGAGGGGGAGCTGGAGGAAGAATTGTGGGCACAGGAGGCCTGGGCCTTACCACTTGCAGGAGTAGAGGGAGCCGACCACCAGAAGCAGGAAGTGGCCGCTTTTCACCTGGGGTGGGGGGGGGGTGGGGGGGGGGGTGCAGGAGAAGGAGGGAGCGGAGACCTCGGCAGTTCCGTGCACGAGTGTCATTTGAACAGATGTTGGACACCGTGTGCCGCCAATGTCTCTGCCTCCGAAAGGAGACAATGCAACACCTGTGCAACCTGTTGCAGGACCTGGCACCTGGGGGGGAGGGGGGCACACACTCTCAGTGGCTGTCAAATTGACGGCCGCTCTGAACTTTTATGCGACTGGCTCTTCCCAGACCCCAAACGGAGATGTCTGTGGCATCTCCCAATCAGTGTCGAGCAGTTCACAGAAGCCCTGTATGCCCATCAAATTTAACCTGGATCAGCCCATCAGGAAGCCCAGGCTGCAGGGTTCGCAGCCATTGCAGGGATGCCTAACATACAGGGGGCCATCGGCTGCACACACGTTGCCCTCATGCCCCCCCTACAGAATCCAACAGAAAGGGGTTCCACTCCCTGAATGTTCAACTTGTGTGCGACCATAACATGAACATTATGTATGTCTGCACAAGATACCCAGGTAGTGTGCACGACAGCTTCATTGTCAGGAGCTCGGATATCCCGGAGGCATTTGAGGAGGAGCCCAGACTGCGGGGCTGGCTTATGGGTGATATGGGTTACCCGCTTCGGACATGGCTGATGACACCTGTGCGGAGGCCTGTGACTGAGGCGAAGACCTGCTATAATGAGGCCCATGTAGCCACCTGCGCGATAGTGGAGAGGTGCATTGGGCTCCTCAAAATGCGATTCCAGTGCCTGGACCGCTCTGGCGGGGCCCTACAATACACCCCCCTGATCTCTTCCCGCATAGTGGTCCTGTGCTATGCCTTACACAATCTGGCTCTACAGAGAGGTGACCTATTGGAGGAGGAAGAGGGGGACGTGGACGTGGAGGCTGACCAGTCAGGCATCGCTGGGAAGGATTACCAGTAGGAGGTGGAGGAAGAGGAGGAGGAGGAAGATGAGGAAGAGCATGCTGAGCAACAACAACCAGGCACTGGAGGACTGGCAGCCCCCAATGGCTTCCTTTTCTCAGCAACTCAACATTGAGGGGCCTCCCCAACTGGCATCAACATGAAGCCTCCCTCAGGTGATCATCAATGGAAGGGGATTCCTATTTGAGACAAAACTGAGACAAATTAGTCACAGATGGTGGCGAAGAAACATTTAATTGCAATAAAGGTGTTCTAACATATAAACTTTTGAACAGAAAACATTAACGTGCTTAAATATCTTTCTAGCTAGTGCAGCCCTTCACCCGTTCCATTTCAGTGCAACTACAACTTCCTAACCTTACGCGGCCTAACACTACCTCTCAGTGACTCCCCAGAATGTACATTAGAGGTAGAGGGGGCCAGCTGCCTACCTCACCCCTTGGCTTGTGATGCGCATGGGTGTCCTCTGGAGGCCCTGGACATTGAGGGCCCTGGCCGGCTTCCAGGTGTCTGGGACGTTCCCATGACATCCTCTTCATCCCGCTGCCCCTGAGATGCCCCGGTGTCAGGAAGTGGGGAGTCAGAAGGTGTGGCCACAGCCACACTCTCCTGGTTGGAAGGCCCCAGCATTGGCTTGAGCTCTTCCTCCTCCCTTAGGGTTCCTGTGGGCCCCTGGGTCACTCCGTGGGATGACAGTGCTTCTGCAGTGAGCTCCAGAAGCTCCGGCGTCACTTGGCAATGCCAGTCCTGGAGGACAACCTGCGTCCTACTCATGGTGGTCGAGTACTCTGCGATGGCCACTTGTGTTGGGGGCCGCCTCTCAATAGCTGCAGCAAGTGCCCTCTGAGACTGGGCCACGCTCTGCAATCCCTCAGCCATGGCGCTCTGAGACTGGGCCGCACTCTGTAAGCCTTCTGACATGACCCTCTGCGACTGGGCCACATTCTCAAGGGCTGCTGACATAGCCCACTGTGTCTTGGTGCTCTCGGGCCTCTCAGCCATGGGCCGCAGAATCTCGCGAAGCCTGTTCAGTCCCTCAGCTGTCGCCTGCTGTGACTCAGCCATTGTTTGGAACCTGCCACTCATGGTGAGGGTCCTCTGCCCCAGGCTTTCCACTGCAGATCCAACCTCCCTTGCAGTGTTGGCCCGGGAAGCATGAAAGACAGGCAATAGCTGGTCCACTTGAAAGCTTTGGAACTCCTCCCAACAGCCTCGCAGTTGGTCCAGTGTTGCCGTCAGCCCTTCCTGCATTCCCTGGCTCTGTTGCTGCATCTCCAGCAGCTGAGGGAGAAGTGATCTCAGAGGACCAGCATGTAGCCTGGGGCCAGCTGAGTCCTCGCCTCTGGCAGGCCCCCACATGCCAGAGACCTCGGACGTTCTCTCCTCCACATTATCAGATGTGTCATGCTCACCAGAGAGTGACCCAGAAGCCTCACCACTAACTGGACCCACCAATGTGTCAGTATCTGGGATGGTGAGTTGTGAGGTGGAAGCTGATGGTAAAACTGTGTCACCTCGGATTTCCCTTCACCCATATCCTCCGAGGACTCATCCGAGCTGTCAGGACCAGGATGGGCGGGAGCTGCAGTATGGGCCAGGAGTCCAGAAGGCCCCGGGGCATCTGGATCTGTCCCTGCAACACAGGACACAAGGTTAAGTGCAAGGGAGGGAGAGAAATCTGGGATGCCTTACACGTGATACACATTTCTCCATTGAACATAGAACAAAGCACCAAAAAAATTATATCACAGGAACAGGCCCTTCGGCCCTCCAAGCCTATAGCAACCAGACTGTCCATCTGATTTGTTACCCCCTCCCCTTCCGGGGAACATATGCCTTTATTCCCATCCCATTCACATCGCTGTAGAGATGCCCCTTAAGGATCACTTTCGTATCTGCATTCGCGAACTCCCCCTGGCAGCGAGTTCCAGGCACCCACTGCCCTCTCTGTGCAAATAAACATGCTTGTACATCTCCTTTAAACCTTATCCCTTGCACCCGAAACTTGTGCCCTTGAGAAGTTGCCTCAAAGTGAGTGGTGGAATGACAGGTGCTCACGTCTTGAGGGCAGCCCGACCAAGCTGTCACTGACAGCCTGCATCTCCCCTTCTCTTGACAGCCCCAGCCCCCGCTTCTCAAAGTGGGTGAGGACCTGGAGGTTTGGCTCACCACCCCCTGTCTTTGCCCTTCCATCTCAGCACCACATATGGAGCAACCAGGATTTATCAGCAAGCATCCTTTGGATCAAGGAATGGGAAACACAAGAAGTCACTATCGACTTCCTTGTGCCAAACCCCATCTGTTGAATGATAGATTTTGAACCACCATGGTGATAGTGGTCCTTGCTAAACAGGTTCAGGATGGACCAGGGCCCCTATGCAGCCAACTGGGGCTTCAATTTAAACCTCTAATGCACGAGTGGAAAGACACAAACAACGCTGCATGTGACTGAGGAGTGTCCTCTCTCCAATCTTATTGGAGGTCTAATCACTTTGAACTCAGCAAATGAGGAGGCTATTGTATGGCTTTGGGGATTTGCATTCATTAAATAAAAAAAAAGCTTCACACTCCATCTGCATTAAGCTGCAATTGCCACATGTCTACCCATTTCACCAGATTGTATATGTCCTCCTGATTTGTATGTATGAACATAAAAATTAGGAGTAGGGTTAGGCCATTCAGCCCTCTTGGCCTGCTGCGCCATTCCATAAGATGATGGATGATCTGACTGCGGCTTCAACTCCACATTCCCTGATACTTCCATTGTTCTTTGACTCCCTTGTTAGTGACATATCTATCTATATTCAAAGACTTTGCCTCCACCGCTCTCCAGAGAAGGGAGTTTCAAAGGGCTTTGACAAAGGGTCATCTGGACTCGAAATGTCAACTGTTTTCTCTCCTTACAGATGCTGCCACACTTGCTGAGATTTTCCAGCATTTTCTCTTTTGGCTTTAGATTCCAGCATCCCCAGTAATTTGCTTTTATTAAAGGGAGTTTCAAAGACTCACTGCCCTCTGAAAGAGAGCATTTTTCCTCATTGCTTCCTTAAATGGGAGAGCCCTTATTTTTAAACTGTGTCCCATAGTTCTAGTCTCTCCCACAATGGGAAACATTCATTCAGCATCCACCCTGTCACATCCCCTCAGGATCTTATGTATTTCAATAAGATCACCTTTCATTTTTCCAAACTCTATCTGTCAGTTAATATCCTGTTGACTAGTTACTAAGTTGCTGCAAATTTCAAAATTATAGTCCCAATACCCAAGTCCAGGTCATGTAAAATAAAAGCAGAAAATGCTGGAAACTTTCAGTAGGTCCGGTTGCATCTGTGGAGCTAAGTTTGTGATGAAATTTCCCAGACCAGGAAAATTAATTCAGGAAATTGGATGGCCGGGAACTTTATTCGTCCCGGCAGTTCCAGGAAGGCATCAGTAGCTGCTTCGGGACTGCAGAAGGAAAAGAAAATCAAGGCCCGTGGATCCATAGAGTAGGTAGATCCGAGGCCTTGGGCTTGGAGGACCTTGGTAGCTTAGAGAGAGGTGCAAGGAGGTGAGGGATGGGTTTGAGGGAGGGAGCGGATAGGAAGAAAGGTGGAGTTGACCTAAGGGGGTTGCTGGAGGGGTGGGGGTGGGGGGATGTGGAGATTGGCTGAGGAGCAAACTCTCCTTTTCCTTAAGTTAAAAATCATTCTTTCTGCTGTGCTCCCTGCTGTCCACAATTGGCTTGATAACAAACCTAATTGACGCTTAATTATTAATTTAAATCTGCAGACTGCTGATTTCAGCACCTGCCCTCCCTACACATGATGAAGATCAGTTCAGGGGTGGGCAGGAAGGTGGTGGGATAGATGCCCACCCTATTTTACAAGCCCCTCTCCCACCCCAGAGCCCCACCCTCCAGAAACCCTTGCTGGAGTTACCTCTGTTTTTCTCTCTCTCAGATGCTGCAGATTTTGCTATCGCTTTCCAGTATTTTCTGTTTTTATTTTACACAAAGGTGAGAGAGGAGTTAACTGGTACATTGGAAGAATTTACAATTGAGAAAGATGTGTCATAAAGCCTATCTTCAAATAAAGTAGAAAAGATACCAGGATCGGATGAGGAACATCCAAAGGTACTGAAGGAAGTGAGAGTGGAAATTGCAGAGGCAGTCGTCACAATCTTCCAGAATTCCATAGAAAAAGAGATGGTGCCAGAGGACTGGGGAATTATGAATGTTACACCCTTATTCAAAAAGGAATGCAAGCATAAACCAACAAATGCATATCAGTTTATTTGACTTCAGTGGTAGGGAGCATCTTACCCAGGCCCACCCCCTGCCCTATCCCAGTGACCACCAAACATTTATCCCACTAATCCCCCTAACCTACACATCTTGGGACACTAAGGGGCAATTTAGCATGGTTAATCAACCTGACCTGCACATCATTGGACTGTGGGATGAAACAAGAGCACACAGAGGAAACCCCCACAGACACGGGAAGAACATGTAAACTTCATACTGACAGTCACCCAAGGTTGAAATTGAACCCAGATCCCTGGCGTTTTGAGGCAGCAGTGCTAACTAATGTGCACCGTGCCGCCTGGTATGGTGCTGAAGAATTTTTTAAGGAAGTAACAGAAGGTTAATAAGGACAACACTGTTGATGTGATGTATATGGATTTTAATAAGACATCTGATAAAATGCTACACAACAGAGCTGTGAGCAAAAGGTTCAAGCTCATGTGACAGGAAAATAGGTGGTTTAAAGTGATATATATTTATATTGTTAAATATTATAAATAAGGTATGGGTTTAAGTGGGTTTAATTTAACCTTAAGTCAAAGGAACAATGGAAACAGGAACTAGAACGGCATACTGTTCAGTGAAGGCAGACAGCTGAAAGTGAATTGGTTAGTTAGAAGCCAGAAAGATATGTAAAGTGGTTCTAGGGATTGCGATATCTTACTACAGTGTGAGATATTAATTGAAATAATTATGGAGCAATCAGTGGCTGGTTCTTGGAGTTTATGTGAAAGCATTCATGACAAAGGAATGCTAAAAGAAGAGTTGGAAAAAATGGAGGTGGATCCTTATCAAAACAGTGGAGAGGAAACTTTGTTTGAAAAGATTGTTGGAAAACCTGCAGGTAGGTATTTGTTTAAAACAGCTGTTGGAAAGCATTGTTTGAAAGAAGATTTTAAAGTGTTTTTTTGCACGTGAAGTTTGGAAACCCATGTAACAATCATCTGGAAGGAAATTGAGGATAAATCCATAGAAGATTGATTGAGTGATATTGAAAATTTGGTTCCAGAGAGGAGTGTTATCCTTGAAATCTGTGTATACTTGCGAAGATAAGAGGGAGTAAAGGAGTATTGTATTATAATCATTTATTTATGTTTATTAAGTGTTTTTTCCTTGTTGTTAAAAAACTAATTCATAGTTCTGTGATTCTGTTCCTCCACATTTTCTTAAAGTGTGAAGGAATTTTGTTCTTGTCAATATGTTTCCATTATTAATATTAAATTGATTGTTTATTTTTTGCCCTATTTTTGAACAAGAATGTAATACTTCTAACCCTTCAGTCCTCTGGGATCACTCCTATTTCCAAGGAAGAGTGAAAGATTGTGGTCAAAGCTTTTGTTATACCCACCCTAGCTTCCCTCAACAAGCCAGGATGCAGCCTACCTGGAGTGGGTGATTTGTTAGGAAAACATGCTAAGAGACATTAACAAACCTGTTCTTTCCATAAGGATGGATATAGAAAAGTCAAGTTAACATGTAGAGAAAGAGAAACAGCAGGGTCAGAATAGAAGGAAGCAGATGAGCAGGTCACTGCACTAGGGTGTGGTGAGTGGAAGCAGCCAGAGACACAGTCAGTTAGGCTTATCCGCACGAGTAAAATCAGACTGCAAATCTAGCAGCATAATGAATCTAGCATTATGGATGGCATGGTGGCACAGTGGTTAGCACTGCTGCCTCACAGTGCCAGGGTCCTGGGTTCAATTCCAGCCTTGGGTGACTGTCTGTGTGGAGTTTGCACATTCTCCCTGTGTCTGCATGGGTTTCCTCCGGGTGCTCTGGTTTCCTCCCACAATCCAAAGATGTGAGGGATAGGTTAATTGCCATGCTAAATTGCCCTTCAGTGTCAGGGGGATTAGCATGGTAAATATGTGGGGTTACAGGGATAGGGACTGTGTGGGATGGTTGTCCGTGCAGGCTCGATGGGCTAAATGGCCTCTGTCTGCACTGTAGGGATTCTATGATGATGAACTTCACAGATAAAATGCACCATAAGGGCAACTCCGTAAAATCGATCCTCGTTATTCTTTTGAGGAACCTTTAATCTCCTGTCTAGACTACATAATTCAGTGATGATGAAGAAGTAACAGTTTTAACTTTGTGTTTCTACCTTAAGACTTCCTGGAATGAAAAACTTTCACTCCCCCCATTTCAATTAGAAAAGCCTAAGTTGCTTTTGGTATTACAAGTGGAGAAATAAGTCATATTTGTGGGAATAAAGTTGAAGGAGTTCAAATAAAGACAACTGGAACCAGCTGGAGTTAATAATTCGGAGACAGTCCAGGTCAGAACTTTAAATGTCAATCAATAAAAGTAATTAGTCTATTAAGTTATAATGGATGACGGCTGGCATTGTACCAGGAAATTGAGGACAGACAAGATACCTGAAGGACAAGCAATGGGTCAAGCCTTTCATTTGTCCTTCTAGTCTCAGTTGCGTAGCACAGTACAAGCATAATCCATTATTGCTTCTTTGTCACAGTGAGACATTAAATTTGTTGATAAGCCTGAGAAACTGGGTTACAAAAGTTCTAGGCAATGCTGGTAAGAAAATGAAAAGCAGAGCGAATGATGATTGAGTAATGCTATATATTTCATGTGAATTGACTTGTTCTGTATTCTCGTGCACCGCTTGACTTTAAGATAAGGCTAATTTAAATAGGATACAATTTGTGAATTTCTGAAGCACTTCTCAGTGCAACTGTAGAAGTCCTTTCACCACTTCCCATTCTATTATCTGGGGTTTCCAAAGCACCACATATGAGAGACAGTAATTTGCTGACACTTCCCCCAGTAGAATATGCTGTTTTATCTGCTAAAAAATGTATGTTCCTCCACATTCCAGACATGAGGAGGATGAAATTCAAAAGGGGCAATACTGAATTGGCTGCTCACTTTACAGTCTGCCCTGTCTTATTTTCCATTGGCATTGTCTTCTCATAGTGCTCCACTGCTGCTTCTTGGTCACTCTGAGTGGGCTCATTGTACATAATAGCAGGATGTAGGCTTTGTTACCCACAAGGCTTGCTTTTCTTCCCTGAAGAAGTTTGGGTGGGATGAATTTCACAGAGTGAATGATTCAAGTCAACTTCCAGCATGCCTCATGTTGACATATAGGATCCTTTTCACATTATTAAAATCAATATGCCCTTCCCTGGTTTCATCCTTATCTACCCAACCATCGCCAGAGAGTCATCTACAATGGTTTCTCTTCCTCTTTCAGTAGTGATACCTCAGGAGTGCGCCAAGGGGACTATCGTTAAACCTCTTGTATTTCTTACTGCCTCTCAGCAACATCATCTGAAAATTCAATGTCAGGTTTCATTTTTGTGATGATGACACTTAGGTCGGCCTCACCTTTTTCAGCCCTGCCATTGTCTTTGATTTGTCTTGCACTATGCCTGATATCCAGTATTGGATGAACAGAAATTTACCCCAATTAAATATTAGAAACACAAGTCATTGTCGCCAATATTTATGTGGAAGGAACAGGTGGGGAGAAAACTCAGAAATCTGGAGGACTGAGGAGGGAACTCAGAAATCCAGAGGGCATAGGGAGGAAATCCAGAAATCCCAAGGACATGGAGGCTGGGCTGAACTTTACAGTAGGACTTTGCAGCTGTTCATATTTGGATTATTCTGTGGCCTGGCCCCTTTCTATCTTTCTATTCTCTTCCAGCTCCTCCAAGATGCATGCATTCCTCGAATTCTGGCCTCTTGAGCTTTCCTGATTTGGATTGGTTAACAAACGGTGGCTGTGCCTTTAGCTAGCTAAGCTCAAAGCCCTGGAACTGTCTCCCCACACCTGTCTGCCCCTCTATCTCTCTCTCCTCCTTAAAGGCACTCCTTAAAATTTACAACCTTTGACCAAGCTTTTGGTCATCTGCCATAATATCTCCTTATGTGGTTTTATGTAATATTTTGTCTTACAATGCCTTTCTGAAGCACTTTGGGGACATTTTATTATTTTAAAGGCACTATATAAATGCAAGTTGTTCTGGTTGTTGTCACAGTGCCCAGTAATAAGGGGAGTTGGGGGGGGGGTTAGTGAGGGTGGATGGGAACACAGTAATTGGGAGTGAGGGAGACGTCAGAGCTTGGCAGTTGGGAGAGAATGGGGGGAGCTGGAAAACAATGAAGGTGAACACAGTGAAATAGACAACCATGAATCCTGTGGGAGAGAACAATACTTCATGGTAGGCATTCGTAGAATCATCATAGAATCCCTATAGTGCAGAAGTGGCCATTTGGCCCATTGAGTCTGCATCGACTCTCTGACAGCATATTTTGCCCAGGCCCTCTCTCCCTGTCCTATCCCTGCAACCCTACACATTTACCATGACTAATTCATCTAATTTACATATCTTCAGACACTCGGGGCAACTTAGCATGGTCAATCCACCTAACCTGTGCACCTGTGGGAGGAAACGGAAATCCGGACACAAGGAGAATGTGCAGACTCCACGTAGTCACCCAAAGCGCCACCAAATGCCCCCGTGCCACCATTCCTGGAAGAGATGTGGCAGTGAAGTAAATAATAAAATAAAAGCAAAATACTGGAGATGATAGAAATCTGAAATGAAACAGAAAAACTCAGCAGGTCTGGCAGCATCTGTGGAAAGAGAAACAGAGTTAATGTTTTGAGTCCATATGACTCTTCTTAAAAGTATTATTTTTACTGTTTATTGTACAATGATAATATACAGCCATCAGTTCACTTCTGCATTGAAATTTCAACCAGTCCCTACATATATTGATCCTTTAACTCTCCTTAATTTCAAAAGCCTGATGATAAAGCAAAAGGTATATACCCCCATCTGTGCAGGTAATCAATCCTGCCCAGCATTACCCTTGTACGTCACTCTGACTGTCTCTAAACACATCCTTTTTATAGTATAAAGATCACACCCGTGGCAATGATTGATGCAACTCCTGCTGTTGATTGGAACTTTTAATCTTGTACCACTCCTAGATCCTGGGTTCATGAATAGTCCATTAACATGGAAAGGGTGGGGGAGGGAGGGGGCGGCATTCTGGGCAGATCGACATCGTAACGTTGGTGAATGAATTTTATCTTCTGAAAACGTTTGTGAGATTAGCATTTCCACAGGATGGGAGTGGTGGCAGCTGCAGATAAATTGAAACAATGGCCATTATTTTGTACGCTCTACACAGCTTCACTGCAAGGATTCAGTGGCTAAGATAGTCACTTAAATCTGGACATACCATTGTGTGGTCTGACTGGACCAGCCATTTCTTGGTTAAGCCTTACTTGTGACTAACTTTAACTTTATTTATGAAGTTAATTCATTTTGCCTTTGTCACAATCTGAATAATTTAATTTCAGCTCCCAGCTCATTCTAAAAGTTCAATTAATAGTCCCTTTGGTCCCTGGGATATGAAACTTGGCCAATTTTGACAATTATCACTTTACAAATCACCTTCACAGTACAGTCACTTGACCCTTTAATAATGTCTCACTAAGTTAAATGTATTCTTGCCAAAGGACAACATGGTGCAATTGACTAAAATTTATTGCAGGCCGGCCAGGTTTCCTAGGAAACCTGGGCAACTAATTGGCAATGGGATCTGCAGAATTGAGCACTTCCACTCTGCAAAAGTTAGAAAAAGTAAAATGTGGACATTTCTGTTTTTAGCGTCCTCCAGAGGTCTCTTTCAGGGCAGTTTGCATGGTTGGAAATTTCAGATATTTGACTGGATAATTTACAGGCCCATTTGAAAATAGCACAAGGGTTTTCTTGGGTGTCCATGGGCTGACTGATCTACCACCCTGCTCTGTTATCAACACTGGTTACTTTTTCTCTAGATAATATAATGCGAGGCCAAAGTTGCAAAATACTGCTGCACCACCACCCGCTCCGTCATTGCCAATACTTTCAATTGTCAAGCAGTGCTTAAATCCTGCTTTTACTAAATTTAATGCTCATAGTTCCTTTCAAGCATTTTTCGAAGCCTGCGATGTGCATTGACAGATGTTTTTAAAATATGCCTGTTTCAAGAGTACATGTTGGGGACACCCACAGCAGTGCACTGGAATGGTGATGCATCAGCCTTGCCATTCACTGAAGTGGCAAAAAACCAAGTAGACATCAAATAGCAGTAAAGAACAGCAATTAATCTTCTAAAGGTTTTCAGAAGACATTGCTGACAGCAGACAATAGAATATCAATACCTTGTACTTAAATTTATTTAGACTGAATTTTTAAAATAAATTCACTGATGTATATGCAGTTGCCCCTCCCCATCTTGACCAGTGACTTGCTTCTCTTGCCGTTTATGTCCATGTCCAGGTATGCCTGCCGCCTATTGTTACACTTGAGGATTTCTGTCCCCAGGGGGACATGTAAAGTACTGGTAAGTAATAGACACCGTGATTTGACTTGATAAGTTTCCTTTGGTTTTTGTTCAATAACGTAGAGTTCATTGCTTGTGCTCCTGTTATTTTAATTGATTTTGACCCAAATTGATAGTTTAGAAGATTTGAGACTGCTGTAATTCATTTGGACCATGTATGAACTTCACTTCAGCACCAATTATCTACCTTTGCTTCATGTCCTTTGATAAACAAACCTAAGGAGATCTTATTTATCTAAACCAGAGGGAGAGAGAGGTGTGTGTGTTCCTTCATGGAAAACAGCTAATTATGCATGTTATCGGGAATTGTGTGTGAGGCGACTGGATTGTCATCAAAACCCGACCAGTTCAGCAATGTCCTGAAGGAAAGCAAATCTTCTGCCCTGTATGAGAGTCCAGGTCCACAGTAATGTGGTTAATTCTTAACTACGTAGCAAGTCACCAATCATCTTCAAGGATACAGCTTCAAGCATCTTCAGAAGAGCAATTAAATAATGAATGCTTGTGACACACATCCTGTGTGAGAATAAATAAAGCAACACCTTTTTTCAGCAGGTTGACAAAGCTGGAGAGACTGCATGAGGGCAATTCTCCCCCCAAAATTCTAAGTGTTGAATTTGCATAAAAACTGAAGTAACTCCCACTGATTTTTTCAGCAGAATCTCCCACACTCAGTGCACTGCAGTGTACACTGGCATGGATCACATTAAATCAGTGGGTGAGGCTTATTCCCACTGGAGAGGCTGTCAGCAGAGCGCTGAGTGGGACACTGCGCACATGCGATCTGTCAGTGCTGAGATCGCTGACACTGCTGGCCTCTCGATTGCTGGCTAGCCCCGCAACCCCGCATCGCTGGCTTACTGACCCTCCCCTCAGCCCGATCGCTAGCCCCCCGGACATGTCCGGCCAGCCTCCTCCCCCCGAATCCCTGGCAGCCCGGACATTCCCCCCCCCCCCCCATCCACCCCCCCATCCCCCCACACTAGCAGCCCAAATGCTCCCCCCCCCACCCCCCACCAGCAGTCTGGATCCCCCGCTCCTCCCCGGCAGCCCCAACCCCTATGGCAGGCTGACACCCCCCACCGATGGCCAGTTCTGATCACTGGCCTCCCACCCTCCATCACCCAGTCGGACTGTAGAGTGGTAGCGGGATCTCCCCCGGAGGCCCTGACCCCATTAGGCCCCACCCAGTGGCATTGCCAAAGTGCCCCCTGGATATTGCCACTTTACCCCGTGGGCAGTGTCAGGGGCCTTGGCTGGCATGGCCAAGATGACAATACCTAGGGGGCACCTCTCCCTCACCTCTGACCTCCTGGGGGGCCTCGATGGCTTTCCTTTACTCAACAGGGGTTGGGACACCAGATCCCCGCGAGTGGGGAGCTATTGCAAACCCCGCTGGAGTGAAATACTCCTGGCGGCGGGGGTTGGGGGGGGGGGGGGGGGTTGGCATGGGGCATGGCGAGGCTAGTGGGCCTAGGGATTTCAGGCCCGGGCCTGCTAATAAGATTCAAATTGTATTAAAATCCTAATTTAAATAAATTATACAGCTCCATGATGATTTCTGGCATGGAGCAGACGGCGCTGGAAATCTGGCACCTGGCGACTCACAGAGGCCATGGCGCCCAGCAGGAAGCCCGCTAAACGACCTCCACTTGAGTCTCCCAGCCGCATAGCAGGCTGAGAGAATCACCCCCTATGAGTATGAACCCTCAGTTGTAACCAAATCATAATTGCAATGTTCGAATTATATGAACCAAAAGCAAACGTGACTGCAGCAGCATCATGTCCAGGCCATTTTAACTCTTGGACTTTATTTCAAAGTTGGAAGGCTGACTTCAGCCTGACACAGCAGGAATGACAGGAGCAGAATTGTGAGTGGTTGGAGGTTGCTGCTATAGACCTGGGGGAGCAAACTTCAGCATTAAGATATGTCATTGATGGCATGAGGGGAAACGGGGTAGGAATTCAGAAGAATGGTGCATATCGTGGTCACCTCTACAAGGAATACGTTTTTAAAAAAATAGGAATTATGTAACTGGACCTCTTCTAGCTTAAAATTCGGTGACATTCAGAGCTCTGATATTGGGTTTAAAAGACACAGATCAACAATAAGAATTTCATCAGGTCCAAATGCAACATTAAGCTCTGACATATGAATATTGATAAAATCGAACAGTAATTGCATTTCAAAGGTTTGTCATTTACCAAAAAGCATTTTGGATGTTCTGAGAGGATGGAAGGCACTCTATGGCCTCATCCCCTGGCTGGAATGCCGTTGGCAATCAGGCTGCAGCCATTTCCAGAAGCCCAGAAGGGACAGGCAAGTATCTTTCTGCCATTGGGGTTCCTGCACCTTTAAATCTGACGATCCTGCCCTCAAGCCAATCTTCAGTATCAGCGTCACCACTGGGAGAAGTAGTCACCTCTTTGGCTGCAGAAGGCCCTTCAGCAGCAACTGGGAAGTAGATCCCAGAAAATAGGTGAGTGGGGAGGGCTCACCTGGGTCAGTCAGGCAGGCCCTGGTGTGGAAAAGGATTTGGGTTGTGGATGGCAGATGGGCTCTTTCAGCAGGAGTAGCCTTTGCTGCTGGCAAGTCCTCCATGGGATACAGGGTGTTTGGACAGAAATCCCCCTTGCTGGTGCCTGCAGGGTGACTGCCAGTGTACACCAGGTAGCCTATGGAGTGGATCCCCTCCACTTTTAATAGAATGCCAGCAGCAGTGCGATGAGGCACTTCAATTATTCTTAATTGGTCACTTAAGGACCTCATGTGCCCAAGGGCAGGAAGCATGATTACAACATTTCCCACTCCTGAATTAATCAGGGGGTGTTGCAAAACTAATGACACAGCATCCCCCACTCTTGGTCATGATGGTGGGGCGGGTGAGATGGGAGGATGGAATTAAATTCTGCAATGCAAATGCATGTCTAGATTTCTCTTTGAAAGCGAAGTTACAGACTCGATGGACTGAAAGGTATTTTTTGTGCAGTATTAATCAATAATTCTATGATTAAGTTTTTTTTTAAGGATTTGTTTTGGCTATAAATCTTGGCTCTTTAATAGTTCTAGTCTTGGCCACACTATAGTTTGTTCTGACAATGGTTACCTTTACTTCTATTGCTACATATCTCTGACAGAGTGAATCATTCACTCGTCCATTTCTTCGGTCTTATGAGGAAAGGTTGAGGGAGCTCGGGCTGTTCTCTCTGGAGCGGAGGAGGCTGAGGGGAGACTTAATAGAGGTTTATAAAATGATGAAGGGGATAGATAGAGTGAATGTTCAAAGACTATTTCCTCGGGTGGATGGAGCTATTACAAGGGGGCATAACTATAGGGTGCATGGTGGGAGATATAGGAAGGCTATCAGAGGTAGGTTCTTTACGCAGAGAGTGGTTAGGGTGTGGAATGGACTGCCTGCAGTGATAGTGGAGTCAGACACTTTAGGAACATTTAAGTGGTTATTGGATAGGCACATGGAGCACACCAGGATGATAGGGAGTGGGATAGCTTGATCTTGGTTTCAGTTAAAGCTCGGCACAACATCGTGGGCCGAAGGGCCTGTTCTGTGCTGTACTGTTCTATGTCTATGTTTCTGTGTTTCACACTCACATCAATCTTGTCTGCTGCTTGTGTTCTGTTTAAACTTCTTGGGTAGAAGATGAAATTATTTAATCCCCTGCTGACGTATTTTGGTTAACCACCTGCTCATACCTCCCAGAATCACAACATCACATAATTGTTAAAGAACAGAAAGAGGTCATTTGGCCCACCATGTCTGCACCGGCTTTCAGAATGAGCAATTCAGCAAGTGCCATCCTCCAGCTTCTCCTCAAAACCCTGCACATTCTTCCTTTCAGATAAGTGTCGAGTTCCTTTTGAATGCCTCGATTGCATTTGCCTCCACTGCACTCTCAGGCAGGGCATTCCAGGCCATACACTGCAGGGAAAGCTTTTCCTCATGTTCTTTTTGCTTCTTTTGCCAATTGCATTAAATCTGTGCCCTCTAGCTCTTGACCATTTCACAGATTTGAACAATTTCTCTATCTCATGTCGGGAATTCTGCAATGCCTTCAATGTCTTCACATCTTTCCTAAAGTGAGGCACCCAGAACTGACTGCAAAACTCCAGCTGAGGTTGAACTAGGGTGTTATGCAACTTCAAAATAACCTTCCTGCATTTTGCACCTATTAAAACTTAGGATACTTTGGGCTTTATTAACAGGGTTCTCAACCTGTCTTGCCATCTTCAATGACTTATGCACATGTACACCCAGGTTCCTCTACACCTGCACTCCTTCCTGAGTTGTATCCTTTACGTTGTATTGTTTTTAAAACAAATTACATCATATTTTTCTGCATCAAACTTAATCTGTCACTTGTCCACCCATTCCACCAACTTGGTTATGTCCTTTTGAAGTTCTACACAATCACCCTCACTATTCACAAAGCTTCCAAGTTTCGTATCATCCAGGGATTTTGAAATTATACTCTGTATTTCAAGGTCTAGGTCATATATTAAGAATAACAAAGGTCCCAACACTTCACTTCCACCGAGCACCGAACTTTGTTCTCCTATTAACACATTCTGCTATCTTACCTTAATGCATAATCAGCACCTTCACTAGCCCTTCCCACTGCCATTTATGCTCCCTCTGTCTCATGCCTTACACAACTTTATTGCAATCCCTCCTAGCTCCCCCCAATCACTGACTTTCATCAATGCTCTGCTTCCTCTTATACAGTATGTAATCCATCACATTTCTCCCTCTCCTTCACTCTGAAAAAGAGTCATACAGACTCGATGTTTCTTCAGAAGAAACTCTTCAAATGCAGACAATAAAAATATAACAAAACTTACTCCAACTTATAAATCAAAGAAAGGGTTTAATAAAGAAACTTCATTACTCCAAACTGGGGGCCTCACCCTGGGTGAATCCAAATTCCCTACAAGGCCCACCAGGTTCTTATTTATAGTGAGTCAGCTGACCATCACATCATTCAGTAATTGGTTCCATGGTTTACTGGGTCAGCTGACCCTTACAGCTTGTTACCATTGGTCACATTAAATCCAATACAAAGTTGTCACTGGTTACATGCTAACACTCGAAATGTTAAATCTGCTTCTCTTTCCACAGATGCTGCCAGATTTGCTGAGCTTTTCCAGCATTTTCTGTTTTCATCCCAACACTGACTCCCTGGGGAACTCCACTACAAACCTTCCTCTCACCTGCAAAACATCCAATAACCACTACTCACTGTTTCCTGTTACTCAGCCAGTTTCGATGTTCCTACTTCCCCTTATATTCCATAAGCTTTCACTTTGTCACTAGTCTGTTGTGTGGCACTGAATCAAATGCCTTTTGGAAATCTGTGTATACCACATCAACAGCACTGCCCTCATGAAGGCTCTCTATTACCTCTCCAAAAAACTCCAACAAGTTAGTTAAACACAATTTTCCAATAACGAATTAATGTTGGATTTCCTAAATTAACCATGATGTGGAGATGCCGGCGTTGGACTGGGGTAAACACAGTAAGAAGTTTAACAACACCAGGTTAACCTGGTGTTGTTAAACTTCTTACTGTGTTTCCTAAATTAATCCAGATGTGTCTTTGTGACTATTAATTTTGTCTCAAATTAATGTTTCTAGAATTTTCCCCACCATCAAAATTAAATTGACTGGTCTGTAGGTGCTGGGCTTATCTTTACTTGTTTTTTTTGAACAAGGGTGTAACATTTGCAATTCTCCAGTGCTCTGACATCACCACTAAGGAAGACTGAAAAATTATCTGCAATTCCCATTCTCACGTCTCTCAATATCCTTGGATGCATCACATCTGGTCCTGGTGTTTTATCAACTACGTTGTCCTGGATAGTGGTGAACTTCTTGAATATTGTTGGAGCTGGTCTTATCCAGGTACAGAAAGCAATGTAATAATGCCTTTATTGTTCCTTAGCTCCAGCCAAATAGATTCTGTCCTTTGACCCTCTGGGACATTGTTTCTCTTCAGTACGGCAATGTTCTCCTTAATAAATACCACCACTCCTTCCCCTTTCCTTTCTATCTTTCCTGAACACCTTATATTCAGGAGTATTTAACACCCAGTGCTGCCCTTCCTTGAGCCAATTTTCTATGATAGCCACAGCATTGTATTTCCACATGGCAATCTGAGTCTGCAACTCAACAAGCTTATTAAACACGCTCTGTGCGTTCACATATATTCACATTAACCCTGATTTACACTTTCTCCATTTCTCCCTTATTACAGTCCCACTTTATAACGTATCATTCTCTACTCTAGTGTTTTCTATCTTTCCTGGTTTTCTGTGCACCTCTCTGATAATCCCACACCTCCGCCAAATTAGTTTAAACCCTCCCCAATCACACCAGTAAAGAACTCAGTCCCAGCTCTATTTAAGTGGAACATGTCCAGCCTGTACAGGTCCCATCTGTCCAAGAACTGGTCCCAAATTCCCAAGAATCTAAAGCACTCCCTCATGCAGCACCTCACCAGCCATGTATTAATCTCCTCCTACTGTTATACTCACTTGCATTGGGAGTAATCTGGAGATTTCTATTTCTAACTTCCTGCTTACTAATTTCCCACCTAGCTCCTCGAATTCTAACTATAAGACTGCATCCCTGATTCTGCCTACGTTATTTGGATCTATATGGAACACGGCTGTTGGCTGTTTATCCTCCCCCCTCAGGATCTTCGCAGCTGTTCAGTGACAGCCTTGAACCTGGCATCTGAGAGATAACGTAGCATATTGGAGTCGAGTCTGTAGCTGCAGAAATGCCTATCCATTCCCCTAATTATCGAACACCAATGCAGAGGACATTTTCCAGGATGCTGCCGGGTCTGGTGTGTCTGAGCTATGAGGAAAGATTGGATAAGCTGAGGCTGTTTTTCTTGGAGCAGCAAAGGTTGAGAAGGGACATGATAGAGGTATATAAGATTAAGAGGGCCATGGATAGGGTGGATAGATAGACCCTTTTTCCATTAATAGAGGGCTCAATAGCCAGGGGACATAGATTTAATGTAAGGGGGTAGAAGGCTAAGAGAGGAGTTGAGGAGAAACATTTTCACCCAGAGGATGGTGGGAATCTGGTACTCAATGCCTGAAAGAGTGGTTGAGTCAGAAACTCTCGTAACATTTAAGAAGTATTTAGATATTCACTTGCACTACCATAACCTCCAGGACTATAGGCCAAGCGCTGGAAAATTAGATTAGTGTAGTTCGATTTTTGTTGACCGGCATGGGCGCAATGGGTTGAATGGCCTCCTACTGTGCTGAAAACATCTATGAATCTATGAATCATTATTGTGCTTTCAATCTTCCTGGATTAGGCTGCAGATGAACCATTACTCTGATCGGTCTTCAGAACTGAATACCAGCTGATGAGCAGGATGCTCTCGGGGTTTTCCTGCACCACCTGCCTGTTTCTACTTAACCCTCTTTGTAAGGTAAGGGGGTTTGGATAGCTAAAAAGGCAGTCGTCTAGTCAAAAGTAATTTTAAGATGGTTTATTAAGTTTATTAAGAAATAATAGCTTAAATAGAATGCAGTAACTAATTAGACAGGAAAAATGTACAACCCTTGACAGTCAAGAGCGTGTTAATCTCAGTCAAAGTGTTAGGAAACTCTTAACTCAATCTTCTTTCTCTCCATCTGGTCTATCTTCCATCTGAAGAAGGCACCTCCCAGCAACCCGTCATTATATGATTCCTCAGCAGGACCTCCCCATATATATCCTTTTTGTGGGCCTGTTAGTTTACCCAGCATCAGTTACCTATTGATACTATTCTGACTAATGGACACAGAACAGGTACTCCAAAAGTCAGAGTGGTTGCCATTGCCCCTATTTTTGGTCAACTTTTATGTTTACGCTATTTCAGAGTCATATCCTTTTTTTTACTAAACACTTGCACAGATAAAGCGGCATAGAAGACACCATGTTAATAATTTAGGAATGTCAACAAGGTAGCAACGTCCACAGACTGTTTAAAAATTGTTGCCCTTTTAGAAAGGGAGTGATATATGATGCACAAAATATCTGTTTTTTTCAAGACCCCAATTTCTCACAGCCTGGTGGTTACCCATTCCCTCTCTACCCTTCAGCTGTGGAACGCCCACATTTACCTTTGCCATCTAAACTGAAGAGGCAATGAATACTTCATTGATTTTTACCATGAGTTTCCAATCATGGGTCATACTTTTAAAATTCAATTGAAGTATGTAAGAATGCTGCATAGAGATATGTTAGTACATCCAATTTTAATGCTCTTGGTATTTCGGCTTTTGACTAATTTCCACTATTTATGTTCTTATCTCTGACCTCAATTATTTAAAGTTACTATTACCTTCCTGACCATCATTTGATTTGTAAATACTTTTACCATTTACCAACTTCAATATCATCTTCACTTTATCTGAGTCTATTGTGGTACAGCCATTCCTTGGGTGGAGTAGAAGACATCCCTCTCTCTATCAGCACTGGTTCTCCAAAAATACTTCACTTTTTTACCTCTGAATATATCTAATCACATCCCATTGCTGCTGGATTCCCTGGAGTCAAATTCCTTTTATTTTATTTCATAAATCACCTTAGCTCAAACCTTACCTTCAAGATCAAACTGAACATTTTTCTTTCAACCTGAAGTCCTGAAGTTTCATATTAACTGCAACCACTCGAGAGAAAAGGGCAAGAAGATTAGTTGCTGTCTGATAGTCTGCAATGGCTGGAAAAGCTCCTCTGATCCACTCTCTTTTCTTGCTGGCTGATCGTTCTTTTAGAAGCTCTTGAATTTTAATTAGCTTTTGAAATACAAGTCCATATTGCAACAGTGCACATGCTACAGTGTGAGGCTACAGCAAACACGCAGTATATGTCAACAAATTCAAATCTCATATCACTGGATTGGCAAGAGAGTAGATTGTGCAGTGCCCATGGGTGCTAACTGGCATACAAAGATCATGTTATGGCAGGCAGGAAACATCAGCACATTTCCGGTTAGAAATGTGGTACTTGTCAATATTGGTCAAGGTAGATTGGCTGTTGTCAGGAGGTGGAGATGCCGGCGTTGGACTGGGGTAAACGCAGTAAGAAGTTTAACAACACCAGGTTAAAGTCCAACAGGTTTATTTGGTACCAAATGCCACTAGCTTTATAAAGGTTTGTACCTTTAAGACTTGATTAAATAAAGACTGCATTCCAATCATTATTCTGTAAATTGAGTTTGTGTCTCTGTATGCCCTGTTTGTGAGCAGATCTCCACTCCACCTGACCAAGGGGCAGCACTCCGAAAGCTAGTGGCATTTGCTACCAAATAAACCTGTTGGACTTTAACCTGGTGTTGTTAAACTTTTACTGTGTTGTCAGGAGCACAGGTTGGGATTCTTTAAATTAGATTCCTATGTTTCTTGAAGGAGGCATTTTGGCTGAACTTGCATATCGCAGTGTGGATATATCCAGCAAGAAGATAACCCACTTACCATATTTAAAGAGATTGTGCCATATTTCATAGAATTCCTACAGTGCAGAAGGAGGCCATTTAGCCCATTGAGTCTGCACCGATTCCGACAGAGCATCCAATCCAGGTCCTATCCCCATAACCCAATGTAATTACCCCTAACCTACACATCTTGGAACACTAAGGGGCAATTTAGCATGGCCAATCCACCTAACCTGCACATCTTTGGACTGTGGGAGGAAACCGGAGCACCTGGTGGAAACCCATGCAGAGGCGGCGAAAACGTGCAACTTAACACGGATAGTCACCCAAGGCCAGAATTGAACCCAGGTCCCTGGCGCTGTGACGCAGCAGTCTTCACCACTGTGTCACCTGTTTTAGACATTTTTTGTTCATTGAATGCAAACGTTTCTGGTGTAGATACACCAGCAGTGATGTTAGGGAGGGAGTTCCAGGATTTTGAGCGAACGACAGTGAAAGAACAGTGACACAGTTCCAAGTCAGGATGGTGTGTGAGCTGGGGGGTACTTGCAGGTATGGTGATCTCAAATGTCTGCTGCCTTTATCCTTCTAGTGGTAGAGGTGACGAGTTTGGAAAGAGATTTGGCGAGTTGTTACAAAGCATCTTATATATGGTATGCATTGCTGCCATTATCCACCAATGGTAGAAAGAGTGAATGTTTGGGGAAGTGGAGAGATAGCTATTCAAGTGGGCTGTTTTGTTCTGGATGGCGTTGAGCTTCTTGAGTATTTTTAGAGCTGCACTGATCTAGGTAAGTGACGTGTATTTCATCACACTCCTCACTTGTGCTTTGTTGCTGGTGGGTAGGTTTTAAGGGAGTCAGGAGGTGAGAAATACATCCTAGAAGTCCCAATCTCTGATCTATTCTTGTGGTAAGAAGTCTCACAACACCAGGTTAAAGTCCAACAGGTTTATTTGGTAGCACAAGCCACTAGCTTTCAGAGCGCTGCTCCTTCATCAGGTAAGTGGGGATTCTGTTCACAAACAGGGCATATAAAGACACAAACTCAATTTACAAAATAATGGTTGGAATGCGAGTCTTTACAGGTAATCAAGTCTTAAAGGTACAGACAATGTGAGTGGAGAGAGGGTTAAGCACAGGTTAAAGAGATGTGTATTGTCTCCAGCCAGGACAGTTAGTGAGATTTTGTAAGCCCAGGCAAGTCGTGGGGGTTACAGAACCCCCTGTAACCCCCACGACTTGCCTGACAAAGCATATTACCTAGGCCCTATCCCCATGAGTCCACGTATATACCCCACTAATCCCCCTAACCCACACATCTTGATATACTAATGGGCAATTTAGCATGGTCAATCAACCTAACCTAATCTTTGGACTGTGGGAGGAAACTAGAGCACCCGAAGGAAACTCACGCAGACACGGGGAGAATGTGCAAACTTCATACAGACAGTGACTCAAGCGGGAATCAAACCCGGGTCCCTGGCACTGTGAGGCAGCAGTGCTAACCACTGTGCCGCAGTGTGTCTATTGACAGGCCTCTGGGGTAGGTCACAGTAAGCCTGCTGGAGATGCAGGGATAGGTTGGGGAACATCTAGTAGAAGGCTGTAGGGAAAGGGAGTGAAGCGGCCTTGAATGTATTTAAAACAGAATGATGAGGTTTTATCTTGGATGAGATGATCACATGCCATGGCAGAGTAACAAGCACAGGGTTGATGGGTGCAGATGATTATAGTGTGCGATACGATATTGACAGTGGAGTTAAATCTGCTGGAGTTATGGAAGGCGGAGGGTGAGAGGTCCCAGACAAGAGTATTGAATGTGACAGTGGCACTGGAAATGGTTTCAGCAGAAGATGGGTTGAGACAGGGATGGAGACAGGCATTATTCTGGAAAAGGAGGAAGTCTTTGTGCTGAGCATATGGGGTCTTAAGTTCATCGCGGGATAAAAAAGGAAGTTATAATTCCGGGCACTTTGCAACCTGAGGCAGTGGCTAGGGAAGGATGATAAAATTGGTGAAGGGTAAATGAAACACAATGATGTTGCTAAGGGACAGCATGTAAATGAGGAAAAGGAGATTGTATGGGACAGATCCTTGAGGAACTCTCGAGGTAAAAACATGGAGGAAGGAGGATTATTGGAAACACCCTGGTATTGGGGTGGATCAAAGTGAGGGCAACCCCACTGAGCTAGACAAAGGAGGAGACGGGTTGGACACAGTTGGTGTGCTCTACTGTGTCACAAACTGCAAATAGATTGAGAAGGATGTCCAAGGATATAATTTATGACTCTGATAAAAGCCATTCCAGCGCTGTGGCATAGACAGAATCCTTTTGGAGAGTTAAACAGAGATCCAGAACTTCCGATCTCATAATCGGGAGATACCCCAGAACGTGCACTGGAGTGCCCCCAGAAATCTCCATGCAAGGGCTGCACAGGAATTTCCTGGGAAGTTTAAACTTTCAATCGGCAATTGCCCTGAACTGAAAACCATGTGATACTTCAATTTAAATCAGAGGCTTTGGATGGTTCAGGCTGCCTGAGCAGAATAGTTACCCTGGAAAAGTTAGAAGGATTAAAACCATTTCTTCCTCTTCTTAACTATAGTAGAGACACCCCCAACACTGGGCTGCTTTGAACACACGCCCACTCCCTGACAACCCCCCTGACAAAACCCCCCAACTACCTCACCACAACACCTACTATCCTCCCCTCACCTCCCCCACACTCTCTCAACCACCCGCCCCAACACCCTGACTAACCTCCTGAAACCCAGACTACCTGTCCAGTACAACAATTACCCTCCCCATATCCTGACCATGCCCCCCAACTGCCCTCCCTACCTCCTGACTATATTCCCGATGCCACCAACTAAATGCCTGACTGTCTCCCCACATACTCTGACCCTCTCATCCCTGGACTAGTCACCCAATCCCCTAATCCACGGCTACCCACCCCAGTCTCCTGTCCACCGGAGCTGCCCCCTCACCAGCCGATTCTCCTTGACGCACCGAATACCCCTGACTACCTGACCCCTCCCCTGACCACCGACAACCACCTTCGCCCAGACCAATCAGGCCCCCGGCTACCTTCCCTCCACAATGACCATCCTAACTCTTCACCCACTTACCTTACACACTTACTATCTCCCTGTTTCTCAAAGCAGCTGGGACCTTTAAACTCAACTGCTTTATGGCAGCTACTGCTGTAAAAAGGGGACATGGCTTCACTTCCCCCAGTGCTGCTGCCCTGAACTTGGAGGATTCCAGAACTGCTGCACGACACATTTCTCACCAGGCTCAGAGCGGAAGTCCAGACGAGAAATGTGCAGCTCAAAATGAAGGTAAGTAAAACGGAGCGGAGTGCAATCTGACTATGATTCCCACTCCTTGGAAGTCCTGGTCCATAAAAACGCGGGAAGGATGTGCGTCGATTTACTTGGCAATATGACATTTAAGAACTTTGGAGATAGAAGGGAGGTTGGATATGGGGTGACAGTTTGCGAAGATGGTGAGATCAAGAGTGGCTTTTTCACAAGTGGTTTGTTAACAGAACCTCAGGAGAGAAAAGTATTTGCAATGTCAGCCAGCAAGGTGAGGCATTGGCAATGGTAAAAAACTGTATTCAGATTCAAGTGGGAAAACACACATTTGGTGTGGCTATCTTTCCATAATATTCTCCTCCTTTTCAATGTCATTCAATATAAAATGGATCATTTGAACGTCCAAAAATCCAAACAGGAATAGTCAGTTTTCATTACAGCAGAGTGACAATGTTGGAATACTTTCTTATGCTCCAGAATGAAAACCCCAATAAAGTTAAAAAGAGGATTTTTACTTATGGTTACAGAGATTGAGAAATAATTTTACTAGTGGAGTCAGCTGCCTGTATTATTGAAGTCAAGATAGTGAGTAAGAGAACCATGCAATCAGCAACAAGGCAGGAGACTGAAGTGTGAAACCGGGGTCAGGGAATTTATTTTTACACATTGGTGGAGTGGAATTTTGATCACAGTATTTATAAGTATAACGCAAGAAAATCCATTGCACAGCATTAAGTCCAGTGAATGAATTGCCTATGCTGACATTATGACATGCCAAGTAACATCAGCAAGGCAGCGTGAATGAAGAAAGGAACAGTTCTATATATTTCTCCAATATCCTTTTGTTGAAAAGGTCAAGCTTTGAACTTCTCACAGTTTTCAAAGCTATGAAAATGCCATTAGCATAAGGAGCCATAGCCAAGCCTTCCATCCACCCTTAGACAAATGAATAATGATTTTAATAAAAATGGCACTGAGAAATACTCAGTTTAGTCTTAAGCTGTTGTCAACATTCACCATCAACAATAGGATCTTCATGCTAATTTATTTTTCAGATATTCACAAGTCAATGAGCTGCAGGGAAGCTGTCTCACAATGAAATACTGGAAACCAGAGAACAAAGAATAACTACACTGGTCTGGCTTAACTCCAAATCACCAACTAGACAGGACTTAAAGTTTCACATGTGTTGAAATACTTGAGAACTTTATAGTAATTTTGACATGATGAAGAAAAGCGTAACCTTAAATGTGATTGACAGTGACTGTGCTGTTTGATGTTTTGAACAGAGGACTTTCAACGTCTAATAAATGGTGCATCACAGTCAGACTGACATTCTATTTGTTAAGAAAGCTGCATGCAGACCTCACTGGGTCAGATTACTGTGGAGACGTTTCATTGTTTTCTGCAGATGAACTTGTCCCTTGTTGGGCTTGTGGTATTTACCCAAGTATAGATGGGAATAGTTGCACAGAGGAACACTCCTTCTATAGAAACTAGACAATTAAAGCCTCTTTTACAAGAGACAGGGAAAATATTACTTTTTTGAGATGAATGCTGTAATTTTAAATGATCTGTTGATGTACTTGTAGTTTAACGTGTGATTCTGTACTCCTGGGAGGCTGATGTTGAAGAATCATGGCTCCAATCCTGTATTCCTATCTCTGAGTCATTTCCAGGGAGCATGGCTTCCCGTTGGGAGTCAAAATCATGAAACTACCCCTTTAATTGATACTTCATCCTTTTCATTGAAATGTCTTGAAACTACTGTGTTGTTAAACTTTTGCTGCAAAACACCAACTAATCTTGCTCTCTTCAATTTCGGTTACCCAAGATAGACATGCTGATTTTCAAAGTGACCACCGAGGTCATATTTGTGGGAGTACAAAATGTTCCATTCACTGATGTGGGCAGTGATATATTATTTAAGAACAAAATTCAGCCCAAACTACAGCATATGTCCAAAAATTGGCAAATCAGGATTCATTTGTCATTATGTCGGTTTCATGCTTCTCAAGCAGCTAATGAGCTGCTAAATTGACTTTCCTTAATGAAGAAGTGAGAGTACAGATTGCTGAAGTGTAGACAAAATGTTCAGGAAGTACAACTTGCTGTCCAGGCATCAAAAGACTAATATACGGTGTCAGGAAAGTTCACAGCAAGTTATCACAAAATTACAGAAACAGAATAGTAATGGAGCAGAAGAATGCCATTTGGCCCATCACGTCTGAACTGGCTCTGTGAATGAGCATTGTGACTTCGTGCTTAGTTTTCTCTTACATTGCATTTGCTTCTTTTGCAAATCACTTTAAATCCGTGTCCTCTCCTTCTTAATGCTTTTATGGAGAGCATTTTCAGGGTCCTCACCTGGAGGACTAGAATGGGATTTTACATTGGGGATATCTCAGAATGAGATCTCCGCACCACTCTGCGCCAGCTTGGCTGCTGTCAAGTGGGAGTGGGGGCTGATGCTCCATAGACCTGGTGCTGGCATGAATGGGGAGGCAGAGCTCAGAGGCTAGGCAGCGGCGTGTCACTCTGATGCCTGCATGGTTTGGGAGAAGTGACTCAAATCTTTAGTGGTAAGGGAGGGGGGCAGGGGGGTGGTGGGGGGAGTTGGCCCTCTGTGGGTTGGGGGTCTTCCCCTTGTTTGCAAGGGGGGTGTGGTCCCAATGTCTGTGGGGAGGGAAGGAGGGGAAGCCTGTCTTCACTTTGAGATCAGAGTGCCCTTTAAAAAAGGAGTGCCCATCTCTGTGGAACCGGGGTGCCAGCAGCTTTAGGCCCTGCCCATCAGATATGATGGCACAAAGCACGCCAGGTTGGCGAATCTTGGAGGGAAGGGGAGGAGGGCGATGATGGGGGCAGGGAGGATTTATTCTGGTGCAGATGGATTGGGGGTGGGGGGGGGGGGGGGGGGGGGCTGCGGGGATGTCCTGATGTCCGTGAGGGGAGGGAATGGGAGCCTGCCTCTTTACTTTAAAATCGGGGTGTCCTTTGAAAACAGCACCCTGATCTCCTGTGCGGACAGCCTTGCCAACTCTCTCAGGTCCTGCCCCACCACAATGATGGAGCAAAACATGCCCCCGTGCTTTTTTTTGACAAAGGGCCCTATTTTACCATTTTGATGCAAAGTGCTGGGCGGACTTGAAAGTGGGAGTGTTTCAGATCCGACTTTTAGACCCATTCTGAAGCGCCCCCATATGCACTCTGCCTGCAAAAATATCAGCGATTTTGAATTGTGCTGCACAAGCCTGTGGGTGGGGCTTAACGTGCCTGAAACCCTGCAGCTCCGATCGGCGCCTCCAACTGCACAAGCACAGAAAAAGAAAGATAGATTGCTGCTCTCCTGCCGCATCCCTCCCAGGCTGGATAATGCCTCCCCCTAGCCCCCACAGACATTGCCCCACCCCCAACATTACTGACCCCTTATCCCCCCAACCCCCAGACCGATCACAGGCAGAGTGGCAGCACATCCACCTTCTCTCCCCCAGCCCCCCACTGCTCTCAAGCAGAGAGCCGTCGGACGCTCGGCACTTACCTCCTCACGAAGCCTCACTGATGGAGCACCCGAATTGGACTTATAGGGAGCTTTTCTGTTTCACATCGATTCCTGATGGTCAAATGTGGTGGTAAAGGGGGCAGTGTCGGTAAAGTTGGGCGTGCAGCCCATTAAGTCAATTTAAATGCATGCGAATGCATTTAATTGATCGTTGCACCCTTTTCGGCACGATTTCAATCGCGGCCATTTTCGGGCCTTGGTAAAGGGGGAACTGGCGCACAGGTGTGCGTGAATCGCGCTACTTGCCTCACGCTGACTTTACCAAGTTTTCGCACCCGGAAACGGGTGCAACGCGATGGTAAAATCGGGCCCAAAGTATCAGAAGATCAGGAGAGAAAACATGTTTCTTTGTAGAGAAACACATTGGCTTTTAGTCAGAACCTGACACTGCCATTTTTTTGGAAAATTCCGCACTATATACGGGAACAGTTTTTTTCCTATCTACCCTGTTCAGTCACCTCACGATTTTGAGCAACTCTGTCACATCTCCTCTAAGCCTTATTCTCCAATCTATCTTCATAACTGAAGTTTCTCATCACTGGAACTATTCTTGTAAACCTCTTCTGCACTCTCTCCAATGCGTTCACATCCTTCCTAAAGTGTGGTACCCAGAACTGTACACGATATTCTAGATGAGGTCTAATTAGTGTCTTGTATAAGTTCAGCATAACCTCCTTGCTCTTGTACTCTGTGCCACTACTAATAAAGCCTAGGATGCTGTATGCTTTATTATCTCCACCTGTCCTGCCACCTTTAATGACTTATGCATATATACACCCAGGTACTTCAGTTCCTGCATACCCTGTAGAGTTGTACCCCTTATTTTGTATTCTTTCTCCACGTTCTTCCTACCTCACACTAATTAATCACCCCACACTTCTCCATATTGAAGTTAATTTGCCACCAATTACCCATTCTGCCAACTTGTCAATGTCCTTTTCAAACTCTGTGCTGTCCTCCTTACAGTTTACAATGCTTCCCAAAGTTTTGTACCATTCACAAACTTTGAAACTATCTCCTGCTCACCAAAATCTAGATTCTTAATATATGCCAAGAAAAGAAAGGTTTCCAATATTGACTCCTGGAACTCCACTCCAAACCTTTCCCCAGCCTGAAAAATATCAATTGACCATTACTCCCTGCTTCCTATCACTCAGCCAATTTTGTACCCATGTTGCTAATGTCCCTCCTATTCTATGGCTTTTCTCACAAGACGAGGTGTGGCACATTTTTCAAATGCCTTTTAGAAGTCCATGAAGACCACATCAATAGCATTTCCCTCATCAACTTTCTCTGTTATCTCTTAAAAAAAACTCCAGCAAGTTAGTTAAACATGATTTTCCCTTATGAAATTCTTGCTGCCTCTTACTAACCAATTCACATTTTTCTACGCGACTACTAATTCTGTCCCAAAGAATTATTTCTAGAAGTTTCCCCCATCGCCAAAGTTATACTGATGGGTCTGTAATTGCTGGGCTTATTCTTTGAACCTTTTTTGAACAAGTAATAAATAAATGGATCTTTGTAACAGTCAAATGATCTTCGTGGTAGCATCAGGCACTTAGATTTTAGGTATTTACAGAAGATGTTTTTCTTGTTTTCACAGATGCAAGCCACTGTTGTGAGTCCTTGCTTGGTATGAGTGAGACATTCAAGTTGCTGTACACTGCCTTTACTTATGTTAGACATGACTGAGTGTTAATGCAATTACTTCAGACTTAGAAAGTTACAGGTTTGAGCCACTCTCCCGAGACTGTTCCTGTCTACAATCTAGGCTGACACTTCAGCGGGGTTCAGAGTGAGTGCTGCTTTGTTGGATGTGATGTGAAACTGAGTCACTACCTTGCTGCTCTGGAGAATGTAAAAGATCCCATGGCATCATGAGAAGAAAAGCAGGAGGGTTTTTTCAGTGTCTTGGCCAACATTTTCCTTCAATCAACTCTAACAAAAGCAGATTAATGGGTCACTCATTTGATTGTTGTTTGTGGAACTTCAAGGTGCACAGATTGACTTTCACTGTGTATATAAAACATATTTGGAAAATTCTGAGGATGTGAAAGGCAGCATAAAAATGATTATAGAAATGCAATTTGTTTACCTACAGAGTACTGTAGTACGTCCTGGGGTTGAACAGATGAAATATTTCAGCCGATTTATTTGGCTATATCATAGATACTAAGTGATATCCTCCATTTAAAAGGACAAACACTTTTCTAGAATCTGATTTAGACTATAAACTACTAGGTAGATTTGTGGAAGTGAACAGATAGGTTGTAATAACTGATAATTGATTAACAGTAATTATATACTTAACCATAACAAGGGTATAGTTAGCAAAGATTTTCCTCCTGACCAAACACTAAATATCAAACTCCAATTTAAAAGTCATTTACACTATGGTTCACATCTAACTGACCATCGAGTCCCTAGACTCTACCTCTGATCTGTCACAAAGTGGCCAACAACTGAGAGAAAATCAGCCTCAGATAGACTGCCAAAAATATTTTGAAAATGTGTTGGCATAAAAGTATTGTAAGTTAAAAGTATCTCTGAAGCACAATCATAGTTGTCAATCAAAACTATTTACATTAAAAAGACCCACAGGATACTTGCAATTGAACTGAAGGGCTTGGCTCCCTTCCAGTGAAACAGACAATAGTTCCTATACTATTTGGATGAGCCATGAGAAATGTTTCATTAAAAAACAATCGCTGCAATGTCTATTTGCATATTGAAGCATTGCGCCTGTTACTGCATCTCTGCCTTGTCCTTTCATGATGCATCATCAGAAGTTCACTATTTTCTGCAAATGAAACTTATTTAACTCTATATGTACTGTCACCAAGTCAGAAGCCAACAACATAATCTACAACAAACAGAAGTACTTCAATTTTGTCACAGATGTCATATATAAAAATAATGGACACAGACATGCATGAATGTCCTTATTGTTAGAAATTTATTTTTGGAAATGAATCACTGATGTAATTGTATATCGAGCTTACTAACATACATTAATAGCAAACAGAGACATTAAGGCCCATAATCCCATACAATTGCAATACTTTGTGCATCACACTTTATACATCACCTCACACGCCATCCAGAAGCATGTAATCTCCTGGGAGAGATACAAAAAAAATCAGATTTTAATACAGGCCAATTTGAAGGGAAAAAGTCTGTAAAGTTTTTTTCAAATGCCCTTAGATGATTAAAACCACAAATCCAGGAGACTATTCCGGTCGTAATTAATATCATGCTGCACCTACATTTTATACATGGTACAGCCTACAAATAGATCCAGATCTTATTTGAAGGACTTTAGGCTTGAGCGTTCATTGCATAAATGGCAGTCTGTTCACAGGCCCACTATCCTTTGAGAAAAGAAACATCTCCTAAAATCCAACTCAATATCTGACCTTACATAAGTTAAGATTGTGACCCTCGGTTCTCCCCAGAATTTATTTAGTTAAAGAAACTGAATATGCAAACACAATCTGTTCTCTTCAACGGCTGATCAAATCAACATTCAATCAAATCGCCCCAAAGTCTAAACTTCTCTAAAGTATAAAGTCCCAGCTATTTAAACTTATCTTCCCTCCGCTATTATATTTAATTAATATTGTTATTATTGAATTTCTAAGTGTTATGTTAAGCTTGTGCATAGAGGAAGAGTCATTAACATATCAGGAATGAAAATGATACCATTTAATCAATAATTTACCAGAATATCTATCTAGCAGAGCTGATTATTCATTAATGTTTATGAGAAGCATTTCATACTTTTTTCACTTTATAAAAATGACTGAAATCCAGTAACCAGATAAAAGTATACCGAAGTGCAATTGTAAGAGTCAATCAGGATTTCAACTCGAACCAATATAATATTTATAGTTTAATGGAATATTTCTCAGCTCATATTCATAAAGTATTGAATCATATGACACTGAAGGAGTGCATTCAGCCTCAGATGACTCTTTGAATGAGCGATCAATTTATCCCACTCCGCTGCTGTTTCCCCATAGCCCTTCAATTTTTTTCTTTGTGAGCATTTTTTCCAATTCATTTTTGTAAGCTATTATTGGACCTGTGTCCATGCACTCTTTAAGGCAGTGCATTGCACATCATAACAACTTGTCATGTACAAGAACTCTTTTGCTCTCCACTCTTGCTCTTGTGCCAATTATCTCAAATCTGTGTCCTCCAGTTACCATTGATGGCACACATGAAGGTAAAGTATATTTCCCCGTTATCTTTTTTTCCTTATTAGCACTGAGTTTATTGTATCGTCCTTTCCACCCATTGATTACACGGGCTGATGGGTGCTTGAACACCTTGTGGCATTTGATTTGTTAACTCAACGAGAAGTGAGAAAAACTGAGTTTATTTGAAGATGCTTGTGGATCAGGAGAAAGATTTTAACAAAATCAAACTAGAGTAAGAGTTACTGAAGAGCCGAGAGAGAGAGACCAATGAGCGAAGAACTGGAGAATCTTAGGGAGGAGAGTCAAACAGAAGCAGAGCTGGAGAACCTAATTTACTCGAATTGAGAAATCATTGTGAATTGGACTTGAAAACAAAAAACATGCGAGATAAAGAAACATGCATAACGAAATATAACAAAGCAAATTGTTTCTTTATGTTTATCTTAATGGATAATTAGTTTTAAGCTAATAAAAATTCAATTAATTTGCTGCAAATATTCATATTCTGGAATTATTGATGTTCTGTATACAGGTTATGATTTATCACAGACTTACAGTGAAGCTGGTTTTCTACTGCAATATAGGGATTTGTGAGAATTTATTGCAAGGTTTTTTAATTAAGTTATCTTTGCTTCTTTAAATTAAGCTGTGAAATAATGACTAATTTTACTTGGGTTGCAATTTGGGCTGCCACACAATGCATAAAGATAAGGGTATAAGGACAACTTTCTTCTCACCCCACCTCAAAATCACCATTCATGCTTTTTCAGTAATCATCATTTACTGTGCCAAATATGTCTACTTCTGTCTGATAT
The DNA here is from genome assembly GCF_964213995.1 of Mustelus asterias. Taxonomy (NCBI): domain Eukaryota; kingdom Metazoa; phylum Chordata; class Chondrichthyes; order Carcharhiniformes; family Triakidae; genus Mustelus; species Mustelus asterias. The sequence goes on from NC_135810.1 coordinate 41,893,373, forward strand.
CACTCACAGTGTGAATGAGTGTAAAATATTATTTATTTCTTAGATTTCACATAAAGCAAAACTATGTATGGCCTTAAACTCTCTCATCAATCTTTGAGAAACACATTTCTTGTGCACCTCACCTACAGTTCAAGGTGTGAAAAAATTGAGTATGAGCATATCAGTGGAAGAATTGTCTGTCGCTGCTCTAATCTGCTGAAGAGAAAGATATCATGGACTTTATTATTGCTTCAAAATGCCTGAAGAAAGCAGACTGTAAGCAAAGATAAGGCACAGAAATTTGTCAAAAACATGTGCCTGCTCTGCCCAACATCAAACTTTTAAAGAGACACAAACATAGATTTGCAATGATTTTTAGCAGATTGGAAGAAGCAATTAAAGAAGTCATCCATGAAAATTAACCCCTCAGCCCTCAGAACAGACAAAGTGATCATTCGGATAGAGTTGCATTAGAAGCAGTTCAGTGAAGGTTCATTTGACTGATTCTGAGGACAAAGAGCTTATCTTATGAAGAAAGGTTGAACAGGTTGGACCAATACCCATTGGAGTTTGGAATAGTGAGAGGTGATATTATTGAAACATATAAGATCTCGAGGGAACTTGATAGAGTGGATACCTCTTGTTGGGGAGACTAGAACCAGGGTTCAGGGTTTAAAAATAAGAGGATCCCTTTTAAGAGACAGATGAGCAGAATTTTGTTTTCTCTCAGAGGGTCATCTGTAAAATTCTCTTCCCCAGAAAGCAGTAGAGGCTGGCTCATTGAATTTATTCCAAAGCTGAGTTAGACACATTTTTGATTGACAAGGGAGACAAAAGTTATTGGGAAGTCATACAAGTTGAGACCACAACCAGATCATCCACGATCTTATCGAATAGTGGAGCAGGCCGAATGGTCTACTTTTGCTCCTACATTGGTAAAATTACTTACATGCGTAGAAGTTAGTCATGCTGAATGAGGTATTGTCAATCATACTATTGGGCAGTAATAAGAATAGCATGACAGACATCTTAGATACTGCTATCTTCAAAAGAAATGTTAGATTTAAAATGATAGTGGGGTAAATAGATTTTTCTATCACTTTCATCCAATATATAGACAGAAACAAAGTAATTCCCAATTGGAAAATTGATGGGAAGAATAGAATGTTTCAACCATATTTCAGTGGTAGCACTTTCTACTCTAAGAAGATTGTGGGTTCAAGTCTCACTGCTGAGACTTCAGCACATAAGTCTGGTTGAAACTTCAATGGCACTTTCCAGAGGTGCTGTCTTTTAGGTACACTGTTAAAACAAGACCCTGTTTGCTCACTCACATAGACATAAAAAACTCACATCACTATTCAAAGAAGAACAGGGGCATTCTCCATTGTGTCCTGGCCAATATTTATTCCTCAACCAATATTTTTACATCCAACAATGTTAAGTTTCTTTATTAGTGTCACAAGTAGGTTTACATTAACACTGCAATAAAGTTACTGTGAAAATCTCCTAGTCGCCACACTCTAGCGCCTGTTCGGGTAAATTGGGGAGAATTTAGCATGGCCAATCCGCAAAAACATATCTTTCAGCATATCTTTCAGACTGTGGGAGGAAACCAGAGCACCCAAAGGAAACCCATGCAGACATGGAGAGAACGTGCAAACTCCACACAGACAGTGACTCAAGGCTAGAATCGAACCCGGGTTCCTGGCACAGTGAAGGCAGCAGTGCTCACCACTATGCCACCGTACCTTGCGCAAGAGGAATGAAATTTTAAAAAAACACAACAAAGCTTCTAATCCTGGAGCCAAGAGACAGGTGAGAATGTCACTGTAATATTAAATGGGATTATTCAGCTCTATCTGTTATTTTCCTGATATTTGTGTTTTTAGGAAACTGACTAAGTCTAATGCCCAGAAATAAAGGCTGTTCAAGAGAATGAAAAGTGCCCATAAAAATGTAAAAGGACAGAGCACACTCTGAGGCCATGCCTGCACTGTTTAACTACTATGTTTCTTTGGTTGAATTTTTGTGGACTCGAAGAGGTAGGAGAACACGTGGGGAGAGGGCTGTAAAAATTGGGTGCCAATCCCGTGGCACTCAACCTAACTGCCCCGCTTCAAATTTACCCATGGTGTGGAATGTTTGGGTGGCCTGCATGCCCATGGGGCAATTGAGACTCTTAAATGGCCAATTAGTGGCCACTTAAGGGTCTCTTTCCACTGCCACTGTGACTTTACTTATGGCAGTAGAGGTTGGCACTAAATTTCGAGTCCTTCCGGTGAAATCTGGTTGACTGATAGCCGGGAAAGAGAGGGTTTCCTTCTTTTTGAGTCTCTGTGTCCATTGGAGCCTCCCCAATGTATTCTCATGACTGCTCCCACCACTTTGTCCACTCTTCTCCCTAACCCCCACTTATCTCAGCCTGCCAGCTTGATCCTGGCAAGACCCTGGATTTGAATGAAAGTCCAACTCCATCACAGCACACATCCCTCTGGGACTCATTGCATTGTAAGAAGTCTCACAACACCAGGTTAAAGTCCAACAGGTTTATTTGGTAGCAAATACCATAAGCTTTCAGAGCGCTGCTCCTTCGTCAGATGGAGTGGAAATGTGCTCTCAAACAGTGCACAGAGACACAGAAATCAAGTTACAGAATATTCATGCAGACTAGTGTTCATGATTCCTCTAAGGGGCCATGAACAGCTCTTTAGGAACTTGGCCTGGACTCCATGAAAATTATGGAGGAGTAGAAGATGACTATTTCTGCAATGCATCCAGCCAGGCTGAGAGTGCTGAATGTAGGATTTTGACAGGAACCAGAATGAATCCTTCAAAGTCACTCATGAAAATTGCATAACCCTGGAATGGGGTTTGGAATTCCAGAATCAAGACACACCTTGATTCACACGGGAGGCTAGGACGTACCCGGGAATAAAGGCTTTTATTCACAACAAGAATAGAGCATACTGCTGAACAATACTATCCCAGACGAAGGGCTACTAGGAAGTAGCAGTGACCTTTATACTCCTGTAAGAAGGCGGAGCCAAACAGAGTGTACCACAGAACAATGCCAACAGGTGGAACACCCCAACCCTAACCCCAACAGTAACAAGAGTAACATATGTACAAGTACCCATAGTGGTAACCATCAATGGTTCACCACATTCACCCCTCCTTTAAAAACAAAGGCCGGTGGGGTAAGGAGACAATACGACCTGTCCATATGTTCACAAGTTCAGCCGTACCGGAGGTCCGCACCGTCTCTGCGACCTCTGCAGTACTGGCTCCAGTGCCGGTTCTGGTGACCGTGGTGACGACCCTCTCTCCGAGGTGGTGTCCAGTGACTCCTCCAGTTCCTCACACGCCTGTGGACCTCGAGGTGGCAACAATCTCCTGGACTCAGGCAAGCTGTACACGGGAGTAAGAGGATTAAGTGGAGGTCCCGATGCTGTCTTCCCGTGTCAGGAGGGGAGAGAATGGGCAAAGGAATCCTAACCAGGGGTGCGGGAGTGACGGGGGTTTCCAGGTCCCCTGCAGGCGCCAGATCTCTAATAGAGACCGTGTCCTCTCGCCCGTCAGGATATGCCACATAGGCATATTGAGGGTTGGCGTGGAGGAGATGGACCTGTTCAACCAAAGGGTCGGACTTGCGGGCCCTAACATGCCGCCGCAGGAGGACAGGTCCTGAGTACGTCAACCAAGACGGCAGTGAGGTCCCAGAGGAAGACATCCTAGGGAAGGTAAACATCCGCTCATGTGGGGTAGCGTTGGTTGCCGTACACAGGAGGGACCGGATTGAATGGAGCGCATCAGAAAGTACCTCTTGCCAACGGGAGACTGGAAGACCCCTAGACCTTAACGCCAGTAAAACAGCCTTCCAGACTGTAGCGTTTTCTCTCTCGACCTGTCCGTTACCCCTGGGGTTATAACTCGTAGTCCTACTTGAGGCAATTCCTTTAGAGAGCAGGTATTGCCTCAAGTCGTCGCTCATAAACGACGAACCCCTATCACTGTGGATATAACTGGGGTAGCCGAACAGGGTAAAAAGACTCCGCAGGGCTTTGATGACCGTGGCAGAGGACATGTCAGAACAGGGGATGGCAAAGGGGAATCGGGATTATTCGTCAACCACGTTGAGGAAATACACATTCCGATCTGTCGAAGGAAGGGGGCCCTTTAAGTCGACACTCAGTCGTTCAAAAGGGCAAGTGGCCTTAATGAGGTGTGCCCTGTCAGGCTGGTAGAAGTGCGGCTTGCACTCTGCACATACCTGGCAGCTTCGAGTTATCGACCTGACATCCTCTATGGAGTAGGGCAGATTCCGAGCCTTTACAAAATGGAAGAGCCGAGTGATCCCCGGATGGCAGAGATCATTGTGGAGGGCCTGTAGCCGGTCCTCCTGCACACTGGCACATGTTCCACGTGACAGGGCATCTGAGGGCTCATTGAGCTTCCCCGGACGGTACATGATATCATAGTTGTAGGTGGAGAGTTCAATTCTCCACCTCAAGATTTTATCATTCTTAATTTTTCCCCTTAACATGTTGTTGAACATGAAGGCCACGGACCGCTGGTCCGTGAGCAGGGTAAACCGTTTGCCAGCCAAATAATGGCGCCAATGCTGTACGGCCTCCACAATGGCCTGAGCCTCTTTCTGCACAGAGGAGTGCCGAATTTCAGGGCCTTGGAGGGTGCGAGAGAAAAAGGCGACGGGCCTGCCCGCCTGGTTAAGTGTGGCGGCCAGGGCGAAATCAGATGCATCACTCTCCACCTGAAAGGGGATGGACTCATCGACAGCGTGCATCGTGGCTTTCGCGATGTCGGCTTTTATCCCTTCAAAGGCTAGGCGAGCCTCTGCTGTCAGGGGAAAAGAGGTAGATTTTATGAGCGGACAGGCTTTGTCCGCGTAATTGGGAACCCACTGTGCATAGTACGAGAAGAAGCCTAAGCATCTTCTCAGTGCTTTGATGCTAGTGGGTAGGGGAAGTTCAAGGAGGGGATGCATACGGTCTGGATCGGGGCCGATGACCCCGTTTTCCACCACGTATCCGAGGATTGCTAGGCGGTGCTTGCTGAATACACACTTCTCCTTGTTATAGGTCAGGTTCAGGAGAGTCGCAGTGCGTAAAAACTTCTGGAGGTTGGCGTCGTGGTCCTGCTGGTCATGGCCGCAGATAGTGACGTTGTCCAGGTACGGGAAGGTAGCCCGTAGACCTTTTTGGTCCACCATTCGGTCCATCTCACGCTGGAAGACCGAGACCCCATTTGTGACGCCGAAAGGGACTCTTAAAAAGTGGTAGAGACGGCCATCTGCCTCAAAGGCCGTGTATTTGCAGTCCTCTGGGCGAATGGGGAGCTGGTGGTAGGCTGACTTCAAGTCGATGGTGGAGAACACCCGATACTGCGCAATCTGGTTGACCATGTCAGATATGCACGGGAGAGGGTACGCGTCCAGCTGCGTGTACTTATTAATGGTCTGACTATAGTCTATGACCATCCGGGGCTTGTCTCCAGTCTTGACCACCACGACTTGTGCTCTCCATGGGCTAGTGCTAGGTTGAATGACCCCTTCCCTGAGGAGCCGCTGAACCTCAGATCGAATAAAGATCCGAACCTCAGAGCTGTAACGCCTGCTCTTAGTCGCGATGGGCTTGCAGCCTGGCACGAGATTTTCGAATAGGGAAGGCGGGGTAATTTTGAGTGTCGAGAGACTGCATGTGGAGCGCGCTGGACAATTTGGAGGCTGCTGTTCTCCCACTGAAAGTGGAGGGAGTGGCCCATCGTACTGCAGGGTCACACTCTTCAGGTGGACAATAAAGTCTAGCCCCAGGAGGACCGGAGCGCAAAGGTGCGGTAACACGAGGAGCCTGAAGTTCTCGTAAACTGTGCCCCGCACCGTTAAGGTTACCACACAGCTCCCAAGAACGATAACAGATCGGGACCTCGACGCCATGGAGATTGTCTGCCTGACAGTTTGCACACAGAGAGCGCACCATTTCACTGTATCCGGGTGGATGAAGCTCTCCGTGCTCCCGCTGTCAAACAGGCAATGCGCCAGGCGCCCGTTTACCTCTATGTCCATCATGGACTTGTCGAGTCTGTGAGGCTTGGCCTGATCCAGGATGATTGACGCCACTGTTGGATCCCGAGCATAACTGCAGGCAACTGAGATAGCCGACGACGAGGAACCCTGGTAGTCTTCTGCGGCCGGTGTCGACCAAAGTGGCCGCGCCCACGAATCGCACGTGGTCGATGATGTTGAAAGCGGCGGCACCCGCATGTCGCACGTGGCTTGCATCGTCGTCATAGAAAATGGTGGAGCCCGTGAATCGCACGCGGCTGAAGACATCGACGAGGCCGGAGACGAGGAGACGGATCCTGGGGAGTCACACGCAGCACTGCTAGGCTTGGAAGGGGTCTTTGCTCGGCACACTTTTGCATAGTGCCCTTTCTTCCCACAGGCGGAGCAAAACACCGTCCTGGCCGGACATCTCTGACGAGGGTGCTTCGCCAATCCGCAGAAATAGCACCGTGGGCCTCCAGGAGCTGCCGCAGCTGTCAGGTCTGAAGTTGAGAGCATTATCGCGCAGTTCCGAGGCGCCGCCGGGTACAGTTGAGGCGGTGGCTGTACTTGCCATGATGTTCCCACGTGGTCGGTGGGGTAGGTTTCAAGACTTCTGGAGGCCGTTTTCATTGCATCGGCCAATTCTACCGTCTTAGCCAGGTCCAAATTACCCTGCTCTAGCAGCCGCAGGCAAATATAGGATGAGCCGATTCCTGCCACGAACGCATCTCGGATCAGATCGTTGGTGTATTGAGTGGCCGACACCTTCTTGCAATTGCAGGCTCTGGCTAGCTGTTGAAGTTCGCGCAGGTACTGTCCCGTAGTTTCGCCGGGCTGCCGCCGTTGAGTGGCTAATAGGTGACGAGCATGAATTTCATTCGGCTGTTTATGGTACAGCTTCTTGAGTAATTCGATGGCCTCTTTGTAATTTTGGGAATCACGGATTGTTGCATACACAGTGTTGCTCACCCTTGCGTGGAGGACCCATAATCTGTCGGCGTCGGACTGGACTACTGTCGAGGCGTCGATGTAATCCTCGAAACACTTCAACCAATGGTCGAAGGTATTCGATGCTCCAGCGGCACGCGGATCCAAGGTTAGCCGATCGGGTTTCAGCATCTGCTCCATTTTTCTTCGAACAAAATTTTCGGTATTTTGTTGTGAATAAAATTGATGCGCGATTAATTCACACGGGAGGCTAGGACGTACCCGGGAATAAAGGCTTTTACTCACAATAAGAATAGAGCATACTGCTTAACAATACTATCCCAGACTAAGGGCTACTAGGAAGTAGCAGTGACCTTTATACTCCTGTAAGAAGGCGGAGCCAAACGGAGTGTACCACAGAACAATGCCAACAGGTGGGACACCCCAACCCTAACCCCAACAGTAACAAGAGTAACATATGTACAAGTACCCATAGTGGTAACCATCTATGGTTCACCACACACCTGTCATTTTTAAAGGGCTCCCTCCCAAGTCAACCAGACTTGGTGAAAAACCAATGTCTGTCTTCATAGTAAAAAATACGTTTTATACCAGAAATGCAGGTTAATTTAATGGCTGAAAAAGTTAGGAAATTAAAGTAATTAATATCAACACAGAGAAAGTATTGGAGAAACTTAAGGAACGAGAATTCGAGAAATCCCTCGGATTTGGTGGCCTACATCCTAGGATTCTAAATGAGATAACTGCAGAGATACTGGATGGGCTGGTTATGATTTTTCAAAATTCCCTACATTTGGGAATGATTCCTTTTGATTTAAATTTGAGAAAATAACATTACTTTCCAAGAAAGGAGGGAGAGACTAAACAAGGAACTGCAGGCCAGTTAACCTGACATCGGTCATTGGGAATCATAAGAAAGCTTTAACAATGCACTTAGAAAAGCACAGCTTGATTAGAACAAGTCAGTATGGTTTTACGATTAGGGTAGATAAAGGGGAACCAGAGGTGTAGTATGCCTGGGTTTTCAAAAAGCATTCGGTAAGGTGCCACACAAAAGGTAAATGGGAAACATAAGTGTTCTTGAAGTTGGGCTAATATATTAACATGGATAGAGGATTAGCTAACAGACCGGAAGCAAAGAGCAGACATAAATGGGACTTGTTCAAATTGGTAGGGTGTTACTAGTGGAGTTCTGCAAGGATCAGTGCTGGGGTCACAGCTAGTTACAATCTAGATGAAGAGACAGATACATCTAAGTTTGCTGATGATACAAAGCTAGGTTCAAAGGTTAGCTGTGGGGGAGAACACAGAGAAGTTGTGAAGAGAAAGGTTGAGCAATGCAATGGCATGGTGATTCCCTTCGGTTGTAAGAAGCCATGAAGATTGCAAATGTTGATGTTGAGAGACACTTGGGTGTGCTTATAAAAGGAGCACAGCAAGTTAGCATATAGGTACAGCAAGATATTAGGAAGACAAATAACATGTTGGCCTTTACTGCAAGGAGATTGCAGTACAGGAAAAAGGGAATCTTGCTACAATAGTACAGGGCTTTCGTGAGACCACATCTGGGACACTGTGTGCAGTTTTGATTTCAATATTTAAGAAAGGACATACTTGCATTGAAGGCCACACAGTAAATGTTTTCTTGGATGAGAAGGTTGTTCTATGATGAGAGGCTCAGTAAATTGGGTCTATATTTTCTGGAATTTAGAAGAATGAGAGGTTAGCTCATTTACCATGCAAGATTCTGAAGGGTCTTGTTAACAGTGGATGCAGAGAGATCATTCCCACTGGCCAGAGGGTTTCAAGATAAGGGGCCAATCATTAGAACTGAGATGAGGGGAAATCATTTCACTCAAACTTTGGAATTTTCTACCCAAGAGGGTTGTGGATGCTCCATTGTTGAATACATTAAAGGCTGCGATAGCCAGATTTTTGTTTCTCAAGGAATTGAGAGATAGTCGGTGGAATTTTACAACATCATTGTGGTGGGAGTGGGGTGAACCATACAAAAGTCCATTGACTTTGGCAGGACCATAGAATCCCACCATCATAAAATTTCACCCTTGAGGAGCAGACAGAAAAGTGGAGTTGAAGCCAAAATCATGATTGGGGAACAGGCTTGATATGGACTCTTATGGTCTACTCCTGCTCCTATTCCTTGTGTTCTTGTGGGATACTGTTCTCTGGTAGAGACCAATAATGCTGTAGTCAAAGCCACCAATGTTTGGACGAAAGAAATGGGGGGGGGGGGGGGGGGGTGATGTACAATTAACAAAGAACAAAGAAAATTACAGCACAGGAACAGGCCCTTCGGCCCTCCAAGCCTGCACTGACCGTGCTGCCCGACTTAAGGAACCAGTTATCACCTATCGAGTTACCTGTTTATTCTGCAACATGGAGCATCGCTGTAGAACTGCAGAAGATTTTGTTGTCATCAGCACTCTAAACAGGCTCAGTAAGCATATTCTGGAACTGGAATTGCATATCATCTCTGATGATAATATTTTTAATTATCCTGAATTTTAACAAGAAACATCCAGATGTAATCCGTAACATGAGTTCCACACTAATTACCAATCAGTGCAAGTTCCAGAGTAGAATGGTTGTCTCTCCGATTGTGTGTTTCAACATTTTGAACCACGGGCAAACCCATATGCAGCTTGAGAACTAATTACACAAATCGCCAATTACTAGACAAAGCTCTTAATTATATTCTGATGTAGTTTAACATGTTTTGCATTGAGTTTTGCAAGATAGCAGATTTGGGCACAGATGTGTGCACAGATGCGTTTTGCATCTGTGTAATTACTGTTCACTTTTAGGGAATTGCTTTTCAAAGTAACTTTAAAGCTTCTGTGTTATATATCAGCCTTCGCACCAAGTTGTGATGGAGTAAATGAACATAAAATGGCTGCTAATTTTAGATTTTTTTCTACATTAAAATTACTGCCAGCTATCAGGAATGCTGGAATTTGAGAGAAAGGGAAGTTTCTCTTAGGATATACAATTCCTAGATTGGCTTCAGTTGATTTGATACTTATGGTTTTTGATAATTAAAACAAGAGAACCGTCCTCCCTCTGCACACAACCTCTTCTCTCTGCTGCCTGGGCACAATATTCCTATCTTGATGCAGACAGTAGCCTCCATAACTGAAGTAGGTTTCCTGTATACTGTTAAACGAGGTTCTGCTGCTTGATCTATTTGGGGAACACAAACTCACAAGATTTTCAGAACTCATTCCATCAATCTTTATTCAACAAGCTCAAATAACTATTAACTGATTTTGCAAAACTATAAGATCAATTTCCCAAATAAGAGATACTTATATTCCCAAATAAGATCAGTGAGTCAAAGAACAAAGAACAGTACAGCACAGGAACAGGCCCTTCAGCCCTCCAAGTCTGCGCCACTCATGTGCCCAACTAGACTATTCGTTTGTATCCCCCTATTCCCAGTCTGTTCATGTGGCTATCTAGATAAGACTTAAACAATCCCAGTGTGTCCGCCTCAATCACCTTGCTTGGGAGTGCATTCCAGGCCCCCACTACCCTCTGTGTAAAATACGTCCCCCTGACGTCTGTGTTGAACTTTGCCCCCCTCACCTTGAACCTGTGACCCCTTGTGTTCGTCACCTCCGACCTGGGAAAAAGCTTCCCACTGTTCACCCTATCTATGCCCTTCATAATTTTATACACCTCTATTAGGTCGCCCCCTCATCCTCCGTCTTTCCAGGGAGAACATCCCCAGTTTACCCAATCTCTCCTCATAGCTAAGACCCTCCATACCAGGCAACACCCTGGTAAACCTTTCCTGTACTCTCTCCAAAGCCTCCACGTCCTTCTGGTAGTGTGGCGACCAGAACTGGATGCTGTATTCCAAATGTAGCCTAACCAACGTTCTATACAGCCGCAACATCATATGCCAACTTTTATATTCTATGCCCCGTTCAATAAAGACAAGCATGCCATATGCCTTCTTCACCACCCTCTCCACCTGTGCTGCCACCTTTAAGGATCTGTGGACTTGTACACCCAGGTCCCTCTGTGTGTTTATACTCCTGATGGTTCTGCCATTTATTGTATAGCTCCCCCTTACATTAGATCTACCAAAATGCATCACTTCGCATTTATCTGGATTAAGTTCCATCTGCCATTTCTCCGCCCAATGTTCCAGCCTATCTATATCCTGCTGTATTCTCTGACAATGTTCATCACTATCCGCAACTCCAGCAATCTTCGTGTCGTACGCAAACTTACTGATCACACCAGCTACATCTTCCTCCAAATAATTTATATATATCACAAACAGCAAAGGTCCCAGTACAGAGCCCTGCGGAACTCCACTTGTCACAGACCTCCAACCGGAAAAGACCCCTCCACTGTTACCCTCTGTCTTCTATAGCTAAGCCAGTTCTCCACCCATCTAGCTAGCTCACCTTTTATCTCATGAGATTTAACCTTTTGCACCAGCCTGCCATGAGGGACCTTGTCAAACGCTTTACTAAAATCCATATAGACGACATCCATGGCCCTTCCCTCGTCAATCGTTTTTGTCACCTCCTCAAAATACTCAACCAAATTTGTGAGGCATGACCTCCCTCGTACAAAACCATGCTGTCTATCGCTAATGAGATTATTCAGTTCTAAATGCGCATATATCCTATCTCTAAGAATCTTCTCCAACAGTTTCCCTACCACGGACATCAAGCTCACCGGCCTATAATTACCCGAGTTATCCTTGCTACCCTTCTTAAATAACGTTTCTCAAATCCAAGTTGTGTGGGCCAGGTGCCAACAGGGGTCACTTACTATTATTCCAGTCTCTGGGCTGCAAGCTCAGGGTTCTTCTTTCTTCTTCGTGATGCTTGTTCCTGGGTTGTCACTGCCAGTCTTCTGTTCGCCATATATTTATACCGTATTTTTCAAGGAGGTATGTGATTTGGTAACTACATTCCTGCATGTATCAAGCCACCAAATCCTATAATTTCAGAAGGCACAATTTAATTTTTCCAGTTAATCATTTGATTTGATTTATTATTGTCACATGTATTAGTATACAGTGAAAAGTATTGTTTCTTGCGCGCTATACAGACAAAGCATACTGTACGCAGGGAAGGAAAGCAGATAGTGCAGAATGTAGTGTTACAGTCATAGTTAGGGTGTAGAGAAAGATCAACTTAATGCAAGGTAGGTCCAATCAAAAGTCTGATGGCAGCAGGGAAGAAGCTGTTTTTGAGTCGGTTGGTACATGTCCTCAGATTTTTGTTTCTTTTTCTCGATGGAAGAAGGTGAAAGAGAGTATGTCAGGGGTGCGTGGGGTCCTCGATTATGCTGGCTGCTTTTCCGAGGCAGCGGGAAGTGTAGACAATATCAATGGATGGTTGTTTGAGTGATGGACTGGGCTTCATTCACGACCCTTTGTAGTTTATTGTGGTCTTGGACAGAGCAGGAGCCATACCAAGCTGTGATACAACTGGAAAGAATGCTTAGTAAGGTGCATCTGTAGAAGTTGGTGAGAGTTGTAGTGGACATGCCCAAGTTCCTTACTCTCCTGAGAAAGTAGAGGTGTTGGTGGGCTTTCTTAACTATGGCGTCCACGTGGAGGGATCAGGACTGGTTGTAGGTGATCTGGAACCTAAAAACTTGAAGTTCTCCATCATTTCTACTTCATTCCCATTGATGTAGACAGGGGCATGTCCTCCACTGCGCTTCCTGAAATCAATGACTATCTCCTTCATTTTGTTGACATTGAGGGAAAGATTACTGTCATTGTACCAGTTCACCAGATTCTCTATCTCTGGGCCCGATTCTCCCATTGCGACCCATAACTTATCTGGCGGGTCCGGTCGGGGGAATCGCATGACGGCCAATTCGCGCAATTCACGCATGCGTTCTCGACGGGCCTGATAGCATCTCCCACCCCGCCAGGAGTATTTCATTCCAGCAGGGTTTAGAGTAGCTCCCCACGTTTGGGGAACTAGCGAGAGACCCCGCCGGAATGAAGGGGGGGCAATTGGGGGCCCTCAGGGGGCCGGGCGGCGGGAGTGGTGCCCCCTGGGCATGGGCACACTGACACTGCCAGCCTGTGCCCCCGGCACTGTCCAAGGAGCAAAGTGCCCATGCCCAGGGGACACCTTGGCACTGCCCATTGGGCATGGGCAGTGCCAAGGGGGTGGGACCTATTGTGGGCAGGGACTAGGGGGCGATTGGTAGGGGCAGGGATCCCACTGCCACTCTGCATTGGGATCAGTCTGGGCTGGAGGGAGGACAGCAATTGGGGCGGGCTGGGGGTATCGCCACTGCTGGGGTGGGGGGGGTTGGCCTGGACATTGGGGCACTCTGGGGCGGGGGGGGGGGTCAGGGCTGGCCCGGGAATTGCTGTGGGGTCTGCGATCGGGCCATTGGGGGGCCGGGGGGGGGCGGTGGTGTGGCTGGAGGGGCAGCACTGTGAGGGTCCCGAGATCGGGGCCACTACGCATGAGTTCTGGAGCTGTCAGACTTCGGCACGAATAGGCCCCACCCACCCCCGGATTTTTAATGTTATTCACGATTGTGACCTCTGCATTGCACAGAGTGGAGAGATTCATGTCTGAAGTTGAACTGACAAAACAGTCGTGATCGAGAACAGTTTTCCCACCAATTCAGCACTTTTGGGAGAAACGCCCCCTTTGTGTCTGGTCATTGTTTGAGATCCGACCTACAACAGCTACATCCACCCAAGGAAATATTCTCTGAACGTCCACTCTATCAATCCCCCTCATCATCTTATAAACCTCTATTAAGTCGCCTCTCAACCTCCTCCGCTCCAAAGAGAAAAGCCCTAGCTCCCTCAACCTTTCCTCATAAGACCTACACTCCAAACCAGGCAGCATCCTGGTTAATCTCCTTTGCACTCTTTCCAGTGCTTCCACATCCTTCTTATAGTGAGGTGACCAGAACTGCACACAATATTCCAAATGTGGTCTCACCAAGGGTCCTGTACAGTTGCAGCATAACCCCACGGCTCTTAAACTCAAACCCCCTGTTAATAAACGCTAACACACTATAGGCCTTCTTCACGGCTCTATCCACTTGAATGGTAACCTTCAGAGATCTGTGGATATGAACCCCAAGATCTCTCTGGTCCTCCACATTCCTCAGAACCCTACCTTTGACCCTGTAATCCGCATTCAAATTTGTCCTACCAAAATGAATCACCTCGTACTTATCAGGGTTAAACTCCACCTGCCATTTTTCGGCCCAGCTCTGCATCCTATCAATGTCTCTTTGCAGCCTACAACAGCCCTCCACCTCATCCTCTACTCCACCAATCTTGGTGTCATCCGCAAATTTACTGATCCACCCTTCAGCTCCCTCTTCCAAGTCATTGATGAAAATCACAAATAGCAGAGGACCCAGCACTGATCCTTGTGGTAGACTGCTGGTAACTGGTCTCCAAGTCAGAAAATTCTCCATCCACCACTGAACTTCTGTCTTCTATGAGATATGATGTGGAGATGCCGGCGTTGGACTGGGGTGAACACAGTAAGAAGTCTCACAACACCAGGTTAAAGTCCAACAGGTTTATTTGGTAGCAAATACCATAAGCTTTCGGAGCACTGCTCCTTCATCAGATGGAGTGGAAATCTGCTCTCAAACAGTGCAAAACTGATAGCCAAGTTCCGCACACATGAGGATGGCCTAAACCGGGATGTTGGATTTATGTCACATTATCAGTAACCCCCACAGCTTGCCTCCTGGACTTGCAGAATTTCACTAGCTGTTCTGTCTGGAGACAATACACATCTCTTTAACCTGTGTTTAATGTTCCCTCCACCCACATTGTCTGTACCTTTAAGACCTGGCTGGCTGTAGGATTCGCATTCTAATCAGTATTCTGCAACTTGATTCTGTCTGTTTGCACTGTTTGAGAGCAGATTTCCACTCCATCTGACGAAGGAGCAGTGCTCCGAAAGCTTATGGTATTTGCTACCAAATAAACCTGTTGGACTTTAACCTGGTGTTGTGAGACTTCTTTCTATGAGATAGCCAGTTACTTATCCAATCAACCAAATTTCCCTCTATCCCACACCTCCTTACTTTCTTCATGAGCCGACCATGGGGAACCTTATCAAACGCCTTACTAAAATCCATGTATACGACATCAACTGCTCTACCTTCATCAACACACTAAGTTACCTCCTCAAAAAATTCAATCAAATTTGTGAGGCAAGACTTACCCTTCACGAATCCGTGTTGACTATCCCGGATTAAGCTGCATCTTTCTAAATGGTTGTAAATCCTATCCCTCAGGATATTTTCCATTAACTTACCGACCACCTAAGTAAGACTAACTGGCCTATAATTACCAGGGTCATTCCTATTTCCTTTCTTGAACAGAGGAACAACATTCGCCACTCTCCAGTCCTCTGGCACTATCCCCGTGGACAGTGAGGACCCAAAGATCAAAGCCAAAGACTCTGCAATCTCACCCCTTGCCTCCCAAAGAATCCTAGGATATATCTCATCTGGCCCAGGGGACTTATCGACGTTCAGGTTTTTCAAAATTGCTGATACATCTTCCCTCAGAACATCTGCCTCCTCCAGCCTATCTGCCTGTATCACACTCTCATCCTCAAAAACATGGCCCCTCTCCTTGGTGAACACTGAAGAAAAGTATTCATTCATCTCCCCTCCTATCTCTTCTGACTCTATGCACAAGTTCCCACTACTGTCCTTGACCAGCCCTAACCTCACCCTGGTCATTCTTTTATTCCTCACATAACAGTAAAAAGCCTTGGGGTTTTCCTTGATCCGACCCGCCAAGGACTTCTCATGCCTCCTCCGAGCTCTCCTAAGTCCTTTTTTCAGCTCATTCCTTGCTAACTTGTCACCCTCAATGGACCCAACTGAACCTTGTTTTCTCATCCTTACATACGCTTCCTTCTTCCCCTTGACAAGACATTCAACCTCTTTTGTGAACCATGGTTCCCTCACTCGGCCATTTCCTCCCTGCCTGACAGGGACATACCTATCAAGGACACACAGTATTTGTTCCTTGAACAAGGTAGTATTGTTAATCTAGGATGGCATTTGTGCAATAGTTAGAGGTGACCTTGGTTCAGGAGATTGGGATATAGAATTGCTTTGGTGGAGATGAGGAATGGTAGGGGAAAGAAATCATGAGTAGGAGTAGTCTGCAGGAGTCCCAACAGTAACCACAATATAGAACAAAGTAAGCAAGAATAAATATTGGGTGCTTGTGATAAAGGGATGGCATTAATTATGTGACTTAAATTTACACATAAACTGGAAAAATCAGTTTGGCAATAGTATCCTGGATGAGGAGTTTTTAAGAATGTTTTTGAGGTAGTTTCTTAGAGTAGCACATACTGGAACCAACCAGAAGGTAGGTTATATTGGACTTTGATATTGTGTAATGTGATAGGATTAATTAATAACCTCATGGTAAAGCCCCATCCAGGTAGCAGCAACAGCAATATGATTGAATTTTACATCTAGTATGAAAAAGAGAAGAGCAGATCTAAGACTAGTATTTTAAACTTAAATAAGGGAGTCTATGTGACTTTGAAAGTGGGGCTAGCTGAAATGAACTGGGATACTATAGGCTAGGGGATAGATCAATAAAGAAGCAGTGGCAGACATTTAAGTGGATAATTTCAGGGTACTCAGAATAAGTATATTCCTACTCTAAAGAAAAAGTCTAAAGGGAGTCTAGACTGAGTGGTCATGTGCTGATGTGGCTATTTAAAGGTCATGTGTTGGAAGCGTGGGAGTTCTCCTGGAGGTGTGGGTAGAGTTACTGCATGTCAGAGCTGCTCAGGGTATTTAATAAACTATTGTTGTTATAAATCCTTGGCAGACAGTTACTGGAACCCAGCGCTTCTACATGGTGTCAGAAGTGGGCAGTATGGCACAAGGACTTTGCCAAATCAACTTGCTCGTGTTTGACAAAAACATTGCAGACAACTGGGCAAAGTTTGAAAAAGAGTGTCGCATCTGCTGTGGTGTCGGTTTATTGGATAAATCCAAAAAAGGTACAAGCATACATTTTACTAAATTCAGTGGGCCCTGAGGCCATCAAGAAATTTGAATATTTTGTCTTCCAAATGGAGGAGAAGAAAGAGGATCCCAAGATATTGTTAAAAATGTGAGAACATTTGCTTGCCAGTGAAAAAAATCATACTCAATAGGGTATGTGTTTAACACCATAAACCTAAGATGAGACGAATTGATAGTCAGATGTTGCAACTTACTGATGAGTTAGCATAGTTTGTGGGATCCACAGGTTCTTGACCGTAAGCAGTTGATGAGAAAGGTGAAACATTGCAATCAGCCATTGGCATTTGCATGCTAAACAACCGTCAGAAAAAAGCTGCAAGAAGTTAATGCGGGAAACAGCTGGGCTTGCTGTCGTCTTCATGTCCCCACTCCAAAAAACATTCCAAGTCTAGGTGAATTCAGTGAGAATCTCCCCAGGCTCCAAAGAAATTTAAGTGTGGATGAATTATGAACTGAATTGCTCTAAACCATCCAGTAGGATTCTCACCGATTTTCGCATTGGCAACAACATTTAAAATTTTTTTTGGGAGAGTTACGCACACTGTTTTATTTATGTACCCTATGGGATCTTCACTGGCAGTGAGGTTTTCCAGCAGTGCATGGAGCAACCCTTTGCAGACTAACGCTGCAAAATCATCATCAATGAAATCTGGTCTGGGGTTGTACGATGCAAGAACATGATGCATGTCTTTGACTCATCCATGACAGAGTTAGGACCATACAACTGAAGCTTAACCCTGCAAAATGCAGATTCAGGGTCAAACAGGTTCTGTAGGTAGATCACTTATTCACAGCCGATGGAGTGAAGCCAAATACAGAAAAGACAATAACTGTGCAACAAATGGCCATTTTCGATTCCTTGGTGTGATAAATTAACTTTTTAAGTTCATTCCTTGCTACAGTGACGTCATTGGACCTCGTTAACAGGTCCTCCACCAGGATGTTGGATGATGTTGGCAGGAGCACCACACAGCAGTCTTTGACAGACTCAAACAGGCACTTTCAGCCCCACTGTTGTTACGATACTTTAATGTTTGAGCACCCATACTCAAACCAACAAATGACTCCTAGCACAGACTTGGCACAGTCTGTATCCAGAATGACAGACCAAATCGCCTTTGCACCAAGGGCCCTCACTGATATTGAGACTCATTATGTTCAGATTGAAAAGGAATACCTTTCTCTAGTCTTTCCCTGTCAGAAATTTTATGAGTTCATATATGGTTGTTCTATTTGTGTTGAAATGGACCATCAGCCACTCAATTATTTTAAAGTAGCTTCTCCATGCTGCGTCTGCTAAAGCTACAATGCTACAATCTCAGTGTCGTCTACAAACGTGGTCAGGATCTGTACTTAGCTGATGCCGTTTCGAGAGCCTTCCGACCCACTATAGACCAAGCAGATCATGAGGAAGACATGGACATCATGATTATAGAGGTGTTTTCCTCTTGTAGGATCCAGGAATTCAAAAATGCCCCAAAAGCAGACATCACATGCAGACAACTACACAAAATGATCATGAGAGGCTGGCCATAGTCTTCAGGGGAGCTTCCCCATGAGCACTGCACATTCTTTGCCATCAGAGATGAACTCGCCATACAGGATGGACTGATGCTGCATGACGAGCGATTTGCCATCCTTACCTCTCTCCAAAGGTACTACACCCAGCAACTCCACCAAGAGCACACAAGGTTGGAAGTAACTAGATATAGGACAAAGGAACTACTATCCAGGCCCTCCACGTGCGCTGACATGGAGAAGGAACTATCCAGATGTGCACCATGTAACGTACTGAAGCTGCATCAAACCAAAGAACCATTGCACCTACATGAGATCCTAAACCTCCCATGATCATTCATGGTGGCTGACTTTTCAAATGGAATAGTAAACAGTACTTGATCAACTTGTACTCAAGGTGGTTCAAACTTGACCGTCTGTCAGAGACAAAGCCACAGTCTTAATCAAAACACACTTCACCACACACTGTATCTTTCAGAGACTCATGATGGAAAATGCTCGCCATTCAGCTCCACTGAACTTGGGAACTTTGCACAAAGTTTGCCCTCATTACCACAGCGCTTGTTCTCCAGGCACATCAAGACCACAATTCCTATTGCCAAGGCCCTCTAAGAGCCCAATATCACAACCATTTTGAATAGTTCCCTCATGGAATGCCGACTAAGGGGGATAAGAAACAATGATTGAAATGCCCACGGTCTCAACTCTCAACATTTGGTCAAACAGTCAGGATCCAGACCACACATGGCCACGACAAGTTGGTAGTTATATGGAAACATGCCCAACAGCCAAACCGTTATGTTATAGCCTCAGACAGTGCCCACTATTTACGAAATTGACATCACCTAATACAGGTGTCAGAACCGGTACCAGCAAATGTCACAATACCCCAACTATCCAGCCTAAAATCTAGGCCTCTTACACCAGTGGAAATGGAGAATCCTCCAGAGGGCTACGCAGCAAGCCCTGCAGCCACTGGAATGTCCCCAGTTGTCCAGATGCCCGAGAGTATCTCCAACACAGCCTAAAGGAGATAATCACAAGCTTAGGGTCCATGACCAAACCAAATACAAAATTCCAGAACTATGTGGCGCACTAGTCTAAAACTGGTGCTGTTGCTGACAAATCTTTGGGTCGGGATGGCCTTCATTCTAGGGTTTGGGTGTGTCATTTTAATTTTCCAAAGATTCGTGAGATTCTGGAAAGTTTCCATCAGTCTGGAAAGTAGCAAATATAAACCATCTATTCCAGAAGTGGGGGGAGGCAGAAAACAGGTTTACTACATTGATACCAGGAATGAGGATAGGTTGGACAGGCTAGGGTGATTGCCGCTGGAGTTTAGAAGAGTGAGGAGTATTTAATTGAAGTATATATGATGTTGAACAGTGTTGATGAAGTGGATGGGGAAAGGACGTTTCCTCTTGTGTGTGAATCTACTGCTTTATTAGGGTCACCCTCATAGGACAGGGATGAGATTAATTATTTTCTCTCAGGTGTTGTGCAACTTTGGAACTCTGCCTCAGAAGGCAGTGGAAGTGGGGTCACTGAATATTCTTGAGAGGTAGATTCTTGTTAGGCAAGCGAATGAAAGGTGAAAGGGGAATGTAGAATTCAAAATGCAAATAAATCAGTCATGACCTTATTGAAAGGTGGAGCATGCTCAAAGGGCCACATGGCCCCCTTCTTCACCTATTTCATACGTTCCTAACCGCAGAAATTCAGTCCCCTATCTGTCGGTGATGGTTAGCAAACTGATTGCCATAAAAACTCTGCTTCAGATAGTAATTGCTGACTATCTGTCACTCTATAACATGTGCTATAAAACACCATTCAATTAAATGCCAGCATGCAAACTGTAAAGTCATTTCAATGTGTGAAATAAAGCGAGATTTAAGATATCTAGCTTTTAACAAGTGTGGTGTTTACTCAATGTGTCAACGAGTGTCTGAATTAGTTTTCATTTCTCCAGCCAACTTGAGGCCTGTTGTGCTGATGGGAGCAGTAATGTTTATAATCATAGAGCGAACACTGGCTCAATATTAACAGGGCTTGCAGCTTTGCAATTGGGACATGCAAAAAAGAGATCGAGAGAGAGAGAAATCAGTGGGAAGATTATGGTGGACAGAGGCATTAAAGGAGAAGGGGAGAAAGCAATAAGGAAGACATCAGGGAGAGGGCAGTAGGAGTTTGTGGCCCATCGTGGGACATTGGGGAGGAGTGCATTGGATCATAAGGTTGGCAGGAATAGGGTGGGGGGTCCAATTGGGAGGTTATCAACTTTCCTTCATGTATTTAATGGTGGGGAATAAGCACTCGTCCTCCCCCGGCCACAAGCAATTTTCAAAAAGCATGCAGACACCCTGACCTTACTTGAGCTGTCAGATTTCCCAAATCCAAGGAAATCCAGCTAGTCACCCTTAAAGCTGGGATATGGAGAAAATCAGAGGCATACAGACTCATTAAAGGCAGCTATTACAGGAGTGACTCACCTCCTGGGAGCAGGTTGTTCACCTACCCTCAATTCCTCCTCCAATTAAACAAGAAGTGGTCTCATTAAGGCAAATTGGCATCTGGTTTGAAGTATTTTATATTTCTACCTCCCACCTGACCCAAATCCATTCTTCAAAGGTTAAAACTTTCCCCACGCTGTCTGGTGGAATTGCTGTTTGCATATCAGCGAGTTCAAGCATGGTTTTAATATAGTAAAATGTACTCATCCAGGTGAGGGATATGAGGCCACTGGGGAATCAATATAGTGTTCAAGTGTTCAAGGAATGATTCCTGAATTGGTGTCCACACTTGATAAATTGCAGGTTCTCAGTGCCCAAGGGATATAGAAAATCAGAGGTACCACAGCCTGTAATTTTCTAACCAGCCCCCCTGCAGCCAATACCACTCTTGATTATTACTACCCAATTAGAGAATCAACTCTCCAGTATCATTGTAACATCAAAGAGCTCGATGCAGAGTTGATTTCCCAGCTCTTCCTGAATTCACTAAAGAACTGGCTACTGCATTAGTGTGGGATTTCCTCCATTTTTCAGATTATCAACATTCAGCCTGTCTGAGTGACTTGACAAATGATTGCCGTTGTTGCTCTGTGATCCAATATCTAACTAACAGTGGATTGAGGCTGGCTAAAGCAGGTTTGTCCAACCTTTACACTCTAGGGGCCACATTTGCATATTTTTCTTACTCAAGGGCCATTGAGCAAATTTCAGAAAGGTAAAGTTTGGCAAAATAATGAACTGAATTTCCAAAAAAAGTTGAGGTTTTAAGCAAAGAAACAATTGCCACAAATCTCACAAGGCCCATCATGACTTTGCCC